>NW_017265135.1:2149617-2749617 GCF_001638985.1 Phycomyces blakesleeanus NRRL 1555(-) | reverse complement strand
TTGGGTCGGATGTGGCAACACTATCGTAACACCCGGATGATCATTCTTGACACTGATGAACCACCTAAGGATCAAGATTACAAGGTCAAGGTGATTCTGTTCAATCTTATCAACGTTGCCAAGGAGAAATTGAATACGTTGCCATAGCTACCTATTGTACTTTAATAGTGACAACAACAACAATAAGCTTTATATCACCATGGAAACATTTCTTTCTTTCTTTTTCTTCTTCTTTTATTTACTTTGTGCATATTCATCATGACATAATATTCCCTGCTTTAGTGAGGCATTTAAAATGTATGTATACATACATACAAAATGGAATTCACTGTAACCTTGGACTATCAGATTAATAATAATAATAATATATAAAGGCAAAATATTTTGTATGAATATTTTTAGATGTGCAAAGAAAAATAAAAAGTGATCTTCGCTTATTTTTGGTTTCCAGATCAATAGAATAGAACAAGTGCTAATATAGATATAGATAGATAGATATAATCTATTGAAACAAGAAAATATGCATATATCTTGCATCTACCTCGGCTTATCTGTACGATATTCTCTAGGTAACACATATTAGCCTTACATCTCTACAAAATTCATGTAACCTGCATATCAATGAATTACCCTCTTTCTGTCTTTATTTCTCTGTCTATCTTTTTATATATATATATATATAATATGTGATCATGTTTTGCCGGCGGACTCTCCCGTTTATAAACAGAAATCCCAGAAAATTGCTACTACTATTACTATTTCTATATAAAGTATTTCAATAAAATAAAAACACACGCACATATACAAAAAAAAACACAGGTCCTCTTTTATAAACTCATGTTGTATATTTTTGAATATTTTATAATATTAAAGGTACAAAAAATCTTTAAATAACAATTTTTTTTTAACTACTCGAGCTAGGAAATCTTGGGAAGGAGAGGGTGGGGGTGAATGATTTACGTGAGAATTATTATTTTTAAGAATAATAGACACTTTTACCGGGTATTAAATATATTATTTTTGAATTTCAATACAATAATATATATATATATATTAAATAAATAAATAAATAAATAAATAAAAAAGAAAGAAAGAAAAAAAAAAGAAAAAAGAAAGATCCTCTAAATTCCCTTTTTTTGGCGTGCCAAACCAAAGCCTCGGCCACGCGAACACATAATACCCATTACCCAATCAATTTACTTTATTGTCAGTTTATATAATGTATGTATTTTTAGTAGCAATAACAAATTGATTTGGTAATCTCTTTTGTATGTATATATATAATTACTTTTTTAATGTTGGAAACATAGACTTTTATGGCAGTCTATATATATATATATATATATTGAGTTTCATAGAATAAGCTTATTAGAAGTTATATAATTGTTCTTATGAGAATTTTTCTTGGTATCCATGGAAACAGAAAATAATAATAAATTATAAAAAAAAAATACAAAAATTTGACTCTTTTTTGTGTAACAATAGAACTACCTAAAATGACCAAATTTTGATTATTTTTTGTGCCCAACATGTTTAAATTATATATATAAATATATAAAAAAGAATGTACGATCCTTGCATCCCCAATTTTAAGAAGACCCTTATTATATTCTTGCAGTGAAGAAGAAGAAAAAAAGGCTATCTTAGTTTTACAATTTTCTGTTTTACTTTTCCCTTTGCCTTTATTTTTTTTTGTGTATCTTACACCTACAAACTAAAAAGGCTTGAATGAATGGACAAGAACAAAAGGTTTTATAGCTACCCGTTACGTATTTGCTGACGGGTCCCTTGGGTATTATAAATAAGTGATACAAAAGTATTGGCTCTTATTATATCCAGAATCTATGTGTACATTAATTGAGATGAAGTACATGGCTGAAGGAGCAAACAGAAAATAAAAGAGATAAAAAAGAAAGACTCTAGGACTGCAAGTCTACAGTAATACAGGCTACAAAACATAAAAGTACTTGTCAATAATTATTTTGTCAAACAGTAACTTTCTATAAGCCATGTCAAGAAACATTATCTCATACTCCAAAAAAAACAGTAGTTTAATAATTATCATTGTTGACTTTATTTCTTATTTTCTATCCCTTCAATATATACAGACCCATATCAGTACTGAATAAAACTTTAAGATTCCGCCAAATCAAGGCATCAACTTCTTTAACATTTTTACACTAGTTTGTCTATATTCACTTAACACCCCATGTTTGAAAACATATATATACTAAGATATGGCTCTTAAAAAAATAAAAAGTAAATTTATTAAAAAAATTAATAATGTGTTGACCCTCCACGAGCCTTCTTCATCTCATGTAAGCGATTAGGCATTGACATGCAATGTGTCTTGCAAACGTCAGCCGGAATATTCTTCCATTCTATATGAATAGCCCTCTCCAGCTCATTAAGATTTTTTGGAGAGGGGACTCTGGCCTTCACTTTTCTGGTAAGATATGCCCATAAATTCTCTATGGGGCTGAGATCTGGACTGTTCGGCGGCCATACCATCACTGGGAAGTTCTGACGCTTCTTCCACTCTTCTGCAAGCTTAGACTTATGACAAGGAGCATTATCTTCTTGGTAGATAAACTCCCCATCATTGTTCTCACTAAGAGATTCCATAAATGGAAGAAGCTTCCTTTTCATTAAGTCCATATATGCATACTGGTCAAGCGTGTTCTTTATGGTTTTCAATGGGCCAACTCCTCCTGCCCATACACAGCCCCAAACCATAATGGAGCCTCCACCACACTGCAGTCTTGGTCTAATAAACTCTTCTCTGTATTTTTCTTAAGGATACCGCCATACTCTAGTATTGCCATCTCTGCTGAAAAGCATAAACCTTGACTCATCGCTCTAGATGACGCGATCCCATCTCTGATTGGTCTCTCTGGCATGATTAGCAAATGCCAACCGCTTCTTCTTGTGTGCTTTTGATAGCAGTGGCTTGTATACAACTTTACAAGAAGACAATCCAGATCTACGAATAGTTCGACGAATGGTAGACTTGGAGATGGGATGCCCTAGGGTGTCAGACATGAAGGTGGTAAGACCCCCAAGTGTTGTCTCACGATTCGTCTTCATCTCATTAATCAAGTGACGCTCATCTCGCTCATCCATTATCTTCAAAGTTCCTTTTCGCCTATCAGGAAATGCTGTTCCAGTATCTCTCCATCTATTGATTGTGGAATACACCGTTGCTAGAGGTATACCATTCTTCTCAGAAATTTCAGCAGCAGTGCCATTTACTATAGCACCACCAATTATCAGTCCTCTTTGATAATCTGAAAGCTGCTTTCGTTTGGGAAGAGTTTCCTTTTTGTTTTGGTGAGACATGGTGAGATTCGAATGAGGAAAAGCTTTGAAAAAATAACTAAAAAGTAGTGTAATGGTGATGCCTTGATTTGGCGGAATCTTAAAATTTTATTCAGTACTGATATGGGTCTGTATGTGTGTGTATGTGTGTGTTTGAGGACACGGTCCGATATTTTTCCGCTTTAACATATCAAACCTGGCCTGAATTTTCCTATTTAACCTTTATGATTAGTAAATGCTCATTTGTAGATTCAGCAGTAAATGATATTACTAGAGCCCAGCAGATATCTCTGCGTAGCCAACGCCTTTATAGAATTCCTTGGTAATACCCATACTTTCTTGTGTGTATGTTTTTTTTGGTACCTATTTTTTGTTACTACTGAGCACTTTTATCTTTATATCTTCCTTTTTAAAAATAAAATAGATTAATTCTCCTTAAAACCTATGATTGCATTTGCTCAGCTGCATCATTTGAACATTTAAGAAAATCTTGGCTTTGTACAGTCGCCAACCATAAATACTTTCCGAGTCTTTGGACCAACCTTCTTTCTCATTACTATCAATAAGATTATCATCACAATGAAGATTACAGTTTTCGGCGGTTCCAAAGGATGTTCCTGTGCTATGGTGAAGCAAGGACTAGTGTCATTCCCTGATTTTCAATTTACTCTTATGGTCCGTAACCCTGGCACAGTCCAGTTTACCGAAGAAGAAAAACAAGCTATCAAGTGGGTTAAAGGCGATGCACGTTCCAAAGAAGATGTCAAGAGTGCGATTGATGGCGCAGACTACGTTGTAACCTCAGTCGGAAGCACCGTTAATATGAAAACGAGAGCTATGGCTGATCCAGGTCTCTGTCGAGATTCAATGCAGACATTATTGGAGGTCATTCAAGAGCTCCCCGAACAAGTACGTCCCAAAAGACTGATAACTGTCTCTACCACCGGCGTGGATGGGATGTCTGAGGTTCCTTATTTGTTCCGCCCACTTTACAAGTATCTTCTTCACGCCCCACATGAAGATAAGCGAGAGATGGAAAAACTAGTACGAGAAAATATTGTGGTTCCAGACTGGATCATTGTTAGACCTACTCTCTTGACAGACGGCGCAAAGACAGAGAAGTATCGTAGTGGAGAGAAGCTGTGCGGATACACAATCTCACGAGAAGATGTCGGACACTTCGTGCTTCACCAGTGTCTAGGAAGTCCACAATGGATCAAAAAAATTCCAGTGGTCAGTTATTAGACATAAATCAAACCCACATGTATGTATGAATGTATATAGATAAACATTTATATGCATTGTATTCAGTATATATTTTTATTCCCTTTATAAACCGACAAACAGGCATAAAGCTAGCTACACAATAGTCATCTAATAATATGTAAACCCATTGAGAAGTACTTCAAATAATAAACAATACAAACTTCCTTATAAATACAAGTAACAAATCATCTCTGAATGAGACAGGGTATCATGGCCTAATAAAGCTTCAGACAAAATAAAAGGGGGAAATAAAGTGGCGGGAAAATGAGACCTAGGGGGGGGGGGGGGGGGGGGTTTGTAAAATTTCATGTAGGAGAAATTGATAATACATATGATTGTGTATAATGCAAAATTACAGAAACAAAACCAATTTTACCAAGCTTAAGGGTTCTGTTAGAATAATTAATATCTAGCTTTGACAATCAAGATCTTTACAAAAGATAATATTACGTCAAAGTCTTTGGTTCTGCCGTTTGACTCTCAAATATGTGCATGCGTGCTTTTCTTTTACCTTTCTCTCTTTCCATTATATCCCTGTGTGAGTTCTGTTTAATTTTATATGTCCAATTGGGAAAATCGGGAGGCAGGAAAGTTAGAAGATTTATGGGGCAGCAGCTGCATATCTTGGCTTTACAGAGCTTGAGCTAATTCTTGATGGATAATCTATTAGATCAACTGCCTCCAACTTACTACTTATTCTAATGTAATCACAATCCCCAAAACAAGAACATGGTATTGACTATGAGTGAGTTTATGAGTGGCATTACGAATCGAAAGTTTTTTTTTTTTTTTTTTTTTTTTTGGGGGGGGGGCAATGGTTTTGATTTACCATTAAGGCTTTAATTTGAATGATAAAACATTTTTCCTTTTTGGGTTATTTATTTATCTATTTGTTCTGTTACGCTTGCTATATAGTCATAAAATTACGATATTACATCAAAGATAGTGTTTTGATAAAAACGGGCAGATTGAGTAGGATAATAGTAAAATAAAATCAAGATTACTCCAGTTGCATAGTATAAATCCCCTTACCTAGCCAGAACACATAATTCCAATGGTGATATGCAAGCAAATAGTGGTCTGGATAATGATTCAGCATACTGTATGGTGTTTTATATCATAAAAAAGCACCATTTATCAAAACCAACCAACCAACCAACCAATCAAAAAGCTTTATAAAGATAGTTTAAAGAAAAGGAATCGAAAAAAAAGACAATATAATAACCTTTGTAAAGCTAATGCTCTACTAATGAAAATAACGAAAATAAAAGGACAAAGAAACATGTAAGATGTTGTTTGAGTGGGTCTACGCGAATAATATCTTTTATATATATATATATATATATTCTTGGCAATCAAATTATTCGCGTATGTATATTAAAATGAAATGAAATAAAATGAAATTAAACACGGGTCACAAGAATGAGAGGTTGGACTATCTGTATGTATGTTTGTAGTAATATCTCTGGCGTGAATTAACTGCTCCTACTAATAAATATAATACTAGTCGTCTATTGTTCATCAAATATAAGATTTTACATATAGTTTCAAACGGACTGTGAGACTTTCTAGTAGTAAAAAAAAAACTGGTTTAATTATAACGAGTATGTATCATGAACAAAACATAATAATTTAATTTATAAATATAGGCAATATCACTTTCATAGGAAGTTATAGGAGCTAATTTTATAAAGAGTATTTTCTCATAGTCTTGAAAGCTATAAAAGCCAAAGTTTCAGATATAAAGGCTCCTATATCTTGTATTGAAAAGCGTACTCGCTTCCTGACCGTGTATTTAAGGTGTAGGTTTATTGCTATATAAAGTGCATACTTAGAGTTAATTATTCCGCATATCTTTTAAAGAATAGTAAACACTTTAAAGTCAAATGTCAATAGCACCAATTGTGCCAGATAAAACCATGCTTCTATTAAATATTACCAGTTGCCTTGATAATAATTGCTCTTGTTTTTCTCTCAAACCCCTCTCTCTCTCTCTCTCTCTCTCTCTCTCTCTCTACACCAAAATAATATACAGCCAACACGAATTAAAATAATCAAAATGGGTAATTCATTGACACATTATTGGAAAATAATTCCTCTTCAAATTGTAAAGGCAAATTATTCCTGACTTGTTATCGGTTCTTCTTTTCTGATTTTTATAAAACTTTTATCAGTAATTACATAATTAAAATAAAATAAATAATAGGTTTAAACACAATGAGTCATTTTAGAATTCTGAGATAGTAACGAGGCTGCGAATAATCTAGGGCTAATATGTGCATTGAAAAAGTAAATAACTTTTTTTTTAAAAAAAAAGGCAAGAAATTCTAGGTCAGTAAAGACATTTTACATCACAATAAACAAAGCACGCGATTAGTATTTAATTTTGTACCAATAAAATTATTATATACTTTAACCTTTTCTTAAATTATATGTCTCCGTAAACTCCATATGGAAGCCAAAAGGCATAACAAAGACATTCTTGGTGCTCTTTTAATACTCAAAATCAATAATAAATACGTGCAAGTACGTTTCTCTTACTGTATCTCAAACCACAGTGACTTTCCTTATTAGCCTTTCAGGTAAACGTAATCTATTATTTTAAATAGGAAAAAGTGTCAAATATATTTAAACTTTATATATTATATCTACAGAGGATAATATGCAACTGATATTTGTCGTTCAATAAAAGTATAACCTACTTTTTAGAGGTATCCTTCTTGTTCTTTTCTTTTGGAATTATACCAGACTTTGAAAACAGAAATATTTTTTCAAGGAAAGCAATTTGATACTACTACATCTTCAAGATGTGTAAATATCAATATAAATAAAGCATTATTATTTTTTATTTCGAATAATGCCAGTTTTAAAAAAAAATCATTGGAGGAAATTCAAAATATTTGTGCACCTTACACATAAAGTTAACGCATACACAGTATATATGTCCTCCGTTGCTTCTTTTGCTTTCCGAGCTTGTGAACCCAGGTACTGTTGAATTAATAATAAAAAAAAACATAGTACTGACGTGGCTGATTATAGCTAATTTGATTCGCTTGGGCACAACCAAAAACGTCTTCTCATTCTCCTTCTTCTTTCTATTTATAATACAATTTCTAATAGTGAAAGCATTATAAGCACATGGTCTATAGTTTATCTATAGTTTACAACAGCAAATTTATAAGCATAATAATAAAGAGATGCCAACTAATATCTTGGTGTACATGTGTGGGAATATTACTTCCTATTCTATACAATTGTGTATCCTTTAACCTAATAAAGTTGGTTGGTTAGTATTATACTTCTAGAAAATGTACAGTATCTGCAAAGCCATAGTGTTAAAGCATGGCACCTTGATCTGTACATAGATCAGTACAATATAAGAAATTATATATTTAGGAAATATGGTACATTTATAACTAACTCTGAAAATTTTGGAGTATTATTGTTAGTATTATATTGTCTTTACGAGACTTTGTTTAAGAAAATGTGACAGGTTTGATTATGAAATCTTACATTTTTTATAGTGAGAAAAGGTATATATAAATATATAACTATTTCCATATTTTGCTAGTTGAAAAAGAAAAAGAAAAAAGTGTTTTACAATACTTCAATAGCTCAAAAACTTAATTGTTACTTTATAGATACAATATATCATCAGTGTATTGTTGTGTACTTATTAATCCTTTGAAATTAACGTATTAAACTACCAACAAAAAAAAATAAACAAAAAAAATAATAAACCGGACTCAATCAATAAATAACAAGGGTTCCATTTGTAATACATTGGGATCTTTTGCGCATTGTAAATATGTTTTATAAGCCATGTTACCAACTAAACCTAAAAAAAAAATGGTAATTATCAAAAGATCAGATATCAAAGATATGAAGCACAATTTGGTAATATTTCTTATTATGATGAGAGGTATCAATATTTAAGTCAACTCCAGGAAAAAAAACTGATTTTGATCGTAAATCTATTATCTGACGATTAAGAGCAGCTCTTGCAGCCACTTTTTAACTAAACAAAACAAGGTTTTTACAAATACTCTTTCTGTCATTTGTGCATTACTATTAATCATTATGCTTTATTGTTAAAATATATCTTTAAAAAAAAAGAAGGAAAAGAAAATATAAAAGTAGATTTAAAACAAATTGTATAAAAATTGGCCAAAGGTTTTCAAGATCTTTAAAATAAATGCTAAATCAAATTCAGTAGTATCTTTAAAATAGAATCTTGAAATTTAAATGTCTTGCAAATGTAGGTCAATGGCAAGATCTTTACATTTAGATCATCCACAGCGGTTTATTTAAACCTGGGGCCACATTTCTTTTTATTATTGCTTGAATGGTTTAGTGAAACGCTGGATTTAGATATCCGTTAAATAATTGTCTAAAAAAAATCTAAATTTTATTTCTAAATTTACATATTGGAAAGCTTATACAAGCCGCTGTAAATTTTCTTAGAGACCATTTCAAGATCTTGAAAGCTTTTGGCTATCTACTGCTTTTAAGTTATTTTTTTTAAAAAAAAAATTGAATTTCTATGATATATTTTTACCCTTCTTTATAAAACTATACTTTAACAATTGAATATTAAATCGTAGATAGAATCTTTTTAAAAAATGTTTTTAGATATTACTGGGCATGCTATTAGACTATATTGTTTTTATTTAGTTTTTATATAAGGATACACTTTAAAATTACCATGTTTTTCTCTGTATGTACGTACATGTGTTGTAGATTTTTTTTTGCAAAAATAAAAAGAAATATGTATATCTACATGTATGTATATATATATATATCTATAGCTATAGCTATGCTGTAAAAATCGAATCATTAATCTTGTCAGATATTTATATAAATATAGAGAAATAAGTAACGAAAAGGAAAAAAAAATTAGCTGTTGTATTGTTAATGTATTTAGGAGGTGGTCCTTTAAAACCTCCTCAATTTCACTTTCCTCTTCTGGTCTTTTCGGACTGCAGACAACAGTTGTATGGACAGTACACTCAGCTCCTTATGGACTCTTTCGATTCACAAAAATGGAAAAAAATCACAACCAACACTTCATTATCTTTTCTTTACCTACACTCTTGAAACCAAATCATGACAAAGACCGAATACATACGCCTTGACTTTCCGACATTTGAGTTTCTCTTAGATAAGAAGATGGACAAAGATACCGTTAAAGGCCTGTCCGATGTAGCTATATCGCAAGCCCTGAGTGATACCAGCTCTAGTCTCTATAGAGAGCTCTCATTACGCATCATGACTACGGCTGTCACAGGAAACAGAGCCTCTCGTCGTGAAACAAACGGTCTCGATCGTACTTGCCCCATTTTGACCATCACTACATTTGTTGATGAAAACACCGCGAGAATCGCAAAAGAACTCTTCCCAGACTATACACTCCAATTCAATGGCCAGGAACTTGTCAGTAACCCCAGACCTTACGTTTTATTTCAGCTTGCTACGGAGCATGCTCTCTCTCTGTTTGGTGCGCATAATCACGACATCATTCATCTTGGTGGCAACCCAATGACATACGCAAAAAAGCAGACATCTCGGTCCAATGTTCATTGTTGTGTCGATGAATCTGACATTTATGTTCGTTCAGAAATGATCCATATGCGTGAAGAGCTCTGTGAATTTGAAGAAGACGACTCAACGGTGAATAATAAACGTACCCACAAAGCCCATAACAACATGGTCAATCTGATAAAAAATAAGGAGTGTACATTATACTGCGATCAACCAATGCTGTGCTCTTACGATGCATATAATATGCTTGTCGACCACACAAAGTACGATCTTTCCCTCGAGCAGATCGGCTTGTGTATGATCAGGCACAATGTCGGGCTTACCTATGGCTTTTTCCCGTATTCCCCAGAAATGATATATGCAGATATTGGATACCTTTTTGCGCTTGATGCCAAGTTTACTATCGATCGAGAGGAAGATACCATTACCATTGAATACAACCGAGCAGATCAATTTACACGGACCTATAGATACTCCAATTACGTCGAGCTGTACGCAAAGAGTCTTATCCATGTGGGCGAAGAACGGTTCAAGGTCGAACTTAATGAACCTCATCGTGGGAACATTGTTTATTACAAGCTTGTTCGCCTTCCCCGAAACTCTGGTCCCGAAAAGATTCCTATTCATCGCACGTCTTTTTTGGGAGAGAATGAAAGGTGTGTCTTGCGCATGCATTTACCGAAAAGGAGTGAATCAGAGAGCACAAGAAAACCACATTTTGAATTGGTCGAGCATGTTGTTCACAAGTCCATATATTCAACTGTCTATAACTATGCTCTGCGGATGGCGCCTGGGAAACTGAGCTTCAATGACATTGACAACCACCTTTACAAGATCGCTGGTGCACAAGGGTTCAATATGAAGAGCGTCTTTGTACCGAAACATTCCTCAGTAAAGACAATGCATGATATTGCAAAGGCTATTTATTTCCGTGCCTATTGTGAAAGATTCATGACTACTACAACTGTCAAGATTGCGTTTGATCGGCTGGACACGAACATGGAATCATATCGTTTTGATATCTCGACTGCAGTAGCAAATTTCGTCAAATGCTCTTATTGGAGGACACTGAAATCCTTTTTAGCTTCTCACTTGGATGACACGCCATGCCTAAAGGAATCTGATGCGGGATTTTCTAAAAAAATGTCTGGATACTTACATATATTTGTAAGCACCTGTTTAGCCAAGAATGACCTAACTGTCGAGGAAGGTGACTACCCCGAATATATTGAATATTCTGATTATCTTCGAGAGCAACATTTTGGGTGGATGGATACGATTAGATTAAGATTAGGAACAAATATTCGACAGCTACCATTCTTTTCCGAAGAGAGAGATTCTACCTACATTGTTTGCAACTTTCACCCAAAATATCCTGGTGGCATGTGGAGCCAAAGATACGAAAACGTTGAATGCTTCCAGCAGATCTTAGTCCAAAGCATATCAAGTGAAACGCACGCTACAGCTCAGGACCAGCGCCGGATACATTATAAAGAGCCCGAAAACTTATGGAGTAAACTTTTTAACCTGGACGAGCAGCACTTGGGTATCAAAGACGAATGGAGCGAAAGAGATGAAAATGATTCAGAGACAAATGGAAGTACAAAAGAAACAGAAACAATGTTACGGACAATTACTTTAGATAAATAACTATAGAGAAAAATAATAAACTAACTTTTATAAATCAAGTCAAAATAAGTTGATTTTTAAAAAATAAAATAAAATAAAACCAATGGCTCTATTCAGTTTCTTTCTATGTATATGGTGTTTTTACTCTCATTTCACTCAATTTTAGAAAATTCCGTCCAATTTTTTTTAGAAGAATTCGCCCCCATGTTTGAGGTAGTGGCGTTTTTCGGCAAAAATCTTACTAAATGTCGAAAATTGAATAATTGATTAACTTAGGACATAGCAACTTACACCTCTTATATAGTAGTTATGCAACTACATATTGCTATACACCCCCGAATATATATATATGATAACTTAATGGATAAAACATTCTTAGAAATAAATTTATGATATACAAAAAGAATAATGCAGATATACAAAATAAAAGCATCAAATACAGCTTGTTAATTTTAGGAGATATATTATTGAGTTTTCAATGGTTTATTGCTGAGTTTTACTTGCACTATAATAAATAGCAACTCGGAGGACGATTTTGAAAAATGGCTATGATATTGATGGGAAAATGTTACAAATCTACATACTTAATATAATTTAATTGAATAGACTAAATGATCGCTAATTATTCGGGAACGACGTTTTTCTGGAGCACCACATTTATTTAATTTCGACCTTTTACCACTTGCTAGACTCATAAAAAAAATGACTTGTGGTACAGCATCTGGCATTTTTATCTGGTCCCTAACAATCCAAAGTAGTTTCTATAGGTGACATCAATTTATTAAGATAAATAATTTAAGTAATGAATAAAGTACTCCATTATTTAACGCATTCCAGTCTTTTTTAGATATAGTTAAGTACCAGATCTAATTTAGCTTTACTTCTTATACGTAATATATAAATATTATACATTCTGTAAATGCTGGACTCGAATAATCGCTGATGTATCAAACACTTTCATGCTATGATACAAAACTCGATATTTGATATTTATCCTTTACATATACTCCATGATCCTGGAATTTGATCTGTATTGAAATTTATTAACTCAGAAACAAATCAAGTATATATCATTAATCCATAGTTTATGGATATAAACATACCTCTTGAAGAAAGTTTGTTTTGTTTTTTCTTTAAATACCAGGACGCAAGATCCACCATATCTTTCATTTCTCGAATATTCATTAACTGTCGTGACTGTTATCATGACATAACGCGTTTAGAGCAAGAAGCGTGGATAGCATTTTTTCGGTTCCGTCAAACGCGAGCTGGACGTGAAGTTGACAAAGAAATATATTTCATATTTTTTTTCAAGGTACTTCTTCTTCTTCTTGGTTACTACCGACAATGAGCGACACTGACGAAGATTTCAACATTCCTTCCGATTCTGGGGATGAATCAGACGGATATGTTCCTGAACAACCACAGCCCAAAAAGGTATATTGATAATATATCCAAGTATAATTTAAGCTCACCACCACTATTACTGTTATCGTATTTAGCGTAAAATTGCAGCTCAACCTAGAAAAACAGCTTCAAAAGCTGCAAAGGCATCAAGCGAATCTTCAGATGGATTAATTGAATCTCCAAGCTCAACACCAGTGAAAGCTGCAGCACCAAAAAAGACACCGGCACCAAAAAAGACGCCTGCGCCAAAAAAGACGCCTGCGCCAAAAAAAACCGCAGCAGGAGCCAAAAAGAAAGCTCAAGAATCAAATGTAGATGAAGAGGATGTCATGATTGTAGAAAGTTCTCCATCAACTCAATCTACTAGCAATGCTCCTGATCGAGCCGTAGAAGAGATCTATAAGAAGAAAAGTCAACTAGAACATATTCTTTTGCGACCAGATACATATATTGGAACAGTTGAACCAGAAGAACAAGAAATGTGGATTTTCGGTGCCGAAGATAAAATTGAGAAAAAGAAGATTAAGTATGTACCTGGTTTATACAAAATTGTAGATGAAATTTTGGTCAATGCAGCTGATAATAAGGTGAGAAAGAGAGAGAGAAAAGTATAATAAATAGCATCAAATTTTTAACTTTTCTTTTTTCTTTTTTTCTGTGGGTAGATTCGCGATCCTACAATGAATACCATTAAGGTCGTTATTGACCGCGCCCAGAACTTCATTTCAATTCAAAATAACGGCAAGGGTATTCCTATCTTGATACATAAAGACGAACAAGTATATGTACCGGAGCTTATATTTGGCCACCTTCTCACCTCTTCCAACTATGATGACACCGAGAAAAAAGTAACTGGTGGACGAAACGGTTATGGTGCCAAGCTTTGTAACATTTTCAGTACAGAGTTTACTGTTGAGACCGCAGACAAAGAGCAAAAGAAGAAATACTTCCAGGTGTTCAAAAACAACATGTCTGTCAAGAGCGAACCCAAGATCACAGCAAACACAAGGGGGGAGGAATATACCCGAATTTCATTCAAACCCGACCTGTCAAAGTTTGGCATGACTGAGATGGATGAAGATTTTACTGCTCTGATTAAAAAGCGTGTTTATGACATGGCTGGTACAGTGGATGGAATCAATGTATATTACAACGGTACAAAAATTCCCGTCAAGGGATTCAAACAGTACGTTGAACTTTACACCGACTCAATGGAAATCAGAAATGCGGAAGGAAAAAAGCCTATCATACATGATATTCCTTCTGAACGCTGGCAAGTTAGTTTTGCTGTTAGTGATGGTCAATTCAATCAAGTAAGGAATAACAAAAAAAGGCAATAATGTAAACCAAAAATTTATAAACATATATGTGTATGTATAAAACGATAGGTCAGTTTTGTCAACAGTATCTCTACTCCCAAGGGTGGAACCCATGTAAACCATGTAGCCGATCAGCTGGTTAAGGGTCTTATGGCAGACGTTCAGAAGAAGACTGGCAACAAAAATATCAAACCTTTCCAGATCAAGAACCATATGTGTATATTTGTTAATTGCCTTATAGAAAACCCTACTTTTGATTCCCAGACCAAAGAAAACATGACTCTTAAAACGAGTGCCTTTGGATCGACTTATCAAGCATCTGAAAAATTTATTTCTGCTGGTAAATTAGTCATATTTATGTGTTGGTTTTTCTCTAATAATGTTTTTCTTGTTGGTGACATACGTATTGGATCTAACCTATAGTTTCAAAGTCGGGCATTATTGATAATATTGTCAAATGGGTAAAATATAAGGAGGATACACAAATGATTAAGGCCGACAGTGGCAAAATGACAAAACGTTTGAATATCCCCAAGCTTGAAGATGCCAATTGGGCTGGTGTGAAGCCAAAGAACAAACGATGCACTTTGATTTTAACTGAAGGAGACTCTGCCAAAGCATTAGTAATGAGTGGTTTGTCTGTAGTAGGTCGTGATGAGTATGGTGTATTCCCTCTCCGGGGTAAACTTCTCAATGTTCGAGATGCATCAGCCACTGCGATAATGAGCAATGCCGAAATTACCAATGTCAAATCTATCCTTGGACTCAAACATGGTCAAAAGTACACTTCGAGTGATGAGCTTCGTTATGGAAAATTGATGATCATGACTGATCAGGTAAACTACAAAGACAAAAGACGTAATTGGCTATATCAAACTCAAAAATATTGACTTTATATGCAAAAAGGATCACGATGGCTCACATATCAAGGGTCTATTGATTAACTTTATCGACCAAATGTTCCCAAGTCTGTTGGATATTCCTGGATTCCTGTTGGAATTCATTACACCTATTATTAGAGTGAGTAAATACAAAAGCGCTGTATTTATTATAAAGAAAAGAAAAAAGAACTGACAAAGCATTATAGTGTACCCACAAAAGAACTAAGGCACGTAAGACGTTCTTCACTATCCCAGAATATGAGAATTGGGCCCTTGAGAACAACGTTAACAAAGAGTGGATTCCTAAATACTTCAAGGTAATGCTTTAATAGCGATTTTACAGTATATATATATATATTCTATTTAATAATATGAAATACATATGTATAGGGTCTGGGTACTTCTGATCGTAACGACGCGAGAGAGTATTTTGGAGATCTTCCTACCCACGTTAAAGAATTCCAAACAGCAGATGAAGATGACCGAAAGTTAATTGAAATGGCTTTTGCTAAAAAGAAGGTTACTGATCGTAAAGAATGGCTTTCAACCTATGAGGTAAAAAAAACCCTCCTACCGATTTAAATGATTTATTTGAAAATTATGAAAATACTTATCTATTTATATATATATATATATCTTTAAAAAATAGCCTGGTATTTTCATCGATCATAATGTCCAAAAGATCAAAATTTCGGACTTTGTCAACCGAGAGCTTATGCTATTTA
The DNA here is from genome assembly GCF_001638985.1 of Phycomyces blakesleeanus NRRL 1555(-). Taxonomy (NCBI): domain Eukaryota; kingdom Fungi; phylum Mucoromycota; class Mucoromycetes; order Mucorales; family Phycomycetaceae; genus Phycomyces; species Phycomyces blakesleeanus. Next base: position 2,733,531 of record NW_017265135.1, on the reverse strand, counting down.
GTATGGCGGACAATATTCGCTCTATCCCATCATTAGTGGATGGCTTTAAGCCTGGACAACGCAAAGCCTTCTTTGGTACATCTAAGCGTCCAAATAACGCTGAAGTTAAGGTTGCGCAGCTTGCTAATCATATTGCCGGAAAAACACATTACCATCACGGTGAAACAAGTATGGCATCCACTGTCATTGGTATGGCTCAAGATTTCACTGGAACAAACAATGTCAATCTGTTCTTTCCTGCCGGTCAGTTTGGTACCAGAATCGATGTGAGTACTAATGGGTCTCAGATAGAATATAACTTGATGTTATACTTCCAAGCATTTAATGAAAAAAATGCTTCGATATTTTTAGGGTGGAAAATCTGCTGCAAGCCCTCGTTACTTGAACACAAGATTAGAGAAGATAGCCCGCTACGTATTCCACCCTGATGATGACCCCATTCTTGATTATCTTACTGAAGAGAATAATTCTATTGAGCCCAGATGGTATATTCCTATTCTTCCCATGGTATTAGTTAATGGAGCAGATGGCATTGGAACTGGTAAAGAATATGTGTATAATTTACAACTTTTATAAACTTGTACCCTTATATATGTCTTATAATTTTTTTAGGATGGAGTACAAGTATTCCTAACTACAATCCAATTGATATCGTCAACAACCTCCATAGGCTTATGGATGGCGAAGACTTGGTTGTAATGAGACCATGGTTCCGAGGATTCCAGGTACATTAACCTACTCGATAAATAATAATGATAATTAATATATATATATATGTTTTCTATATCATTGCTTATAATATATATTGTATAGGGAGAAATCTTCCCAGGTGCGGATGGAAGATTTACTGTCAATGGTATTGCTGAAATTCAAGCTGATGGTAACATCAAGGTGTCGGAATTACCAGTTAGATTCTGGACCGACTCTTTCAAAGAACATCTAGAGAGTCTGCGAGATCCTAAAGAAAAGAAGTTTGATATAGCTATTATGGTAATTTTTATCATATTATCTTTTTCTCTTAACCATACTAAATGATATAATATACTTTGTCTATTATCTTTCTTTCTAGGATTACAATAACAACTCGACTGATTGTACTGTTGACTTTACTATCATGTTGGATGGTCCTAACCTTGAAAAGGCTCATACTATTGATCTATTGAAGGTTCTTAAGATGACCACATCTATATCTACAAGCAATATTGTGTGCTTTGATAGAAATGAAAAGATTAAGAAGTACGCTTCCCCTGAAGAAGTCATACGCGAGTTTTACGACTTGCGCTTAGAATATTATCAAAAGAGAAAGGTAATTTAATAGGAGCAGAAAGAAAAATAGTCATAAGGTAATATATATTAAAAAGTCTTCTATATAGGATAACTTGATCTCAATTTTGGAAGACAATTACGTGCGCGCAGACAACAAGGCCCGATTTATTCAACTGGTTATTGATAAAAAATTGGTTTACATTGATCGTAAGGAAGAAGACGTTATTGCTGATATGGAGAAGAACGGGTTGGAAAAAATATATGCAAAGAAGAAAAACGTATTGGTTGTGAATGAAGAAGAAGATACTCCTACTCCAGATGCTAGTAAAGAAAACAATACTGGATATGAGTATCTCTTCGACATAAACGTGCGTGGATTCACTGTCAAGAAGGTAATATTTATTTGCTGTCAATAAATCTATGTATATGACTGAAATCTTACCATGGTAAAATTACAGGTTCAAGAACTCTTGAAATACAGACAAGCTAGATTGGAAGAAGTAGAGGCTACCAAAGCTACAAGCTTGCATGAATTCTGGAAAAGAGATCTAAAGGAATTCACAAAACAATGGGAAGAGCTTCTTGAGAAAGATAAGGAAATGCTGTCAAAGAACAAACCAAAGGCACCATCTTCAAACACAAAGCGTAAAAGAATTGTAAAGCCAAAGCCAAAGAAGATTGAGAGTGATTCTGAATAAAATATATGAGGCTGTATCAAAATATTGAACATGTTTTACTTTAAATATAACAGAATCAAAAGCAAGTTTCTCTAATTTTCTAAAGCCTCTACCAATCGCAGTTTTGTGTTAAATAGAAGATAGAAACAAATACGACTATTTGCAAACTATATAAAATACAAGCATATAAAGGAAAATACTGGACTGTCATCAGTATCTCTATACAAAAATTCCTTTTAAAATAAGTCCTCAATATGTACAGACTGGTTCCCACTTTTGTTAACCAAGACATACTGTATCAGTTTCCATAAAATGTAAAAGTAATGTGCCTTGAATAAAAGGATTAGATAAGATGGCTTCACTTAAAAAGCTATATAAATGTTACAAATTTTATACCAATGAAAAATAACTCTATTACTTATATTCAAAATTTTCTAGCTGGTGGTGATATTGTCAGAGTTGACATTGGTGATCAAAATCAGAATTTGCAAGCAACCAGTAATGGTTGATTTTTTAGGATAAAAAATCTGTTGTGTGGACGTCAAATTGATTGTACCTCCGATAGGATGTACTGCTTGCAGTAGTAAAGGACTACTGCAAGTAGGTACATTCAATTACATAATCTTCTTCTCTTTTTATCTTCTGCCTGTATCTTTATCCGTCTTCTTATATAAAATAACTGCCAATTCTTTGCAATAAAATATTATCTTTCTTAAGCTTAAACTTCTGTCTCATCGTCTAGTTGCCTAAACTAGCCTCTCAATTCCAACCTATCTGCTCATATTCATTACGGATCTTGACATTTGCCAATTAGCCTTTTTATATGTTTTGAATGTTTTAGATGGTGAATATACTAGTAGAGATATTACGAGATAACTAGCATTTAAGACATATTACCGTGGGTATTCTTTTAGTCAAAGATCAAGTATCATTTTGTATAAATAGTTAAGAAAAACAATTAATAAAAAGCATCTTTATTCTTATCTAAAAACTACTCTTAAACTTGACGATTCCCAGTGGTATTAGTGTCGGACATTATTTTGATGAATCCATAAAATCTGAAGATAGTTAACCGCAGTACTTCTTTATGCGCAGTAATATCTTCCTGAGCATTAACCGCAGTATAATGACTATTTCTTTAATTAAATATAAATAATAACTACTGCGGATAATGCGCAGTATTAGTTTAGAAAACTATATAAGACAATTCAATTCATATTAATAAAAGGTATCTTTTATCCTCTCTTTGATTTTACGTATACTCCTTGATCCCCAGTGGGTTTGACCTTTTGACTTTGTTATAATAAAAGGAAGACCAACCCAGATCGGGAACGACATTGGTCCTGCGACTTAGTTACAAGTTCCAGAAAAGAAAACCAGATCGAGACTTGACAAAAATAATACTCAACTCGGAACTTCTATTCGAGGGAATAAGGAAAAAAGGATGCCATGACCTGGAATCGAACCAGGGTCAGCGCGGCCACAACGCGACGTACTGCCACTATACTATCATGGCTTCACATGATTTATGTGGTAGCATATAAAACATAGCACAAAAATGACATAAGATAAAACAGACAACAAAGTATACTTAATAATAAAGTATGGTTAAAGAAGTATGATCAAACAAACAAAATAATATAGTAGATAAAAGATAATTGCATTATAATCAAATCGTGATTGATATCTACACCATTTATCTTCGAATGTTTATTTAAATGTCTTATCTGATATAATGTCTGTTGTGGTGGTTGAAGTTGAAGAAGTTTTTAAGAGGAAGAATTGAAAATTTGAGATTAGGAATGAAGATTCGTGAGAACTTGTGTAGGTTTTGTTTATTGAGAAAGGATTTTGTATCAAAGTTTGACTAGGTTCCTACACTGAACTACTACTGCTATTTATATTGTTTTGGATTGGGAAAATTATATGACTGGGGTCAGGTAATCGATCCTATCTGAGCCTTAATCAGAGCAACGTGATCTTGGGATAATTAATGTATGATTAATTATATAAATGTGTGTAGTCCCAATGAAGTATTAACATTGAAAGTAAATGTGTTTATGAGTTATAATTATGCTTATAATAATCCACTGATGTATCCCATATTATGGGGATATCATGTGGTGATCCAGACACTCGGATGTTGGATTTATCACATATAAGAACATATTCATATTGGGATAGCGTAGTAGCTATCATCTTGTCAGTATAAAATATATATAAACGATTAAGTAATCAGCCCAATAATTATTACAGTTAGTACTGTAGATAATATCTTAAAGATTGTTAAGATAATTATATCATACTGCCGGGTAAACTGTGTCAGATCGATATGGAGCTAATTTAGTAGGAAGTCCTAAAGCTCTAGTATAAAAGAGAAAAGAATAGCTAAGAGCTAAAGAAGTACGATTTATGACTTGATGTCATAATTGTAACACCGACACTAGTTAAGCAGTAAATACACTCTAATAACCAAATATAGTAAAGGAAGAAAGCCTTAAGAAACTAAGACGTAATGACAAGAGCAGATTGTGTTTTCTTATAAAAAGGGACACTTTTTATTTATGAATAAAGACAACTTATATACAGTCTCAAAGTATTTCTATGCGTCTCTATTATCAAATATTTTATTTTTCTATTGTTTCGTACCTGAAATACCACATATCATCATATGAAATATAATCACTATCATGCATGCTAAACCTGTGTATTAAATAATAAAGTAATCAGTAGACACCTTTGACTGGAATAGCTGAGGCCTTATATTATTTCTTTCAGACTTATTCTCAATTACAGCAGTAGTCAATACTCATTTACAACACTCATAAACATATTTACTTTCTATGCTAATACTTCATTGGAACTGCAACTATATTATATAATTAATCATATATTAAATATCACTATAAAATAAATTTTGATATTAAAAATATAATATAGTGCAGTTATATAGAATATTTTTTATTTTATTTAGTGAATACTATTTAAAACTAATTTGATACTAAATATCATTTATATTTATGACTCTATATGTTAACTGTATTACTACTGTTTAGATACTAATTGATCATAAATGTTAATTACTAGAAATGCATATTAAACTAGCTCAAATGAAAAAATCAAAGATCTTAAATTAATTATTTTGATTAATAAAAAAAAACTTAATAATACAAGATTGTTGTTACTATAATTATTAAAACTGTTAACTAATATATACTATAAGTGGTAAGTAGTTGAATATTCTTTATTTATTCATCTTTCTCCTTTTAATATTGATATATTTGTAGAAATTGGTAAATAAATAAAGATCAGTTAAGCTATGTTAGAATACCCAAATCATATGATCTAAAGTTGGAATAACAATGTTTTACTGTCTAAATTCTGCAGTAGCAAAACAGTATCATTTTTTTTTTAATTGCAAGTGGCCGATGAAAGAGTTTTTTGGCAATAATATTTTCCATATATATAGTCAGTAGTTGTGTCTCATGTTTCTCTCCTAAATTTTAGGTATATTATTTATATATATTACTAAATACTGCTAATTTCAGTACGAGGAGAAGTACTATAACCTATTAAAAATACTAAATGTTTATTCAGTCTATCTTTTGTTTATTATAAAAAAAAGTAGTTTGTATCTTATTTTATGTTACTTTGAAAATGTGAGCATATTTCAAAAAATACAATTTCCATAAAAATTGTAAACAATAAAGAAAAAATGAATACTAAATAACTCTAACCAGCTTCCCATACTTTTTTTTTAATTACATGGGTGTTCGAGGATTGACAGGTCTACTGGCGCGATTTGCTCCCAAATCAATTCAAACAGTTAATGCAAACGAATTAGCTCATCAAACAGTTGCAATTGATGCAAGCTGTAATTTAAGCAAGTTCATATATGGAGATGAGCCTCATCCCCACAAACACATCTTTGGATTTTTTATGCTTGCACGATTTTGTGAGATCAACAATATAAAGCCAATTTTTATTTTTGATGGCGCTTCTCGGATACCTGCAAAGAAACTTGAGCTAGATCGACGGGATCGTGCTAGAAACAAAGTAGATCATTCGCTTTTATTCGAGGTGGAACGGAATCTACGATTAGATGCTTTGTTTCAGTCTTCATCAAATAAAGAATCTTTATCGAATGATGCAGTTATACGAATTCTAGCTCGTCTAGATCAGACACAAGATACACTTACCGATGCTCATGCCCAGGTAAATAAAAATATTGTCGAGAAAGCAGATAAACCTTCACTTGAGGCGAAGCTATCGGAATGGGCTGATGGTATCAATCAAGCAGCGGTGTTATCAGAAGATCGTGAAAAGTACACGCAAACAGTACGGAATCTTACAGCAAAGGAACGGGATACTATGTCAACCATTGTACAAGATCAATTGAATAGTGTAAAGTCTTTTTTGAGTCCATTGATGGTAGAAAATGAATATCTCCTCTCTTCTCTCGGTAACTAATTCCCACTTGACTTCCTTTAACATACGAACTCACCAGATTAATTAGAGAAAAGATCTATTCGGGTAACTCAGCAGTTGCGAGAAGAGTGCCAGTTTTTCTTGGAGTCTCAAGGGCACCTGTGCTTCTCCTGTGAAGACCATGAGGCCGAGGCGATGTGCGCTCATCTCGGAAAGACGAATAGAACAAGTGCCACAGTGTCAGAAGGTAGACTGAATGTCAAAGAGAGAGAGAGAAAGCTTTTGCTGAACAATATTAGACCTAGATACTATTGTTTTTGGAGATACACCAATAATACGACACTTTTTCTCTAAAGGAAAAGACTCTTTTATGATTGACCCTATTGTTGCACGCCGGGAGCTTGGATTGACAAAAGAAAGCTTTATGGACATGTGTATTTTGTGTGGGACTGATTTCTCGACAAAAATTAAAGGAATTGGACCTATACGTGCCCTTCAGCACATACAAAAATATGGATCCATTGAGAATATTCTCGAGAATATGACCTCAAAGTATATTCCAGAGGAAGGGTTTGATTACAAACTTGCGAGAGAGGTGATACTTAAATAACCATAACTGTGGAAATGAATGCTAAATTTCTTTCACTTTCCTTTTTATTCTTTATTTGGCCATTAGGTCTTCTCTACCCTACCTCCTATTCCACTAAAGGACAAGGACTATGCACAGCCTATTGTGAGCAAGAAACTTTCTGAACGAATGTTAGAGTTTTATGAAATTGATGTAGTTGATGTGGAAAACCGCATTCGAACTATAATATTCCAGCAAGGCCTAGGCCTACACAATTGGGAATCTGACCCATTTTCTAGTAAATGAAGCTTACATATATAATAATATAATATAATATGATGTTTTGTGTTTTATTTTATTACGTGCAGAAAATTGTGTGGATATGTTTATAGAAAAGTTCAAAGTTCATCGTGATATTTGAAACCATTTGAGTACTGTGGAACCCTGAGGTCTTCAGGTAAACCAAAGCCATAGCATCCCCAGGATATAGTAGAAAAGTAATCTTCCAAAAGCTTAATTCCTTTATCTTCACCTGCTGCACCGAGGGCAACATGGAAGGGTACCAAATGTTCTGCTGTAGGGTGACAGTCTCTGAAGTTTGGGTGTTGGTCCAATGTGCTTGCTGCCTTATTACGCTCCCCACCCTGAAAATATTTGTTCAAGAAAAAAAAAGACATTCAAAATAAGAATTTCTTGTTTAATAAATTTATATCTAATCTACTTGCCTTAAGAGTACATGCATATTTCTCCATTGTACGGTCGAAATCAATCGCATATTTTGGAGATGGCTTGTCTCCATAAGACCACAGGAGGCGTAGGTTGTGAACAGCACTCCCACTGCCAATTATCAGGATATTTTCGTCTCTTTTTGAAGACATGGAGTAAGTTATAATTGCTACCCGGCCACACACACGTATATGTATATGTCTTTACCTCAAAGGTGCTAACGCTTCTCCCATACTAATGTGCATTGTCATATTCTCATGACTAAAGGTAGAAACTTCAACAATGGGAATCCCACCAGTTTCTCTCATGGCACGTTTCAGAGGTACCCAGACTCCGTGATCATTGCCGTAACGTTCGGCGGTAGCTTGAATACCCGACTAGAAACATTGTTTTAGCTATAATCTAGAATATTCCCCACAAAATTAATTACCTTTTTAAGCATTCCTACAATACGGGAAGCCAATTCAGGTTCTCCTAGCTGGTCCCAAGTTTCCGAGTAAAAATGTTTTGGGAAGCCATAAAAATCGTAGATAAGTTCAGGTTTTGTAGAAGAGTCCACTGTAATAAATTAATCAATATTAATATACATATATGTTAATATAAATGAGTATGAAACTATAATCTATCCTCTATTTTTATTCTAAGTCTCACCAGAAATCCCTGATTTCCCTTTCCCTTGCCAATGTGCGCTTATAACCACAATTGCCTTGGGCTTTATGACATTCTTAATATATTTTCCAAGCCAGGTGTAAAACTCTCCCTAAAGCACAAAAAAGAAAAAGTTAATCAATATAACTTGAAGTTGACAATATTGGGTATATTCAGTCTTACTGGTTTGCCTTTATCTTCCAACAAGGTAGGGCCTATATAGATATGAGCCAAATAAACTTATTCCAAGCAATTAACTTACCTCCATGAGAAATGAAGAATACAGGAGCTCTTTTGATAGTTGAAACTGAGGTCATGTTGAATGTGAATGAAGGAATGAGGTTTGATTTGAGCTTCATTAAATACTCGGTGGAATAGCGCTTGTCCGGATGAATATATCCGCGAATTGGCCGGTCAGCCGCGCTCAAAAACTATAATTTTTGCCTTTTATATTTTAGAAACCTGTTGAGTCAGCAAACAGTAAGCAGACTGAAATTGACTGATAAACTATCGTCATTTAAATATCAATACATCTGGTGTGGACAGACTAAAAGTTCAAAAAAAGGGGCAAAAAAGGGTAAAACAACTTCATCCAGAACTTAGTCGATCAGACTAATTTATGACTGTCCACACCTTTTTTTTTTTAAAAAAAAAAACAAAGTTCAAAATTAGTTCCAAATACATATTAGATAAAATTGTGCATATAATCCCGTCTCTGTAATTAAGTGAGAACCTTTTATTGCGAGTTTTCCCAAACCTATCATTATATGGCACGTCTCCATAAAAATGCTTCTATTCTCAATCCTAGTGGCCATGGAAGAAGACTAACTAATTAAAATCGATTAAAGATTTGCCCAATGTTATGACTTAAGATTTTGCTCTTGTTTTTTTGGCCTTTTTCGAACTTTTAGTCTGTCTACACCAATCTTTTTCACTATTCTTCTTATAATTATTAAAGAATAACGAGTATAATTAAATTATTAGATGAATTATTGTATGAGTTACATGTTGATTATTATTTTTATTAATATAAAAAAAAACGAAACAAAAGTGTATTTTAGAGATGGTTATTTTTGGTTGTACAAATCCAATAAAGTAAATTTATCAACAAAAGGGGAATATATGCCTAACTCTCCCAGTAAGGCTTTTCCATTTTCAAACACTGATGTACTGTGGTAACATTAAATGCTTCTTGCATACGAGGAAGCCACTTCATAGCTACACGTACAGTTGTATCAGAAAGTTCATGCTGTAGTCCGATATGGCCATTATCATTATTCTTTCCGGCAACTTGATCGGCGATCCACTGTTCAAAATATCCATCCACATCTTTGGGGGTAAGTGTACTTCCGGGGGAATCAAGTTGCCAATCTTGTGAGTCTCGGGTCCAGAGAACTGTCCGAAGTCCCATCTGGTGAGCAATTCCACGTACTCGGTCATCTACGTCGCCATAAGGAGGGCGCCAGCACTTAGATGTAATACCAGTAGCTTCTTTAATGGCACGCAGATTCCAGTATAGCTCAGCAACAATCTGCTCGTTTGTTCTGGTAGTCATTGGAGGGTGAGACCACGTGTGGAGGCAAATATCATGTCCACTATCTATGGCACGTTTAGCAATGTCAGGGTAAAGGGCCACATTGGAGCCAACATCTATATGTCACAAAAGTAAAAATAAATAAATAAACATATGAATCCCGGTTGTAAAGCTGTATACTTACAGAACAAAGTAGCTTTTTGATCATTCTCATTAAGGAACTTGTAAAGATCAGGTTCTTCCCAGGAATCACTGCTCGAATCTTCAGACTTGTTTGGTACCATAGGTCCATCATCGTAGGTCTAAGTCAATTCTTTAGTTTCCTATTCGTGTATTTGCATTTTTCAATAAATTACCAAACCAAAATGACCCGGAGCTGGACATTCGTAAATATCCACTGGAAGATAATCTAATTTTGGTTCCACACATCCAGTGGCAGACCACCAGCAGCTATCGTCAACCAAGACATCATACTTTGACATATCTAGATCCCCGGAACTAGTTGAATTTCGGACAGGTATATTGGGAACGTATTCCCAGTCAATGGATTCCAAAACCTTTTCGATGTCAGGTCCATCAACAGGTGGAGTGGCCCATGTTGGAGGATAATCCTTGAGTTGAAGCTTGGACTTCTTTAAGATGGGACCTTTAGGAGGTATTCTAGGGAACAGGTTTAGAGTATCAAAGTCTGGAAGGAAATTAGGTGCCTCAACAGGAAGAATATTTCGCATGATTGGAACTTCATCATCGTCATGTTCAGCTTCTTTGCCTTTGCCTTTGCCTTTATCCTTGTTTTTGTTCTTGCCCTCATTTTTATCATCGTCGTCATCTTCATCGTCTTTTTCACCTTCGCTCTTGCTCTTGCTCTTGCTCTTGCCCTTGCCCTTGTTCTTGTTCTTGTTCTTGTTCTTGCTTTCATCTTTATCATCTTCGTCATCTTCGTCATCCTCATCGTCTTTTCGACCTTTGCCCTTGCCCTTGTTCTTGTTCTTGTTCTTGTTCTTGCTTTCATCTTTATCATCTTCGTCATCTTCGTCATCCTCATCGTCTTTTCGACCTTTGCCCTTGCCCTTGCCTGTCTTGTAATCATCATCTTTATTGTCATCATCATCTTCTTCCCAATCATCATGATCTTTGTGGCTCCAGTCGTCATGATGATCGTCGTGATCCCAATCTTTGTATTCATCTATGTCCTTGTGGTCCCAATCATCGTGGTGATCTCCATGATCCCAGTCATCATGGTCATCCCAGTCGTGATGTTCCTTGATATCCTTGTGTTTCCAGTCATTATCATCACCATCCCAATTGTCATGAGGAGAGGCTTTCGCCAAGAGAGCAAATGTGGCAACCATGCCAAGCAAGAATATAGGCTTTACCATGATGTATTAAACGTTATTAGATAGATAGGGAATATTCTTATTCAAGAGATATACGTATGTTATAAAAGAAAGTAATTTCAGTAATAAGCGTTCAATTGTGCTTTTATATATCTATAGCAAAAACCACCGAGACTATCATACTATTTCAATCTGTCTCGATACTTGTTTGTTCAAGCTTTTCATTCTTCGGGCCATTTCTTCATATTTTTTTTGAGAGATCGGTATTTTACAATAAAACTAATATACAAATGTAGACATCACTCCAAAAAGAAGGAAAGAAAAGTTTGTAGTAATCTATTCTGACTTTTCAGCATCCTCGGGGCGTAACCGCATTGCTTTGTAGAGGTTAATGTCATTCTCCTCGGGAGTTGTACCGGCTCCTTTGTAATTTACAGCCTTGAGAAATTTCTAATCCAATTTTGCATGTCAGATTTAGTGTCTTTCTGAATTATTATACACCAACCTTCTGCTGGTGATAACAAGTCCAAAAGCGTTGTTTCTGATCTTCACACATTTTTGCCTTATCCCACCAACTACCGTCCTTAAAACAGGTAAAAAGCTCTTCATGAAGATCAGCACAGTTCTCCAAGGCTGTTTCGTGAATCTCTCTCTTCTGATCCATAAAATCACGGACTGCCCATTCTATTTTAGGGTTATTTTGATCCTTTAATTTCTGTTCGTCTTTAGGAGTCTCATTAGTCTGGATCGGATTGACTGTGGGGAGATGAAGTTTGAATTGCTGAGAAGGAGTGGGAGCTGGAGAAGTGTTTGGTTTGGAGGAAGAGGAGGATGCTTGTGTAGGTGCTTTGGTGGGGTCGTATTGCGGCTGCTGTTCAGAAAGGTATCCATCGACATCTGGTTGACTCTCCTTGACGTAGGATTCTACATAATCGCGTGCGGAACCCTTATTTTCTGTCATAATAGAGATCTATATTTTGAGAGAATTGTTTACAGACCAATACGGTAACTTAAAATTAGAAGAAGGGGATCGTGTAGCAAGTCACAATCCTCCGATTGAAGAAAACCCTATATTCTGCAAACCAAAAACCTCAAAGATGGGCTGTGAAATTAAGCCCATGATGAATTGCCAGAAACAGTGGTACCGCTATTTACACCGGTTACGTCACTCAGAATTGTGCCTATCCCAGAAACCATCCTTCTTTCTCTTCTACTTTTCACAGACAGAAAGTAAAAAATAATAATAAAAATACAATCAAGTGAATCCATTGAAATGTTCCGTCAAACTCCTGGAGTCGATCTCAATGAATTTCCCGCCCTTGGTACTCCTCCGACAAGCAATAGAGGCAATCCCGCAACAACAGGACCAATGCCCTCGGGTCGCCTAGCAAGCTACGCATCCACAGCTGGAACGAATGTAAACGCAAACCACCTTCAGGAAACCTTGATAGGCAACGGAATGGCTATGAATGATTATGGCATGCAAAACTCATCATCCATGGCATATCAAACACCACCAAATGGATTTCCGTTGCCAACTGATCAACTTGGGCGTGGTCTGGGTCCGAGGTCATTCTCTGTAGATGACTTCCCAGCACTTCGAAACCCTGACAACGCATTTGGTAACGCGATAGCAAATGAACCAAGTCCGATGAATGGTAAACCAGAACCCTGGAGAGAGTATTCTGGCCCACGGGAAGGCAATAAGCAGTATGGAGCAAAGAGTGGGGCAATGGAGACAGCCCAATGGGTAAGTCCTCAAAGCAATCTTTTGGACCTCAACTCAAGTCCTGTCTAGCTACAAGGACGCCAAGACACGTCATTACCGCAGCTCGCGCCAGGGTCAAGGAAGACTATGGAAAGCAGAGAGGCAGGAAAGGAGAATGAAAATGCACCAAGTTGGAGTGAACAGGGTGAAGCAGATCCCTACGGTTTACTCGGTCTATTAGGTGTAATACGGATGACAGATCCTGATAGGAGTATGCTGGCATTGGGCAGTGATCTGACAACACTCGGTCTTGATCTGAACACGGCAGAGTGAGTAGATTTGTTTTTTTTTCTATTGGCTTTTATGTCAACTAAGCAAGCGGACGAGTTTAGTACAATCTACTCCACGTTTGTATCTCCGTGGTCGGATACTCAGACACCACCAGGACTCAATGTTGAGCCTGGCTACTATCTACCATCTTGTTACCGGAGTGTAAAAGCAACGCCAGACGCTCACATGCGAATGAGGACATTTTCAGAAGATGTACTCTTTTACGTATTTTACTCAATGCCCAACGACATTGCCCACGAAGCAGCCGCACAGGAACTGTAAGTTGCATGGTTCGATGAGACCAAAGTTCCATCAAATTCACATATTATCCAGCTACAACCGAAATTGGCGCTATCACAAGGAGTTGGGTCTGTGGTTAACAAAAGAGGCGGATGATAATGGACGACCTGTATCTGTGTTCCGAAGAACGCCTGCAGGTGCGATAGAAAGAGGAATTTTCTCTTTCTTCGACCCAGCAGTGTGGCAAAAGGTAAAGAGGGAATGGACACTCTCATGGGATATGCTCGAGGAACGACCACCACAATCGCAATCGCAGCCACCACAGCAACACCAGGGCTCAGCTACTGCTAATAGAGGTGTCATGATCTAGAGCGTATTTTCTCTTTCTTTCTGTAAGCAGACAAACAAACAAAGCCAAAAAAAAACCCCCCCAAAACAAAAGAATCAGAACCAGAAGTGTGTCCCTCTAGAGACCTTCATCTCCTTTGCTAACCTTTCTCTTTTGGGGATCTATTATCAATTGTTGGTGGTATTAAGGGTAATATAGTGTACAATGGATAAGTAAAAGAAGTAAATATAGGGGCGTGAAAGAAAATGGGTATCATTAAGGAGATTCTGGACAAACACATCTTTTTTATATATATCTTGGCTCTTGTCCATTGGCTACGCAAAATACATTCTCAAGAAGAATTATATGCATTTCAAACCTCCTTTATTATTGACAGTAAACTGCCCAAGATGAATAATATTCATTATAAGTATTTTTGGGTATTATTACAGCGAGTAACACATCAGCAAAATCATAAACCGGTCTTACGGTTCTAAATTATCAAACCGAGAATAGTCTTGGTGTTTTCTCAAATACAAAGGGCCATATTCATAAAAGCTGCACTAAAGTTAAAATATACTATAAAAATTAAGACTTGAATAGAATAGACATGTTCAAGAAATAATTAAATAATATTCTGTAATACCGAGGATCATTTCTAGCTATACATTCTGATTATGTCAAATATAAACCTAGAGGCAGAATATTATTCTACCTTCTTTTTTAAGGAAGCTTTTATCAAAGTAAGAAAACATTTTAAGTCTGTCTGTCTGTTTGCTTGCTTGTGTTTTTTTTTTATTTTGCTTTGAAAGTACAAAAATACCTTAGAAATTATCAAGCGTAAGTTTGGTAGAAATCCTTGCTGGTTAATAGTTATTTTTTTTTTGAATTTTATTTACAATTATAGTATACAAATAAGAATAATTACTTCACACAAGCTTTGCGTTTATTGCAAACAAACTATATACGAGTTCAAATTTGTTTTTCTATACGACTTTTCGCTTTTATCCAAGCTGGATGTAAAATAGTGTCTAATATTTCAGAAAATTCGGTAATAAATCTCCATTTACCCCATGATTGATAATATTATAAGACATACTTTCAAAATATTTTTAACAAGGTGCTCATCTAAATATGCTTCTTGAATTTTTAAACCAACGAGCTATTCACATAAGTAACCAGCATAATAAAATAATTAAATTGGACGCCCGGAGATCACAAAAAAAACAGAAAAAGAACAATCGACAAAGACCGGATACTAATTGATACACAATCTCTAATGCTATGTCGTTTGTCTTCTCCTAAGCCGTTATGGTAGTATTAGTAAGTATGATGAGTTACAGTCTGCCTTTTTGAGGGCTATTTCATGCCTCTACCAGAATCCACTCGCACAAAGTAATGCGCATTAATCTCTTGAACCGTCACATTTTGTTTCCAAAATAAAGTTCCTTTACCTACTGTGACGTGACTGGTCATAGCCTAGCCTCCAAGCAAAAAAAAATACCTTATGCTACCAATGAAAATAATATATATATATATATGAAAACATGCAAAAACTCATAAGAATTTACCTTGCAGTGCTAAATTTAATTACGTTCAGATGATTTAAAGAAGTGCGAGTAGAATTATCCACAAAATATTTGTGTACAAAACAATAGGTTATTTATTAGCCATATCTTTGCGTCCTTTAAAATTAAGTCTGGGCTAAGAGCGAAGGTATCTTTAAAAATTAGTATCGTTTTGGATCTAACACAACCTTTTTTTTGTATTTGGAAGCTGGTATCATTATCCCACTATTTCCCGAGGATAACTAAAGTTGGCCACATTATTTATCAATAGTGGTGTATTCAAATTGATATCTTGTAAAATAAATAAATAAGCCCAGAAAAAAGAATCGCCTTATGGTAGCATAGATTTCGATTTCAAATAGGATGATCTTGTTACGACTTTAAACATATTGAAACAAAATGAGAAAAGAAAGACCTATTTTCAGGCAATTTTTTTTCGTGACTGTAGTTGGCCCCCCCCCTTTTTTAATAAAAAAAGGAGAAAAAGAAAGAAGTGTAAATGAGATTGAAACATTAACAGAATGTCAAACAGTAATTGCATCCAAGAGATCGTACCCCGAATCTTCCTTGGTACCTTTTCAGCAGGTCAATCCCGCGCGGTTCTCAATCAGCACAAGATCACACACATTGTGGCCTTGGGCGATTTTACCCCACTTTACGATGACAAGATCTACTTGGTAGTGTGGATTGTATCTTTTATCCGGATTAGGTTACTAATATTGGAGTAGAATGTGGATATTATGGATCTCCCTGGAGCAAATATAATCCAGCACTTTGATGAAACCTCTAACTTTATTGAAGACGCTTACAATAAAAATGGCGTAATATTGGTTCATTGCGAGGCAGGCGTATCTCGCAGTCCTACTGTATTAGCCGCCTATTTTATGCGATCCAAAGGCATCAAGCCAACTGAAGCACTCGAGATGATAAAAGCCAAGCGGCCTATCATCTCTCCTAATAACGGCTTCCTGGCTCAGCTGGTGCTTTATGATCGCCTAAAATATGATGTCGACACACGCCACACTGATTACAGACGCTTCTTGGTAGCAGCTATGGCAGAAGAACAAAAAGGTATATATTAATGCTTTGCGTATACATAAGCATGGAAACTTATAGAGATATATGTCATAGAGAATGGATATATCCAGCACTTTGCTCTTGCGCCTGATCCAGAGTATGTGTCCGGTTACGATTCTTCTAGTACAAATACTAAGCCTTACACAGCATTGAGATGCAGAAAGTGCAGGTAAAAAGGGGTGGAGATTAACAAGGAGAGGGTCTATACTGACGTGATTCTCAGACGTGTTCTTGCAGAGGCAGACAATGTGATTGATCATGAACGTGGACAAGGCCAGGGTGCGTTTGCTTATTTGAAGCGGGATTCGAGCATCAATGCAACCGAGAGTGCAATTGTCGGTCTGAGCGAGGCTGGTCCTACACACGATACTGTAAACAAGGCTATCAACCCTCTACTTGCTTCTTTAGCATCTTCAAATTCTAGTTGTTCGTCTTACTTTGTTGAGCCAATGGAATGGATTCACGGCCTTCAGAATGGCGAATTTAATGGCCGTATTGAGTGCCCTAAATGCTGCTCCAAGTTAGGCTCCTACAACTGGTCTGGCGAACAATGTTCGTGCGGTCAGTGGGTAACACCTGCGTTTATGCTTCATCGCAAACAGGTTGATGAAATCAAAAATGTCAAGAGAAAATAAATTCTTGTGAAAGCTACACTCCTTTTCTCTGCGAGTGTTGTTCACTGTATTCACTGTTCCTTAAAGGATTTTCTATCATGAGTTGGGGTGATGTCCATTCAAGTCAAACATTTGTTTATAACCTGGTCTCTCAATCATAGCACCTTACTTGTTATTTCATTGCTCGCTTAGATACACATCCCTTTGATTAATTTCCAGATGACAGGATCCTCAGAGCTTTCTCTCTTTCTCGACAATCATAAATCCTTTTTGTACCCAACTACAGAGTCACCCATCAATATTTATTCGATACCCCGTGCAGTAGATGAACCCATGCCGATGCTTGACTATTCTTTCGAGGATTTCAACTACCCTTTCTACACCACATCTTATCGTCCAATTCCACCTAGTGCGATCTTTAGTTCATTTCTCTACGACACATTTCAGCCTGTACCATGGCAAGACAATACCTTTGGCCAAACAACGGATTCACCTGTACTTTCAGTAAACCCAAAAGCATCTTCCCACACTAGTCGACCAACACTTACGGTGGATACCCAAGATTTTACCCAATTCTACACTCAGCCTTACTATATACCTTTACAAGGTCCAGTAAGAGAGCACAGAGGAATAGAATCATGGAACACACCATATATTTCAGGGTGTATTAATCACCACAACTCTGAATCCCTGTGCGGTGGTAGTGAAAATCACAACAGCAATATTACACCTTTCAAATCTTCTCTTTATTCTCAATGCAGCGCACCAAATTGCTACATTTCCTCCAGCATAATAAGTCAGATATCTGATAAACCAAAAGACGCAAAGAAATATATATGTCCAATATGCTCTCATCGGTAATCCTATGTTTCTGAACTTGGGTCAATGTGAATGTTATTTTTTTTTACGATTAATTTCTTCTTTATAACCTAGGTCTCAGCGACGCCATAACTTGCTTGAGCATATTCAGACACATAATTCTAATCGCATCAAAAGGTTTTCTTGCATTCATTGTAATCGCCCGTTTGCAAGAAAGTACGACATGAGAAGACATGAGAAGATACACACACGGGCCAAGCATAGCTCCCATTAGGATTTTTATTACTTATACTTTATTTATACTTGGCATTTCTGGTGTCTTTACTATTACTATTACTATTACTATTACTATTACTATTACTATTATTATTATTATTATTATTATTATTATTATTATTATTATACCACACAAGCATAGTTAGAATTAGCCAAAATTGAAGTTACAGAAATAGGTTTATTTGTACGAGTTTTTAGATATTTATATTTATTCCACAGAGCAAAACTCATTAATAATATTATATACATATATATATCGTACGAGCTACAAAATGAGAGACCCAAAGCGTTTATGCTTCACTTGGTTTGATTACCCAAAAATTGTTTCTTTTTATTTTCCCTTGGGGGCCAGAAAGACCGCTTTCACGAGCGATTTTGTGTGTGTGTGTACGTGTTTATAAAGCTCCTGATTGTCATACCATGTTTTAGTCGTCTCAGGAAACCAAGCGTTTGATTGCATGTGTTTATAAAGATAAATTGTATTAAAGCTTCAGAGCAACAATTTTTGATTATCAATGTCTTCCACTATTAGCGATCCACAAGAGACCCTGTCTTTTCTATGTACACTGGACCCAGTTTCTCTATCCTGCTTTGAAAATTCTGATTTCGACATTATCGGTAACGGTCGTCTCTTGGTTTTGGTGACTTCTCCGGACAACCCCAGTCAGGCTATTGTTCTACGATTCTTCGATGATGATGATCAAGAGTGCGCATTCTCCGTACTCGAACCTCAAACAAAAATCTGGCTTCAGCAACAGGATTTACTTATGGTACCCCGTCATGAAGGAGGGTTCTGGAGGTTTGATTTCAGGTAAAAACAAGCACGATCATATTACTACACAATATATTACTGACTCATTCGATAGTGCTTCAGACCAAGAGACCTTCTGTACATTTCAGGATATGTTAACTCTTTTCTTAAGATATCAGAACCGACACAACATACGAAATGCGTTGGTAATGATCGATGCTGAATCTTGTAAGCTTACGCAAGTGATTGCCAAAGATATATATCTTCAAGGACCTCGTCCCGAGGATAGTCAGGCAATAATCGACGAAAAGATGATTGATAAGAAGTTACCCATGGTTGTACAACGTATGGACGAAATACAGGTGAGGTGCAATGCGCAATGCGCAATGTACAATTTGAAATTTAAATTTCATTTAACTGAGATCTATACTGGAACAGACAATTGGGATCGATCCCTTAAGCAAGGCCAGGGTACGCACTATGTATCGAACCGGAGATGCTCTAGTTACCGGATCAAACTGGCTCGCTAGTGCTCTTATCTATGCTGGTAAAACAGTCGCACGGGAGATTGAAAGGTAAAGCAACCAAAAAAAAGTTCAAGTACAGTATGCAACAGTAGGTGAAAAACAACACACATGCTTACACTGTATTCCTATTAGCCGAACGACACAGATTGAAACCACAGCTGAACCTTCAAATACTGCATTAAATATGGGTGATAATGAGCGTTATTGTCTTGATGTGATTCATCAAGGCACTGGCATAGTACAAAAGGGTAAGCACAATTAAAGTACTCATATACCCACAGTACTTATTTTTAGTCTGGTTTTCTTTGGTGTAAATATAGCTACCGCTAGTTGGCTTAGTAGTGCATTTTCTGCTACCATCTCTGGAATAAGTAATATGTACACAGATGAATCTCTAGCATCATCAGACCCTGTTCAAAGCGCTTCACGACACTTGGGAATTTCTACACTACATGCAGCTACAGCTATTGCCAGCGGTGCAGCTATTGCAGCAGGCACTATTCTCGCATCATCGGGAAAGGGAGTCGTTCAAGTTATTAAGAAAAAATATGTACTGCCCCGAGGAAAGCCTTCCGTCCGTGAAATTCCTCGAGCCCCACACCAAGATGTACTTGTCTATTTTGACGGAAATGGAATGTCACGACAGGTGGTTGTGCAAGATGATCCTGACAATTTTTCGTGGGATCAGCTAAATTCAGATGAACGTTCAGAAAATGAATATGACTGGTCTCGTCAAGAAGAAATGTCTCAGGAGACAGGAGATACAGTTGAATTGTGGTTAGATTCATGGCCAT
Organism: Phycomyces blakesleeanus NRRL 1555(-); assembly: GCF_001638985.1. Taxonomy (NCBI): domain Eukaryota; kingdom Fungi; phylum Mucoromycota; class Mucoromycetes; order Mucorales; family Phycomycetaceae; genus Phycomyces; species Phycomyces blakesleeanus. The sequence continues at coordinate 2,713,315 of NW_017265135.1, read as the reverse complement.
TACCACCAGCTAATGAATCAGAAACATCCTATGAAGATGTGTCATGTGTGGAAAGGGATGACACTGAAAACAATCCTCTTGTCAAAGGAAACGTGTGTGTATATGTATAAATTAAAGGTCTCTTTCTTGGATGTATAAATAAAACAGTAAATATATAAAGAAATAAATAAAATGGATATAGTGTATTCGGCAATGAATGAATGTAGGCCTCTATTATTTACGGATGACATATTCCGCCCGGTTAAATAATTTCCCACAAGAAACGTGGGCTTGATTTTTCTTGTGTTTGTAAACGAACTGTTGTACAAGGTTCTCAAAGAAAGCTCTTCTTCTTTTTTTGGTTATGTTGGGGAACGATGATTACAGTTATATATAAAAGAGCAAGTAAATCAAATAAGATTAAGTAAGCCGAGAAGATAGAACAGATATAGTGAATATACAACTGACAATTGATTCCAAATACACCTTAAGTATAATTTTATAATGTATTCATTAAAGCAGATCAATAGATCTCTTAAGTTATCATGGTTATATCTATATCTCTTCAACTTGGAAAGTAAATAGTGACCTACTTGGTTTTTTTGTCAATAAATATAGTTTTTCTTCTTCTTTTCATACTGAATTATCGCCATTAGCATTTATAACATAGATCTAAACATAGTTCTACATGAGGATTGTTGGATAGTAGGCCATATCAGTTCCTGTTCCAAGGCTTCGTGCTGAAATGAAAGTAAATCAGTCTTTACTAGATTATGTAGAGTGACCAATCATTATGACAACAAGAAGATACGGTATTATAAGCTTCTATATAAGGTTGTAAACCGTAGAGAGATTTTGCTTACTGCAGTCCGTTTCAGCATAGAAAGCGTACGATGATACATCCGTAGCGGAGAGGATGGAGACCAAAAGATAGATGAATATAATGTTCGAACACAGCAATGAATCTATATTACCCCACCCCACCCCCACTCCAATCCCCATTTATACCCATACCCATGCCAATGTCCCACTACACGCAAGTTACCAGAAGAGTGAACCGTATTTTCATTAATATTTAATGTCCCATCGTTTCGTCGTTTGTTCTTTACTTATTGACCCCCCACTCTGCTAATAGCTCTAACATCTTATGAAATATACACCCGAACAAGTGGCAACACACAACTCGCTCAATGATTGCTGGATCATCGTTCAAGGCAAAGTGTTTGACATAACAAACTTTTTGAGTGAACACCCCGGAGGAAAAAAGGTTCTTGTCAAGGTTGCCGGAAAAGACGCCACTAAACAATTCAAGCAATTCCATAACGATGCTATAATGGAGCGTATGGGTCTTCCTATGCAAATCGGCGTTGTAGAATCATACAATGATAAAAAAGTTCCAAAGAAAGTAGTCGATGTCTCGGCTACATCCAGTACTGCCGCCACGCCTTTCACCGAACTCGCTCGGAATACAGGTGCTGTACCATATGGAGATCCTAGTTGGTGTCAGGAATGGAACAGGTATCATTTTATATCTAATCTATAAACCGGTGTATAATAAATTATGGTAAAGATTAACCATACTTTATTATTATTATTATTATTTTGATTTGTACTCGCAGCCCCTATTACAAGGAGTCCCATATCAAACTTCGAAATTATGTGCGTCAATTTGTTGACAAGGAAATTACTCCTTTCTGTCATGAGTGGAGCGAAGCCAAAAAAATCCCATCTCACATCATCAAGAGATGTGCCGAAGTCGGACTTTTGAATGCGCTCTCTGGTGCAGGAACCATACCAGCAATGTCCTCTTTGATGCCTTATCCTCTCCCTACTGATATCCAGCCCAAAGATTTTGATATTTTCCACGAAGCCGTATGTATTGACGAACTATCTCGTTGTGGCTCAGGTGGACTTATTTGGGCTGTTGAAGGTGGTCTTTCCATTGGTGAGGACAAAGTTAGGATACTAGAAAATGTTGGATTAACGGATACTTACTTTATATACTATTTAGCATTGCCACCTGTAATGAACTTTGGGTCGCCCGAGATGATTAAAAAAGTTGTTCCTGCATGTCTTTCAGGCGATAAATATATTGCATTGGCTATCACAGAACCTTCTGCTGGATCTGATGTTGCAAACCTTAGTACTTCTGCCAAGGATATGGGTGACCACTTTTTGGTCAATGGACAAAAAAAGTGGATTACTCAGGGTGCTTATGCCGACTATTATGTCGTAGTTTGTCGTACCGGAGGTGAAGGAATGAATGGGATGTCATTATTATTAATCGACCGGGCTACACCTGGTGTGGAGGCCCGTTACATGGACGTCCAGGGAATGTGGGGTTCTGGAACAGCTTATATTGTTTTCGAAGACGTAAGACGATACTGTACGACAGCTGTAATACTAGATACCGTTATTTAATTATAGTATATATAGGTCAAGGTCCCCAAAGAAAACTTGATTGGAAAACTCAACCAAGGATTCAAGTATATTATGCACAACTTTAACCACGAACGCTTGAGTATCATTATCCAGGCAAATCGCCTTGCCCGTGTGTGTGTAGAAGAGTCTTTCAAGGTATATGGTTATGTCTTGGAAGCTATATGTGAATAAATAACTCTAAGCACGGTATTTATATAGTACTCCATCAAGAGAAAGACATTTGGCAAACGCCTAATTGACCATGCTGTCATTAGAAACAAGTTTGGTCATATGATCCGTCACTGCGAGGCTACTCACGCTTGGCTAGAAAGTGTCTTGTATCAAATCCAGACTCTTCCAAAGGAAACCCAAGCTAGTCGCCTAGGTGGTCCTATTGCTCTTCTCAAGGCCCAAAGTACCCAAACCTTTGAATATTGTGCCCGTGAGGCATCACAAATATTCGGCGGGCTTTCCTACACTCGAGGTACTGTCTTTACTTTAAACAGAATATACTTTGTATAGATATATTGATATCCGATAATATGTTTTAGGCGGGCAAGGTGAGAAGGTAGAGCGTTTGTACCGTGAAGTAAGAGCCTATGCTATTCCTGGAGGATCAGAAGAAATTATGCTTGACCTTGGTGTTCGGCAAGCACTAAAGAAGGTGACAGTTGGACAAGCAAAGCTTTGAGGAAATCAAGATGAAATTAGATGGTACAATCACCGTTAATCTGCATACTTGAGCTGATATCATATAACTTACATGGTTTATACAGCATTAAATAAACAGCTATAAATATAATTCATTTCTACAGATTGTGAGATAGTTCTTTTAATTGTTCACCAGTATATTGGACTAGGTTATATTTTTTTATCTAAGTAGATCTTTATACATTTAAGTGTTATGTCCTGAAGTATTTGTCTTTGTCTTTTGCTTTAGTCTTAGTTTACAACCATTGTTGTGTATAGAGTCTAGTACGCGCCTGTGATTTCTCATATACTGCTAAAGATAATAAGGTAAGAGATATATTTGTGGGCCATAACTATATTTGTATATCCACATGGTTCAATATTTTTTTCCCTTTAGCCTTGACCTTAATAAGAAGATTTGTGATAAGGAAGCTAGAGAACAGACCCATTGTCCGGGCCACATATTATTTAGCTTCATCATTGTTGCATAGCAACCTAATTATGCTGGTATAACAATAATATTATCATAGACAATATAAATGTAGATAAATGACATCATTATATGAAATCTTATTTAGAGCAACTGATATTTTCAGGACGTTTAATTATTTATTAAATCAACAATGTTTGAGAACTTGTTCAGATTTTGCTTTCCAAATTATTGCTGCCAAGAATATCAAGAGAATAATTGGTTTATTCGTTTAATTCATAAGATTGCTACCAAATCAGATGCTTTACATCGTTCCTTTGTCATTTAGATTTAGTGTGGAAAGAAAACTGAGTTTTTAAAGATCGCCTTGTGAATCATTTATAGTTGCGACGTACCACAGCTCAATCGCATGTCGTGGATAACAATGGCTTATTTTCAATCTAAAAATCCAGGTTAAAGTAAGATTGAACCTGATTGGCATAAAAAGCCTTATTTCTTTCATTTCTTTTGTGACGGAGTCTACACAGGCGATCTATACCTGGCACTCAAACTTTGGTCGATTTCTCGATTTTTTTTAGAGAGAATTTTTTTTTGTATCGAAGAGTCGGTGAGATGATCCTAAATAGAAACAAATATTGTAACGTCAGTCCCTATTTTGTGACTTTCTTGTACATTTAAGTTTTTTCTATAATGCCATTATCTCATCAATGATCGGCACTTGTGTTTCCTGTATACTTTATAAATACACGCTCTAATAGATTTTGTCTTAAAAGGGTACTTATTTCAAGAAGATAATCCTTAAATACCTACACTCAATTGTTCGATTACCTCGTCTTGGAACTTCTAATTAATTAATTTTTTCTTAATAATAATAATAATAATAATAATACAAATATAAAGACAAATAATAACAGCAAAAACAATAATTCTTAAAGATAAAATATGCCCCAGAAAGTAGAGAGTGACCAAAGACTACCACAAAATAAACACAATGAAGGAAGACCTCAAATCGAGAGACAGATAAGTCTCGGTACAGACGATGAACAAGCTTACTCGGGCGAAGAAACAGAAAGACAAAACGAATTTGATGTTCGCACTATCACAGAAGATTTTGACTGGGGAGGTCGTGATGATGAAGACGAAGAAGACAGACGGGAAGACAAAAGAATCAAGGATAAGAAATCCCTAGTCTCTACACATCTTCTGTTTTGCATTTCTCGCAATGCGTCCAACATCCAATGGATCTGTCTTATACTAGTTGCAGCCATTTTCTTGGCCATATGTGTGGCCGTGTGGGAGGTGTATGGGCATAGAGGCCAAGTTACAACCACATCATATGGATTACAACTTTGGTTTACTTGGATGGCCTTCATGTGGTCAATTGGAATCTTTACCCAAATCATGACCGAAGCAGTACCATGGTTTATAAGAAAGATCGGTACCAGTCTTAGACCCCAGTCAACCGAGGCTCTTCGCACACGTCTATCGGTAGGATTTCATTTTCTGTTTTCCTCTTCATTTTCATCTTAATTTTTTAAATGGCGCTCTTCTTTTATGTTTTGATATACTGACACTCTCGATCTACTCCGCGCACGTTAGTACTACATGGCACTTCGTCTATTCACCAGATTTGTCATCAATGCTGCCTTTGCATGGGGCTCTTGGGCTCTTATTTCCGAATGTGCGCCTCTCCCTGAAGGAACCGAAAAACCAGGCTATGTTCATATATTCTATAGTATATGGGAATGTCTGTTTTTCGCAGCAATTTTACTTTTTGTAGAAAAGCTAATTCTGCAAATGATCGGTAAGACACAAAATCGGGATTTCTCAAAAACACCTTGTACCTCCATTGTCTAACCTTATTGTTTGTACACGCTATCACTATTTTTACTACTACTATTATTACAGTTGTCAATTTCCACAAGTAAGTATCTAATCAGCACACCTATTTGTCACGACAGCTTCTTAAATATACAGTCTCTTCTTTTTCCAGAAAAGCATATGGTGACAGAATTGCCAAGAACAGCCGAGAACTTAAAATACTCGATAACTTGAGAAAACCAAAGCGTAAACCACATCAAGAATTCTTACTCAAACGTATTCGTCGAAAGAAACCAGAAAACGAAACCAATTCCAATGGAGTAACATCAAATGGAAAAAGTCTTGCTGAAAACTACCGGTCAGAGCAGATGAAGAAAAGTAAGAAATCTATCATGACCTCCAAACCAACAGGTTCATCTCCGGAAGGTCACGGACCCAAACAAAATGTGCGATTTCCCTCTCAAAATATGGACACTCTCGTTGCTATTCCTTGCGTTGACCAGTTGCAAGAAGACGAACAAGATGCCGATCGGTCCAGATCATCCCCAGGTGACATTTCTCGGGACAGAACCTTGACAGAACTGACTCCCGACATTGAGGCTCAAAGGCCCCAAGAAAAGTCAGATGAACACTTTATGAAGAAGCTCGCCAAAAAATTGGCTCACAAAGAAAACTCTCCAAAAATACAACAGAGACCTGTGGATGGAGACGACAATGAGATCCCTCTTTCTAGATCTAGCTCATGGAGTGGAGGACGAAGTAGCTATGAAAAGAGCATGACTTCTGGCCGCGATTTTAACATTAGTTCAACCCTACCTGGAAAGCTATTCAGAGGTGGCTATAAAAAATTAGTGGGCCAATCAGTCGGTGTCAACCAGAATACCTCTCAGCAAGCAAAATCAACGGCCAAACGAATTTTTTACAACGTAGCTGGCCACTCGCCAACTCGCGATCACATTGTAGAGAGTGATCTCTTGCCTTTATTTGAAACACGCCAACAGGCTACAGAAGCCTTCCAGATGTTTGATAAGGATGGAAACGGGGATATCAGCAAGAGAGAGTTGCGTTCGGGGTGTATTCGTATTTATCGCGAACGTAAAAACCTGGCCCGATCAGTCCGTGATTTGTCACAAGCAACAGGAAAATTGAACATTATTCTTCTTGTGATCTTTATAGCCATATGGGTAACTATTGATATAAAGATGGAGTTAAAGAGAAAAAAAAATACTCATGATAGTTATTCAACTTAGGTCGTTATTGTTCTTGCATCATTTGGCGTAAATGTTGGTACTGAGCTTATGCCTCTTTGGAGTGCATTTATCGCAGGAAGTTTTATCTTTGGAAATAGTGCCAAAGATATTTTTGAATCAATAATCTTTGTATTCGTCACAGTAAGTCACTATTATTGTAGTGGATATTGGAATCTAACATCTCTTTAGCACCCCTTCGATGCAGGAGATCGTGTAATGGTTGGTGAAGAGAATTGGGTGGTTGACAATGTAGGACTTTTGTCAAGTACATTCTTGTAAGTTTGTAATTAAAATGTATGTAAGAATAGCCACTCATTAATTATTGATTGTGTTGATTTGTATAGAAAATGGGATGGCTCAGTGGTTTATGTAAAAAACTCTGTGTTAGTTCCTCTGTATATTATTAACTGCCGGCGCACTGGATGTACCGGAGAGACTGCTGGTAAATTCAATATTTATATAAATGAATACCATTAAGAAACGAAGAAATGCTAACATTCACATCTAGATATTCATGTCGGGTTTGAGACGCCTTCGTGGAAGATCCATAAACTGAGAGACCATATGGTGGAATGGAGTGATACACTTCCTCATCTCTTTACACCAGGAACAACCTCCGCAAATGTATTATCTTTTGAGAACCAAAACAAGATAACTATTTCATTTTACTACCAACATACCCAGAACTGGCAAGACCCTGGAGGTCGATGGCTCCGTCACAATACATTTATGATGGAATTAAAAGAAGCGTCAGAGCGCCTTGGCGTCAATTATATCATGCCATTGCAACCCGTGGATACTAAGCCGAAGATTAATCCCTTGGACGACAGTACCCAAACAGACAAAGAGTCTCTGGCAGACAGCATTAAAGCCAGAAACATTCAAATCGAAAACGAAAGACAGGCCGAGAAAGAGATTCGGGAAGAAGAGATACTGTCTCAAAGAAAGCCATACAATTATAATGAAGACGGATCATTTTCTCCTCATAATAATCAAAACAATGATAACGACAATAGCAATGGTGCTGCAGCCACTATACTGTTTTCTTCTATGATGTAAAAATTCCAATAAAAAATAATAATAATTCCTTAAAACACTAATAAAGATTATATCGAACCAATATTCATTGAAATGGAATGACAAATTCTTACGAGAATGATTTCTTGTTACTAAAAGAAAAAAATCCTTCTTTTTTTAAAAAAAAATAATAAAAAAAAACACAGACGACTCTTTTATGTCCCCAACTCTGGGTAAGATAAAACGATATCGTCTTTATATATATATACATGCACACACACACACACATATATATATATATAAAAGATTTACTCCACATCCATGTCTGAATCGCCCTGGTCTTCTTCACATTCATCCTGCTGGGGACGGTTGGTTTCCATCCGTCCTCGCGTGCTCAGAAGCCTGCGCCTTAATTCTGTTAACGAGCAGCCCGATCGTCGAATGAATCCAGGCACAGGAAGGTGCCTGTAATCCACCGTCTCTCGTTGCCACAAATAAATTTCTCGCCAGTCATGATCTCTACTCAAATTAGCAGACTCGTAGTTCTGAAATGTCATCTTTTGTGCGCTAATATCTACAGGGGCGCGTTCCTGTATTATATCCGTAGATCAATAGCCGCATTACCAAAGCACTCTTCTTTATATACACAAGCAAACAAAAGCTTCCTGACATACCAGATTTGCCATTCTTTCTTCTTGGTCTTCTTTCTTCTTTATCTCCATCCGTTGCATTTGTTCTCTGGATTTTCCGTTGAGTCTTTTTTGTTGTTATATCCTTATTCATCTTTTACCTGTCCTTTTCTAATTGCTCTTCCCGCGCCTTTTTCTCTTTCTCTAAACGAGCCTTTTCATTCTTTTCCAAAAGCTCCCTCTCTTCTCGTTTCTATTCACAAAATATAAGGACTATGTGCATGCATTAAGAATATAACCCAAAGTACCTGCTGTTCTCGAATCCGACTCTCTTCATGAATCTTCTCGTACAAGTCATTAATATCGAACGTTTTGACAGGCTCTTTCTTGACTGTAGCCGGAGAACCTTCTTTTGGAACATCTGGCCGCTCGTCTACTTTTTCTAAAGGTGTTATTGGCAGTTTATCAAACCCATCCAGCTCAACGATCGCACTAGGCGTCGATGGTTGGGTTTTTGGCTTTTGTGCAAGGGCAAGCCAGCTGTCCTGGTTCTGCAAAATAGATGGCTAAATAAGATTGTTTGGGTTGATTAGCTCAAGTAGACCAAAACATTACCAATCCTCAATAACCAATTAGTATACTTTTTTTTCGGCTGCTTTTAAGTTTTTTGGAGAGACAGGCTTTTCACCCAATGCCAGCTTAGGTCGATTGACATCTTGAGGCGCTTGTTTTGACAAACCAAGTCCAGATAGCTTTCTAGGAATAGTTTCGCGCGGTGACTGATGGCCCAACCTCGTTGAGTTTTTGAGGGGCTTTCGAAAAGTGGTTTGTTTACCTCTTCTTTTGGTGTGGATGGTATTTCTGGTTTTGGTATGATAGGTAATTTGAGGCGTAATATAGTTGGGCGGTCTAATTGTATATGCACGGGAGGGGGAGGTTATTCGTGTGTGATAATACAAGTAGTAATGAATATTTTCTTTAGTATCTTAATTTTGCCATATTGTTCCGAATACTTATTTACCTGGATCGCTGGTAATTTTGGTAACCTTGGGCTCAGACCTCTGGGTCGTTACCAGTATTTTCTTTTCTACCACCTTACCTTGAGTCTCCTCCTTAGTTAATCTTTTCTCTAACTCTCTCTTTTGTTTCTCGAGCTCTTGTAGTCTCTTAACTGTGGTTCACATTCCCAGAATATCTAATCAGTCACATGCCTTTCACGATTTTTTTTCCTGGTGGAAATTTGTCTACCTTTGGTTGCAGATAACTTTGCTAAGGATTTATCCCAGAAATTATTAAAAATTTCCTCAAACTTCTTTCCATTCTTATGTACAAGATGATCAGGTGGATTGTATGCAAAGCAGTTTTTAAACATGAGTGTAAAATCTGATCTGAATTCATCTTCATTATGATATTGGTGTTCGTAAAGTTTCTTTTCGATGGTAGACATGTCCATAGGCTCCTTTACAACGTCATGATAGTCTATTGCTCCCCATGCCTCTGCATCCACAGGCTGCACAAATGGCCAGCTGTAATCGTGATATTTATGCTTCTTCATCTCCTTCATAACCGTCTCACAATGTTTGAATTCTGTTTCTGACATTGTTTCTGGTACACTAGAAATAGAAGCTGATCTCTCTTTCGGGGTTGTGCTCACAAACGGCTCTGGCGATACGATATTCAAGTCTTCTGAATCCATAGGCTCATACGTTTCATAGTTGTCTACTATGTGTAATGGTTTGGGCGGGCTCGGGATTGCTGGTGGAGGAGAAAGTGGAGGAGCCGGTGGTGGGGGTGTTAGAGGTGGGGGTGTTGGGGCTATTACAGAATCTGGAACTGGAGCTATAGTTGATGTTTGAGTTTCAGTTCGAGCTGGAGATGGAGCCAAAGCTGGACCTCGAGCTGGAGACGGAGCTGGAGATGGTGCTAGAGATGGTGCTGGAGATGGTGCTAGAGATGGTGCTGGAGATGGAGCTGGAGATGGGACTAGAGCTGGAGGTGTAGGTGGATGTGGATGTGGAGGTGGAGATGGAGATGAGACTAGAGTTGGAGCAGAAACTATAGTTGGAGTAGGATCGGGGGCAGGAGCTACTGAAGGTGCAGGTATTGCAGGTGGTGTTGATACTCGTGGTGGAGACCGAGGAATCGACTGGATATACGGACCTAATGATCAGCTTATTGCTTCCCTTTCTTTTTCCATTTCCATTAAGAATAATGGCAATACTTACAGCGGATGCGGGTGCTTTTTTCATGCATTTCCGGAAAACTTCTTCAAGCTTCTTTGCTTCACAGCAAACAGGATCCCCCGCATTATTGTACAAATAGCAGTTATCGAACATGAGCTGTATATCTTCAGAAAATTCAAGAATTGTCCCATATTCTCCATTGCGTAGCTTCTTCATAATTGTTCCCAAATCCATTGGATTTTTTACAATCTCAAAATAATCCGGAATGTTGTAGGCTATAGGGTCTACAGGCTCCAGAAATGCACCGGCTGAGCGCTGTTTCATAAGGGTCTTTAAAGCACCTATGCAGAAGCTCTTTTCAGCAGATGTCAAGCTCATTCTGGGGGTTTTCGTTGACATTCCAGACTCTGATTCGAGTATTGCTTGTCTGGGGGACAGCGCATCGCTAGAGCCACTATTAGTTGTATAAAAAGAAGGAATGACGGAAACGATTGAAAGGCTTCAATAAACAATTGCTTTCTCGCAAGTAGAAATCTCCAGAATCTCTTAAATTTCCACCCATTCCAAAGTTTTTGACCAGATCATCCCAACGATGACTGACATGAACTTGCCTGTCTTGCTGATCAGCGACTAAGGAGGCGAATGGGCGTTTCTGTGCGATGCCAGACATTTCACTTTCTGGCCAGACAGGTTATGAAGAAAGATCAAACAATCGAGTAACTTTGGCAATGCACAAGTCAGCAGCAAAAGAAACAGATGATGTCGGCAGCAAGATCAAGAAGCGTCCAAGAAGAAAAAACACTATAAAAAACGCGTTGCACTGGCTCAATCAGAACAAGCGGCTATTTGCACCTTATGTCTTTGCAAAAGCATTCTGTGACGTAGATTACGATTCAAATCCCGCGTTCTCTCTCTTTCCCTTTCCTACACAAATATACAGATATACACGCAATAGCCTTGATGGATAGAAAACGAACGCGACAAACCTATGATGAGTCGTCTTCGAAGATAGGCAAAGACAATTTTCAAATAGATTCAGATGCTTATGGAATTAAAAAGAAAGCTATCCGTAAACGATTGAAGAAGTTGGAGGAAAACGAATCCGCAGATGAGTTTGGGGATGACCTACCCATCATATCTGATGCAACTGCAGCCGCTGATTACTTGATAAAAAAGGCTTCATATTCAACAAACAGAAATTTAAATTTGATTAAGACAAGACTTCCCATATGTTTTATTCATCAGATCTACGACTTATTGCCTAATTATACAGACGTTGATCGCGACTTGGTAAGCTTACGTAGGTCCAAGTTACAAAAAACGTACCTTTTGACCTGGGTGCCCAGGAGGTAGATATAAATAATGGTCTGTGGTGTTCATTTCGTGGAATGGACACCTCCGAAGACGAAACCATCTTGATGCCTACATCTGATTATTTGGCTATAATCGAAAAAGCCAAGATTACATTTGAAAAAGAAGTGGCTGATGGCATCAATACATCAGGGAAGGGTATAAACCCAAACTTCTTTGGTCAGTGTGTGTGTGTGTGTGTGTGACGATCCACGAAGGGCTTATTATCTTTTGCTTGAGCAGATCGCTTCAAGCGGTTGATTGAAACAAGACAACCCAAAGAAAAGTGTATTTCACGCGATGCACTCATCAAAGGATGTTGTACTCAAGAAGAGGAATTGATGTGAGCTTTTTTACATACGCGTATGCATTAAGCTGGTTATATCTGTTTAAGGCTCACACATAGTACCTTTTAGCCAGTTGGTTAAAGCTGGGGTTTTGTTGCCTCATTTGAGACTGGACCTGTATTGGGTTTCGATCCCTGGTCAAGGCATGTTTTTTTCAGATGTTAGAAAAGGCAGGGAGGAATTTTTACAAATGCTGAAGAAACGACCTACCAAAGACATACTTGAAAAGGTGGTTTTTCTTTTGGCTTTACAACCTCTTCATCGGTAATTATTATTTACACTAACCGTTCAACTGTTAGATTATTCAACAAAAACCCTTTCGAAAAACAACACTTGGGTATGAGTTTATATTGCATGACCTTATAGGCAGTGGACGTGCAGAAAGGTAAAACCAGTCTTGATAAGACAGAAAAATAAAGTACTTCTTTGTGTGTGTATATGTATGTGTATGTGTATAATTTTATGCTATTATTTACCAGGTACCATACTCCTATGGGCGACTTAATCAGGCTTACCAGGAAAGGATTAAAAGGTCCTTAAAGCCTACGCCTATTTCACATTCTAGCTTTCGTTTTTTGTTCGTTTCTTCTTTAATTTCCAAATTTCAACATCTTCATTGTTTGTAAGAGCCGTTCGCACCATCTTTTTTGGAATAATACGGGCATCAAAGCCTTTGCTCCTTGCTTTCTCCACAAATCCATCTACCACCAGTGCATCCCTTCTTTCCATAGCCACCAACACTATGGTAGTAGGAGAAGATAGTTTAAATATACACTCCAATAAAGGCTGTACGAGATCAATACTATATATGCAATCAGCTGAAAGAATATAGTGGTAGTGATTCTCTAGCCAGTTTGAAGATGCATCTAAGTCGAGCCAGTCAAGGGGTTTGGCACGTATTTTTGGATCTGACATATGAGCAGAATGTTGGTGGGCTTGTTGGAGATCGCACCAGTAGTCTTTGATTGAAGCAAGATTTTGTGTGGCATTAGCGGTAAGCACTTTGTCTACTACAACAGGCAGATCTGTCAATGTTGTGTCAAATCCAAAGGCAGCCATCGTCAGCCCACTTAGTCCACATCCACTACCAAGCTCAAGACATCTCTTGTTTTCTTTGGGGTGCAGGATTCCTTCTTCAAGATTAAACGTAGGTGGCTTGAGTATGTCAGCAAGATAGAACGCCAACTGAATAGCTGAATGCCACACTGTTGTGCCATGACTCTGGGTGTCATTTGATTGCTCGAGCTTCAAAGACAATCCAGGTAAAGGAGAAACTGCCAGTACAGGTAGGGCTTTTGTATCGCTTAAATCATACTCCATCGCGATTGTCTATTATTACTCGAAACTGGTGTTTTATCCCTTCCCCTATATTTTATGTAGGCACTAAATTATTCATAGAAACCAGTCCGTATTTTGTTTTTTGTTTTTTGTTTTTTAATATATACATATATACATATATATATATAAAACTATTAATTCAAAACTCCGCAAATTGAATCGGATCAGCTTTGACAAGTATTGACCTTTTCTTTTCTTTTATAGACAGTTTAGAAAGACATGTACTTGTTGTAATTCTGCCTAGCTATGACCGGCATGCTTGCTTGCTTTTATGGGTGTTCATCCTCTCTGGCTTCCGCTTGCTGTGCTAGGGGGTTATCTAATCCTCTCGCCGGTTCATTTCCTCTTTGGTTACCAAACCGGAATTGACGGACATACACTAGCCAACCAACAAGAAGACATAGTCCAAGGATCATCAGGCTTTCCATTAACTCATCTTCATCTGAGTATTCTTCATCACGATAATCGTCTCCAAAGCCTGAAGACGAATCCATATAGTCTTCACCTTCTTCGCGTTCCATTTGTTTCATATGTTTGCTATATTTTCGTCTCAATTCTTCTTCTGCTCCAATGTCCCAATGTCCTCTCTCGTTGTCATGGGCCTCGATTTCTTTTCTACGCCGTGCCTCTTGATTCAATATTTCCACAGTATCAGGTTTTCCAAGGTTGAGGTTATCTTTGGGAGTAGAATCTTGTAGTCCCTGTCCTACTTCTCCTCCTCTCAACCATTCCCAGTAATAGCGAACATAGAGCTTTACCAGTGATAGTTTGACAGGAAGGTATGCATCTGGATTAGCATTCAATGCATTGTCGTATGATCGCTTGGCAAGATGAAAGTCCTTGGAAACTCCAATTCCGTTTTCATACATCCAGCCGAGATTCCACATTGCCAAAGGAGAGAATTCAATTTCGGCTGCTACACGATAACAAGCAGCAGCCTTTTCGTAATCAACGTGTGTACCGATACCACGATAATAATAGTCTCCCATCTTGACACGCGAATCAACATTGTTCTGGTTAGCTGAACGGGACCAATAAATTAGCGCAAGTTCTTCTTCTTCTTTGTTGCGTGGTGGGGCTTCCATAATACCAAGCATTGATAGTTTCAATAGTTGCTTATCAGTATCGAGAAGATAAGCTACATTTGATTGTGCCACTTCATAGCCTTTTTCTGCGGCCAGCATATAATAGATTAATGCTCCTTCTCTGTCTCCTTTGGTATATAATTTGTAAGCTGTTTCTACGGTTGGATTGAGCCAATCGCCGCGTTCGGCAATAGACTTGTAAAACTATAACAAAACAGTCAAGATTTCCTCAATTTCAGACTTTCAGACGACTTACAGACACGGCCATTTGACATGAAGCCTTTAACCCAACACCCGCATAGTTTAATTGGGCCAGGTTCCAGTAAGCTAGTATATGCTTGGCATCGGCAGCCATAGTAAACAATCGTATGGCCATAGGCAGAGTTGATTCATGTCTCATATATTCCACGGCCAAGTTCACCTGAGCATCTGGATTCTCCTGGTTGGCTGCTTTCTTAAAGTACTCAATTGCCTTTTCTCGGTTCTACAAATACATAATTCCTATGTTAGTACAAAACATTCAACGCAATAGTAATAATAATATGCAAAACTAGAATTATAATCATAATATACCCGAGATACAACAATGCCTTCCATATACATCATTCCAAGACCATTTTGTGAATTTGCATCGCCAAACTGGGCGCCCAGTTCAAACCACTGATATGCCGTCTTCACATTAGGCTCCACACCCTCTCCTCTCCAATACATTCTACCAAGAAAGCCAGCTGCTTGCCCAATTGCCTTTCCGCGGCTACTAGTTATGAATGCCTCGTTAAGTTTACCAGCTGGGATTTTGTCTGTTACTTGACGAAAGAATCCAAATGCATCTTTAAAATTCTGAGTAATACTACGGGTGCCTTGATAGTATACTTGACCAAGTGTAAGCTATATATATATATAAGTGTTTGCACCAATAAGGAGAGTTTTTCTATCAATATCAATGATTAAACTATATATAAATCACTTTTTATTACCTGAGCCTCAAAATCAGCTTTTGTTTGAGCAAGATAGCGCCAATACTGCAATACTTCCTCGATGCTTACTGACTTTTCTGAGCTACCACCATTAACTCGATAGCGTCTGTCTGTCATAACACTTGCTCCATAGCCATATACACCACCATCTTCATCAGACAATCGTACTTTTGGTAATAATGGTGATCGCCCTCCAGGAGGTCCTGATAGATAATACTTTACAGCTATAAAAAGAAGAAAGAAAGAAAGAAAGAGCACCAAGTATACATATATATATTAATACACCAAAGGGTTTCTTTAATGTAATAGATTTACCTTTTTCCGCTACTCGCTTATAATAGTAGACAGCATCATCACATTTTTGGTCAGCCCCGATCCCGAGTAAAGAACGGTATCCTAAAGTCATTTCAGCAGCTGTATCTCCTCCATGAGCTGCAAATGTATGATGGAGAAGGGCTTTGGCCTGGTCCCGCTTAACAGCCCCGCCAATACCAGTTGAATACATGAATCCCACCATTTGTTGTGCGGTCGCATTTCCAGTATCTGCCAAGGCTTGATAATAGCGATACGCCGTTTTAATATCCCGCTTTTGGGTGTATTGAGCAAACTGAATGAAAACAAAATGTTGAAATAAGTTCATGCACATACATACACATATATATTATCAGCCTATACCACGTCACTAAAACTTACAAAATGCATGTTGGCCAAGACATACAATGCATCATAATGTTCATATTCTTCTCCTGCCTTTTTAAGTAACTGGGTAGCAACTTTTAATCGTTGACTTGACTGTGAAGATTCAGAGCCCCAATTTTCACTATCTGCATAACCATATATACTAGAGGTCACAAGCTCTTGTAGCATACTCTTTACAGATTTATATCCAGCCATTGAAGTAATGGAACCAAATGTCGCTTTGATATTATCGTTTTTGTGTGTATCTTTTGTGTTTTGGGCAATAACTTCGAGATGCTTCATGGCGGTGGCATAAAGTAGATCTCCTAAAAGATAAAATGAAGATACAATAGTGTCCACCGGGACAGAATAATGTCTACATGAGTATTACTTGGCTTGTATATTTGTGTATATAGATGTATACACAAGCGACAGGAGTTTTCAGAATTAACCTTGTTCCAGGGCATCATTTCGTGGTGTACCGTCTGCTGATTCTGTACGTTCAAAAGTCTGAGACATGCATTGGTAAGATGTTTTGCGCGTTGGATGACTTTTATCGCTTTACCCATTGTTGGTTCTGCGTAGTTGACTCGGCAGCAAGGCCACACGTAATGAGGCCCATAAGAAGAGCTACATGTAATGTAGTGAAATTAGTCTATTTTAGTTGTTATTAATCAATCTAGCTTACGTGACAGACACAACCATTTTCGCTTCCATTGGATGCGTTTTGAGGCTGGCATGACTATCTTGTTTTTTTTTTAGGAATCTGATTATAACGTATAAAATCAAAAAGGAAACTAAAATTATCCAAAAGAGCGTAGAGCTATGCACTGTCCTCACGTGATTGGCCAATTCTTTGCATTTTCATATTCTGTACTTCCAACTTAATGTAAGGGAGGACTAGCTCACGTGCGTTGTGTCTGGGCTGTGTAAAATGTATAGTTGACATGTCTCCATGTGTAGTGTGGTGTAGCGTATGAAGATGAAAAATTGCAGAAGATGTAGCCAATGATATTAAGTAAAATGGTGTAATCAAGTTATGTTCCGTATATTATAAAAGCTAGAGCATAAGGTACAAAAGTATATGTATGGATTGAAGCAAGATAAGTTGAAGCTTATCAATTCGGCATTTGAATCCTCAACACAGGTATATCTTTGGGTAAACAGTAGGAATAAACTACTGCGCTTATCGTTCCAATTACTTTTGACAAAAGTACCGTTCTTTACTCTAATACGGCGTGGGAAACCAAAGAATCCAAAAAAGGGTTTGTCATACGTATTAAATGTAAGCACTGCATAAACAAGCAAGAGAAAACGAAAAATATAAAAAGTGGGCTATAAAAAATTATATACTTTGTCTTTTGTCTCTTTATTTTGTAATGAAGTCCACCTATATCGCCAGTATCGCACTTTATTGTACCTGGGCTCTCGGTTCCGATGCTCATCCAGACCATTCAAGTTATGAAACCTATGGTCAGATTCCTGTCTCTGGACCCTCGGAAATCCCTTTCTTTTTTGACAAGCCGGTGATCGAGAGAGATGGCTATGTACCTCCTTTTGCTGGAATCTCCACTTTTGCACATTTACCTTACAAGCAGTGCTGGGATGAAGGTGTTGATGAGGATTATGATATTGCAGTAATTGGTGTCCCATATGACATCGGAGTGACATTTAGAACAGGAGCCCGTTTTGGTCCCTCAGCGATTCGCGAGGGATCCAAGCGTCTCAAGGGTTATAACGATGAATTGAAGATCAATCCGTTTAGATCTTGGGCTCGCTCGGTAGATTGTGGTGATATTCCTTTTGAGCCCTTTGATGCTTCACATGCTATTGGACAGATCGAAAGTTACACGAATTATATTCTCCAGCGACCGCCTACTGCAGATGGAACGCCATCACGACCACCTAAACTCATTACCCTAGGCGGTGATCACACAATTCTTTTGCCTGTTTTGCGATCTATGCGTACAGCTTACAAAAAGCCAATGACAGTTATTCACTTTGACTCTCACCTTGATACATGGTATAGTATAAATGTAGATAAATTTGATATACATATACATATACATATATAGATATAGATATAGATATAGATTTAGATATATTAAACAATTCATTTAATTTGCTTATCTAGGGCACCCGAGGTTTACAATGTAAAGGCAAAGCAGTCAAGATTTAATCACGGAAATCCCTTGTATCATGCAGCCATTGAGGGCTTGACTACCAATGGATCCTCCCTTCATGTTGGCATCAGATCCTCGCTTTATGATAAACAGGATGTTGAGAGAGACGAGGCACTTGGATTTAATATCATCAAGGCCAATGCTATCTTTACTTTGGGAGTAGAGGGTATTGTGAAGAGAATCCATGAGATCTTGGGTCCTAAGGAGGATACGCTTGTCTACCTTTCGATTGACATTGATGTGATTGATCCAAGTATGGCACCTGCCACCGGCACTCCAGAAACGGGTGGATTCTTAACTCGGGAAATGAGATACATCTTGCGTGGACTGGACGGCTACAATATTGTTGGAATGGACCTAGTAGAAGTGGCACCTGCATACGATACTCAAGCCCAACTGACCAGCTTTTTGGCGGCAGACTTGATATATGAAGTTCTATGCATGATGGTCAAGCGTGGCCTTAATTAAGTCGCGCGGTATATGTAACCCTGAAGTTAAAATTATGTCTGCGTTGTAAAAGCATCTCTTTCTTGCTACTGGACTAGCCAACGAGATTACAAGCAATAAAAGCCAAAAATAACATTTCCTCCCAAAAACATCTATAAAGCCTTGCGTGCAACTAAAGGACATAATCAGCAAAGTAGGTTTGGAATATCCCTTGTAAGTGTTTCAAGGGAATATATTTATATATACATTGGTACACATTATTATAGTTTTAAGAAAGTTCAGTGTAAACAATTGGTCTACCTTCTTTTTATACTCTTGACTTCCTTTTCGAAGTTGATCGTCACGGTTTTCATACATAAAGCCTTTTTGAACTCAACACACATACACACACACTTATATATATATATATAGGTGTGTTTGTGTGTACAGGACCTCGAGAACACTAAGGAGATAACGCCTAATCCCTTGCAGTCCCTTGATTTTGTAATCACCGCCTCGTCATTCTGCAAGCTTTCCTTTTTTTACCAGCCGTTTTCAATACAAGCGATTGGCGTTCTTGTGGAAGGAAAAGGGGAGAATAAAATAAAATAAAATAAAAAAGAATAATGAAAAAAAAAAGGACGCCAGTATTTGATCATAATGATCTTTGTGATTAAAACAAAATACAAGATTTCATTTGCCTGTTCTGTGCCACAGCCCATTCCAATGATTTCAAATTTCAGTCAAGCGTCAAAAGAGATAGTTTGCTTTTTTAATAATAAAATAAAATAAGTCCGTATTTTAATGAGGCGCCAATTCTTCGTTAGCTGCAATCAAACAAAAGGCACTCATTATTCTATGTAGGGATACTTAACACTCCTAAATTAACCAGAGAAAAAAGAGAAAAGAAGAAGAAAAGAAGAACTTTCGTGTTCACTTTGGGCTCCTAAAATCAAGACAATTAAGAGGTAATTTTATTTTAGGTTTTTTTATAGGAATATAGGAAGTCTATTCTCTCAAGATTTACTTTGTCCAATTGGTCAGACTTTATAGATCGACGCTTGTGATTATGTGTATATTTGTATGTGTATAGTAAATAGGCGGTTAATTGAGTAACCAAAGAAGTTAATTAATTATAGGAATTATCTATGCATTAATAGAAAGAAAAAGAAACCTTGCTTTTGTGTATGTATAATGTATATGAGCTCCAAATCTCGCGTGGATCAAACGAAGTGCAGGTAAAATATGTAATGGACTTATTATCGCCTGAATTGAATACAAGCTGGTGTAGGCTAAAGAGTACATCACATTGCATTACCGTACAGTACAGTACGCCGTCACTTTGGAGTATTTTATATATATATTAAGGTATATTGCTTGTAAACTTTGGTGGGTATTATATCAGCCGATTCCCTGGGTGATATTCTATAAATTGAATCAAATATCCAAGAGCAATCTTTTTTTTTAATAAGGAGAAAAGAATGAAAGAGGGTGCACTGAATAGGGTGACACTGAATTGGTTCTTCATTATGTAGGGTAGCTATAACGAACCGTGACTTTTTGGTACTTGTTTTGGGTTCCGAAATCTATTGGCTCGGCACACCACATCCCCCTTTTTTTATCATTGTACAAATCTTCATTATTATTATTATTATTATTTTGTGTGCGTATTATTGCCCGTCCTGTCTTGCGTATTTCCATATTAAGCCTCTCTTCATTCATTAAAGCTTATTACATAATATATAGTCAATCAGGGCATGCCTTTGTGTGGTGGCTGTTTTTATTTTATTTTATTTTATTTTTCTTAGCTCGGATTTTGGTAACTAAAGGGACGATATAATGACATGTTCAAAAGAGTATATTATGAATATTAGGAAAAAAGTAAACTACGGGAAGTAAATTAAAATAATTATATAGAATGTATAAGCATAGTAAAAAAAAGTATACGAGTAAATGAAAGAAACTGTAAGCAGGGGCAAGACAATATATAGATATCAGAGCCGAAACCGCTCTTTGTACAAAAGGAAGGTGGGGGATGATTCCGTTTCTGCTGTCTCAAAATCAGTTAATGCTGGAAGAGACAATGAACGCTTGGATTTGAACTCTTCGTAGTCAATGTCAGAAGATGCACCGAGTGTACTCTCTGGGGATTGGATACCAGAATCAGAAGGGGAACTTTCGAATGTCAGGTCAGATGATTCGTAGACTTGTAAGCTATGTACTGGAACAGGGACGTAAATTGGAGCAAGAGTGATCCCGCGTCTTTGAGAAAATGATGTCTGGGTGGCTACGACTGGTTTGTTCTTCATGGCAGGCCAGAAAGAACTTGGTCGAGATGGGTCGGAAGAGGGATAGTCAGAATAGGTTGAATTGGATGGAGGAGTGATTTTGCGTAAGAGTGATGAAAAGAAACATGCGGAAGGAGATGGTTGTTGCTCGTAATGAAGGAGGGGAGGTGTCTTTGAAGAGAGTTTTGCGAGGCGACAGTGAATTGCAGATACCCACAAGTCCATTTCGATTTCTGACTGACATTCCAATGACCACGGACGTTGCTGTTTTGTGCTCTTATCTTTTTTACTATCTGACCCTACTGGGGATACTGTATTTAGGATTGGTTCTAGGCGAAAGCAGAATGGATGACTGGGTGTTGGCGCAAGCACTAATTGATCCACGTCGTTTAGATTCAATATCGAAGAAGGTGTTTCTGCATGCTTTAGAGAGAGAAAACATATGTTATTTATTTATTCTTTACACATTTGAACGACTTGTCATCTCTAGATGGCTTTGCTGCATACCTCATTTTTGTAATAGCGTAACTCTGAGTTGAGCAAGACAAAAAATCGAGATTGCCAGCGAGGTCTTCCAAAAGGACAGACAGTCAACTTGGAAAGTCTTCCAGCGCGTGGTGCATCTGCTGAATCCAAAGTAGTTTTCTTCATTGAAGGTGTATAAAGTAATGGAGAGGAAAGAAAGGAAACGATAACCTTCTTGCAGTCTCCTTTTATACTCTTCAATATCGTATCGTCGCAATATTACGATATACAGTCCCTTATTTTAATTTTCATTTTCATTTTTAGTTACTCTTTTGTGTGTGTGGATCTTTGATGTTTTTGTGTGTGTACACACATAAATATTATTACTTACTTACTATAGACCCCCCCTCCCTCCCTTTGATTTTGGTTAGGGTTATAAGCTAAATTTTAAATATGCAACAAAAGGGAATAATGGCAGTCCAACAAACCATTCAAATTAGAATTTTTACAAATCATCTTCGTTATTACATCCTTTTTAGACGTTTGGGACTTTCCAAAAGGGTTTCGAGGGATTTTTAATAGACCACCACAATCTCTTGATGTATATAATAGTAAAGACGCCCTAAGAAAGCCAATCAATTGATAAGGGAAAGAAAATAGGCGTTCAGGTACAATGCATCACAATGACATATACATAATGTGCATTTATTATAGTGATCCAGGTGGCAAGCTGTTTTTGACAAATATAATACATTGCTATACTTTCAAAAGTCGATCTTTCTCAAAATATATACGACTCCTTTTAATAAAATATAAAAACCAGTCAAGTGAAACAATAACTCCCTAGGCAAAACGTTGTGTTGCTAAAAGGAAATGCTGATCGAGAAGAAGGTACTTTGTCTTTAAATTAATGAAACACGTATAAAAAGCTGTAAACATACAGCCATCGCGATCTAAAGCAAGAGGCTTATTTACATTTCCATTTCGAAACATAAAATGATAATAGCAATATGTACTGTACAAATCGAACAAAAATTAATAATTTGTACAAAAGAATAAATAGATAATGAATAACGAACATCTGAACATAGCAACCTTTTTGTTTTTTTTGTGAAAGTCTATAAGAAATTCAAGGTTTCTTCTCGATATTCTTTATTTAAAGTAAATGGTAATAGGGTCTAATGCACTAATGTACATTTGAAGCAATATACATATTTTACAATGATCTATTTATTTAGATTGAGCGCCAAATAGGAAAGTGGGAAAACAATTCTTAATGACTCTTATTTGGCGTCTTTAAAGCAGTGCGCTGTCAATAGATAAAATGAAGATGCGGCGCGAATACCAAAATGTAATTTCTTCACGACAGAGTTTTCTATATCAAGCTCTTTCTGATTTCGTCTCACTTTCTATATGAACAGACTTCTCTCCGACCCGATCCTCATATTGGGACCTTTTTTTTGGTATGCTGTGATACTGCAGAATAGTGATATTTTAATAAAATAGTGATCTTCTGTTACTTATATGAAAAATTGATACTCGAGATAATTCTGGAGAATTAATGTGACAAAACCTTCAAGGCAAAATAGCACTTCTTACTATTGTGCTTAGTTTATTGAATACGCTGGGTGCACGGTGCTTAATACGATTATCTAATGCATATAATAGGCACAGATTTAACCCCGGTTTTCTTTCGATGCTGGAGGGATATGTTTGATCGCCATAATTTCCCAAAATGGCCCAGACTTGGAAACGCCACGAACCTAACCAGACAAAATCCCCAGAAAGTTTTTCTTGCTATTGTTATTATTACTATTTTCTTGTTCGATCGATGTTTAACCCTCTCTTATTTTTTAATTTTTTTTTTGGGTTTGGGACGACATACTGGTGTAGACTCGCTTCGTTTTTCTAGATATGTCAATAACTATTCTTCTATATAGATCAAGTATCTCAAACCCCTGAAACCAATTGAAAAGAGTTGAAGAGGTCAATTTTGGCTTTTAGTTCCACCTTGAGCTTGGACTCCTTTGTCTATAGAATTGAAGAGCAATGGATAGAGAAAGTAAGCTCTCTAATCACGTTTTACTTGGCTCATCATTGGAGCTTTTCTTTTTCTTACCCCTTGAATTCTTAAGCTATGCAATCTACACACCTTTTTTCTACATTATTCTATTTTTACACGGCTGGTCGTATAAAGTCAAGGTATCAAATACACGCATGCATTTATTACTGAAAATAACTGATTCACTGTCATACATCAAACACACCTCTCTTGGTCAAATCTCCCTTCTTCTTTCTTGAAATATCAAAAAATAAAAAATTATAGTAATATGCGTTATTTTTCTGTTAAAAATGCAATAGTCTATTTTTTTTAAAGCTATCTCTACAAATTTCGGTTCGGCATTTATTATGGCTATCATACAAAGAAAGAAAGAAAGAAAGAAAGAAAGAAAGCAAGAATGGTCCATTGTGTTTTGGGAAGCTACCATGTAAATTGAAATCAGACTTGCAGTTTCCTCTTACTGACTCGAGTATTTTTTATTATTATTATTTGGGTCAAGTGACGATTGAAGGCATTCGAACAATGAAATTGAAACAACTCAAATAGTTCAAAAGGGGAGCTTTGAGTAACCAAGATCCAGCATATACAATCTATAATCTACAAAGCATTACCATACAGTAATTGTATTAACAACAATAGTATGTGCAGTAGTGAGGACATATCTATTTTACGTACAGTATATATTTGTATATTTGTATATATAACTAATGTAGGCTCATGATATGTTGACGTTGCTTTTCTACACTCGGCATCTTCTTTACGTTACCATTTTAACGATAATTAGAGGGTGAGTGCAGCGTGGATGAATTGATATTTCAACCTCGTGTTTTCAATATATTTAGGAAAATCAGACAAACAAACCCAATGCCATCATTATCAATTTACAAGACTCGAACTATGGGCGTTTTGAACCAATTTGACGTACAGAAAGCACATCCTCAGATTCTGATAGGTTTGAATATGTCTAGCGTATGTTATATTAGAGTTGAACATTCGGTAAACAGCAATAGGAGTTGAAATAGCGTGAGAGTGCAGATAATGACTGTATATGCTAATTAAAATGTTTTCTTTCTGTTTGAAGATACCACTAGGCACATATTATAAATCTGATACAATAAATAGATTAAATACCTTTTCTTTCTTTATTTCTTTCTTGCAAATATATCTTGAATAGATATTTTATGTATCCTTAAACTAACTAGCTAACAAGCTTACTAGCTAACATTTGCTTCATTGGAATACGGTCACATAAGATTATTTCTAGCCATTCTACTGCCTCGATCTGATCTTAGTGTCGTACGTTAGATATAGTTTTAGGTACAAAAGAAACTATTGGATGTTTCAAATAAATTATATATATATATCCATTGAGCAGTCCCCTTTCCTTTCCCACTTGATCTCTTTCTCTATTTGGCCTTTTTTTTTGTTTCTTTATGATGTGCAACACAAGAAGACAAGAAGACAAGAAATAAAAGTAATACTGTAATACTGTAATACTGTAATACAGTAATACGATGCTTGACTTCAATTTTATAACGTAACATTGACCCTTTTTTGCGTTCATATTGATAATTTATTGAACAATAACCCTTGGCTTTATTACAAAGTATCCAAATCACTAGCAAACAAAACTAAATAAGGTCAGATCAACGGGTATTTCAATATATAAATCAACAAAATGATAGTATTATTATCAAGAATATCAGGTAATCATGGGCTTGTTTAATATGAGTCATTAGAGTTGGTTACACTGGTATTGTTTGTACAAACGAAAGAGTATACTTTAGTTCCTGGTCTCAGATATCAAACCAAGATTAATAATATATATAAAAAAGAAAACTGGCGGCTTAAAATCGATAGTTGAGTGCATTATTGTTTTTGTTTTTTATTTTAGAAAGTCATTTGTGTGCATTAGTATTAAGCATGGGAATTCGGTAGACAGAAATGTTTGAAAACCGGCCACAATCCTGTTATTTTTTATTTCATTTTATTCTTTCCGTTTTGCTTAAAGAAGACTCGTATTTGGACCCAACTGGTCCAAATGGACTTTATATCGAGACTTTTAATTGTTGATTTCTTGTGTTTAGCATATTCAGTACTATACCAAATGACCATTTTACCTTGATCCAATCATCTAGTAATATTCTTTCAAATAAACTCATATATTATAAGCAGTTATTAGAAGAAAGCAAGCAAGCCAAAACAAAAAAAAAAAGACCTGAACATCAGGCGACTGGGATGGAAAATCGACAGGAATGGTGATAATAGTCTATCAAACATAACAGCCGGTTTCAATTTCTCTTACAAGTTTGTCTGCCTACTAGACTCAGATCTAAAGGAACAAAATCCAAACTGTGAATTATTGGGTGGCTCTTTATTAGCATCTTTCCTATACTGTCAATCTAAAAAAGCCATACGAGCTAAAGTTGATTAATATATTATCTAGTGAGTGTAGTATTCAAATCTACTAATAAATACAGCCTAAAACCTGACAGTACAGCTATTGTGGACGACAGAGCTGTCAGCGGGTAATCCCGTACAACCCACATTGTCAAGTCGTGAATCATAAAAACAACTCACGGACTGGGTTTGAATTAGCAACTGTTTACTTCTTTCTTACTTTTAGTGGTGGTAATGATAAATGCCTATGGACTTGTTTTATTACTGTTCTGTCTGTGTATAGTCTATGCCACAGAAGAGCAAAACGACATACTGATCCCGTTTAATGACCCCAACATCATGTATTTTGGGCGATGGCGCACCTCGACCAACAGCATCCAAAGCGGGTGGCCGGGTGCTTATTTCAAAACAACTATATACGGGCCACGGATCCGCCTTATTCTGAAAGGCCCCACACATGTCTATGTACAGATTGATACCGAGAAACCAAAAGATTACAGAACTCAGTCTGAAAATGGAGAAGCGATCGAACTTGACATCACACCCCAAATCGATCTCGGGCAAGGTCCCCATCAACTAACAGTAGCAGCATGTACAAATGCATCGATCGAACTTGAGTCACTGCTACTTTCAGACGAACGAGGTACTGGACCAGTAGATGTGCTAAGCTCGACAGTTGAGTTTGTAGGCCATGATCTGACACTTGGAAAGTACACAAGCCAAACAATCCTGACAAGTTATGCCTGGGCAGTCTCGGAAATTCTCGGTACCGAACATGCCCAGATCGCTTTACCCGGGGCACGTCTTATGGATGGAAAGGATGGAAGAGGGATGGAAAGTCAATACTTTGAGTGGAGTCCCTCTCACACCAAGGAAGCTAGGGCCAAATGGGATTTCTCGAGCTACAAGCCCGCTGCAATTGTTATCCTTCTTGGCCGCAACGACTATGGAACCGAAGCTTATGAACAATCCCTAGAGCGCTTTCTTTTACAAGTGCGCACACACACTGGACCAGCATCGATTTTAGTGCTTTCAGAGCCACTGGGTGAAATGGTCCGGTCGTCACAACTGGCTGTTTCTCGTAGAAACGATTTAGGTGATGAAAATGTTCATTTTGTGGATACGACTAACTGGGTGCGTTATGGTCCTAGTGCGTTTGTCGATCCGGTAAGCAGAAGATTTTCTTTTTCCTTTTTTTTGCGGAGATGTGATATTTACAAAAAAAGAGAATATTTTCTCATTTATTTTTGGTTCGTCATTGTTAGGGGCACCTTAATGATGTAGGTCATCAAACAGTTGCTCGCAAACTAGCACCCCTTTTGCAGGCAAAACTCGCACGTCCTCGACAGCCATTCCCTGGTCCACTGCCAAACCCTACTTTACCAAATGGATGGCAAACAATGGACGTTGGCCATGAGCTGTCTATTGGGCTGCCTGGATCAGTATCCTTTGACTCGGGCAACACATTTACGCTGTGGGGCTCGGGAGCTGATATCAGTGGTACGCGCGATGCGTTTCGTTTTGTGTATCAAGCATTATCTGGTGATGGTACTCTTGAAGCTACGGTGGAATCACATTCAACATTTGCCAGCTGCGCCAAGGCAGGTATCATTATTCGTGAACATCTCTCTTTGGGATCCCCTCACGTCATGCTCGGAATATCTCCTGCGGATGGCCTTTTTCTCCAGACACGTTCACAAAATATGAATGACACCCGTCTCCTCAAGAAGTCTCGGGCCTCTCCTCCTTACCGCCTCCGTCTTATTCGGAAAGACAATGTCTTTGTCGCCCAGATGATGCGTACTTCCGTTGCTCCCCCAATTTGGGACACTCTAGGAAATGTCTCGACAACGTTCCTTGCCCGGGACGTTTATGCTGGTCTTGCCGTAACCAGCTGTGATACTGCAGTCGTCAGCGTTGCCAAGTTTGTCGACGTTTCTCTCCAGGGAGGTGTAGGCAGTGGAAGTGGTCTCCGTTTTATAGATCAGCATTAGCCAAATTACCTCTTCTTCTTCCTCTTTCTCTTTCTCTTTGTACAGACCCTTGTTTCCCTTTACTTCTTTTCCTTATAATGCCCTGTATCATATGTGCTCTAGCTATTTTATATACAAACAAACAAAGTATACATATACTATATCTCTCTCCCTTTCTCTTCCTCTTTAAGAATAAAAAAGGGTAATTTGGGATATTTAAAAATGACAGTTAAGCAAAGATGACACTTTTCTTTTTCTGTTTTTAGTGAAAACAAAATAAGCTTTAAACAAGCATCTTGTTCAATACGCAAATTAGAATTAACATATATATATTGCTCAAGTAGTCCAATATAATATACTGATATGAACATATACAAAATCATACGATTAGATTACTCGTAATTTGTATTTACTTGTCTCCTTATTCAACCAACAATAAAATACAAATATATCCAAGAGAATATTGTTGATCAAAGTTTGATATGTATGTCGTTGATTTGAAGCAGTACTGTTTCTCTTTATATATATGTACAGAACTGTATATAGTAACTAGTTATATATACATTAATATACATAGCCAGTATTGGTAGAACTACACTAGATGTGGTTACAGATTTTCATTTTTTTTTACTTTTTACTTTTTTAGTTAAATATGTAAAGCTCAATAAACCATGATGATTATCATTTCAAATATATATTTACATTTTAAGTTAATCTCTTTCATATATACATACATATATCATGGGTACTGTAAATGGTCTAAATATAATATACTAAAACATTTCTAACCATTACAAAAAAAGGCATGGCGAATTTTATTTATTTATATTTTTGCATTTTGATTACTGCTTCTTGGGCTTGCTCTCGAAACGAGTTGGGGTCTGGATACCGGTCAACCAACTTACACCGGTTGCCACAACAAGAACAAAGATCAAACTGATAGCTAATCCCATAAAGATCGCAGGGCTGAACAATTGGTACTTGGCAAACACGGGCAAGTTGACAGAAGATGCCTTGGGAGCACGGCGGCTCAAGACATCAGCCAGGGCTCTCTTCTTCAAGGAAGAAGTCTCGGGCTATTGTTAAATATCCATAATCAGTAAACATATAATAGAATAGAATATATCTTATTCCACTAATAAATAAAGGTTGGATCTAATATGGCTTTACTTACTGTCTTGGGTGTGCTGGATGTGTAGATCACAATGTAGTCATCAGCAACCTTTTCTTCAATGGCTTTGATAAATCTATCAATTTTGAAATCTATTTGTCATTGTATTAAATCATTTGTATCACTATCCACTCTGCAGTTTATCTATTTATCTATTTACCATTCTCTCTGAGGACCTCGGCATCCTTTCCAGCAGGCAACATCATAAGAGCTACCGAGTGAGACTTCTCGGCATAGATGTCACCAGAAGTAGCGGCTAAATGTACACACACATAGATGCATTAGGCCAAAGTATGTTTGTTGTATCTGCCTATCTATATATTTTGTGCTTACTCTCCGAATCAAGAATAGATACAGTGCTGTCACATTGGCTAGCAATATCCATAGCCATCTTGTTGAGATCAAGAGGACCAGAGATATACTCATACTGTACGCGGGAGCCAGCGCTGCTAACGTGCTCCTTTTTATTTATTTAAGCATGTTAATTAATATGAGCCAATAAAACTGGAAATATAGCAAATCATATATTTTCTGTTAGTATACCTTCAAATGTTCAAAGGACTCTGTGTAGTCAGAGCGAGAAAGATCACTACGGTGAAGCTAGCATTATAAAAGATCGATAATTAAAACCGGGGTTGTTAGTTGTGCGCCCATGCATATACGCGTAAAATAAAATAAAAAGAACAGCGAAATGAAAATAATGAGGTAAGGGATATGCTCACAGCTATTAGCTATAATACTTCCTTTTTTTTAAAAAAAAATATTATTTTAGTTTACCTCTGGCTGGTTAATGACAGCAACCACCTTGGCATTGCACACATTAGGGCTGAGAGAGGCAAAGATGGAAGAAACGGCCAATTCAGTACCGAGGTAGAGTTGTTCTGTGTTGGTCAGAGAAGGCTGGAGGTAGCTAGAGTGATAAAGAGCGTAAGAACCAACAGAGAAATGAGTTACTAAACTCACTTCTTGGGAGACCACATAAGACATGGCACAGTGCTTTCAAAGGCTACTACAGCCGAGGCCAGCGAGAGGATGGCTGCGTAAAGCTTCATGGTAAATGTCGGGACGAGAAGATGCTTGAAGGGTGAAGACCAGCGAATAATGCCCCCTACGTCGTCTCGGACGTGACTGTCTTACATGACACACGTTACCTCCTGTTGGCAATGACGAATGAACATGTCTAAATGAATCCAACGAAGGATTCCTCTTTTCTGTTTAATATATTTTCTCTTAATTTTTATTACCTACCTACGAAAAAATATATATATATAATATGTACAAATATAGTACATTTTTATATACTTTACATCTCAAATATAAAACCAAAATATTTGGAGGACAATGTAGGACAACTGGTAACAATTATTTCAATGTTTATTTGGAAATGAAGGGAAGAGAATACGAAGAAGAGAATAAAAGAAAACATACCTTTACTAAGAAAATGAGGTATTTTAGTAACTAATTTGATATATAGTTATATTTTTATAATTGATGAGAGACTTTATGCTTTTATTTGATTCTGTGTTTAAGAAAACCTTGGACTTTAGGGGGGAAGGGCGGGGAGAAGGCGGAGGTGGAGGATTAGTAAGCAAATAATAATTAAAGGTCGTCTTGGTCGTTGTCTTCCATCTCATCATCTCCATCATCTGCAGACAGATCATCCGATTTAAAGTCCAAGTCTTCCGGTTTGTCAAAGCTTTGTGCCCACAGCACAAGGTGTATAGGGTCATTCACGGAAAGATCATAATTTATAAATTCCAAAAATTCGATTTCCATACGCATTATTCGAACAGCTCTATCGTCAGTCGGGTAGTGTATAACACAAGGTATATCGCTCGTAGGCACTGTCGATTCTTTAATAGGTGCTTTAGGTGACGTTGGAGGAGTAATTAGATGGAGGGGTTTTTTTGAATCGGCAGTTGGTGCTGTTGGTTTCGGCTGTGATGCTGTATGCTGAGAGTTTGTGTGGATTATGGTACGAAGGTTGTCGTGAAGAAATTTTGAGGCCATTATATAAGCTACCATGATAAGACGAGATCCACAACCGGTGGTTCCTTTGATTTCGATATATTTCTACACAGTATGATCATTTAAAAAAAAAGATCTAATATGATTTCAAAACATATTCACATACCTGTTTTAATCGTTGAATGTAGCTGACGGCTATCAAGAGAGTTACGCTTGGGCATATTGTAGGCATTGATAATGGACGCTCGCAGTATGTCTGAAGAGAATCCATCAAAGATGTGTGTGTGCTGAATGCAGTTGTGGCTAATAGATTAGTCATCAATCGCATCAGACTGTATACTCTTGATGGTTCAGGTTTGGTCTCCCATGATCGAGCCACATAATTTGCTAGATAAGCTACAGAGTGTGTGTGGGGCGGGTAAGAAAATTTCTATGTTGAAATACACTGCTAAGCACTTGCCGACACAATTGGGAGATAGAGATCTTCGACGATTGATCTCTATGGCTTGGAGAAACCCACAAGCCTGGTTGTAGTTAACGCCTGCTAAGACTCGTTCGCGGTAGGTGGAAGATTTCGGAGCGGAAGTATTGTCTTTGTCAGCAAGTGTTTCTCTGTGAGCGGAAGAATATGGTGACTTTGGTGTGGTATGTGTCCGTAGTCGATGTGAAGAGTGGTTTGGTCGTTTTTCTTTCATGTAAGAGCTTCAAGGGGGGAATAAAGTCGGAAGAGTAAAGGAAAAAAGAGTGCCTTGAATAATTTCCAAAAGGGCTTAAATACCGTTTCCGCTGTAGTGCATGATTAAGCACCAAAGCAATACAAATGATTATAAATTCCCAAGTTCGATTGGTGAGCACTCCGTAAGCGCATACTCCGATTCACACATTTTCGGTTCATTGAACATAACTCATCAGCCCTTGGGCTCAGATAAACCAAATTGCGCAATACATGAAGGATGTTGCTTTCCTAATAGAACATCTGTATTACAGTATTAAACACTGATGGCTACAAACAGTTTTGCTCTTTCAAAGAATCCATCTTTTTCTTCTGAACACGATATAAAGTCTGATCCAGTAAATAAACCAAGTACGCATGACTTGCAAATTTGGATTTATAAGCTGTTCCCAGATCCTCTAAATTATCCAGAAGAAAGATTGATAAGCATTGATACCAAGGAACTGGACATAAAGACACGGATTATCAAAGATAATACAATGTATATACACATATTTTCACAAAAGAAAAGAAAAATGCCTTGACACTCAAAGGAACCATTTGGTAATTTGATCCCATGTAGCTTCTTGTTTTATTAAAAAATAAAAATGATCTGTACAAAACTAGTGATACAAGAGAAAGGAAAAAGAATAATTTAACACGACCTAATGACGATATTAAATTTTGTTAAAGGGACTTTTTTTCTAAAGAAAATAATAATATTAATTTAAAATTGCCTTGAATTGTCTATAATATATTAAATGTTAAAAATCATTAGTGGAGTAAGATATAAAGAACCCTGTTGAAATCTCTCTGAAACTTGGATTCCGTGTCAATCGAAAATAACTTTCAAATCTCAGAACAAAGGGTGTGTATTTTCGGTTACACTGTGTGTTTACCATCTGTTTGACCAGTATTTATTTATCATTCTTTAAAATTCCGTACTCGCGTAATAAGGAGGGATTGTGCCGAACTAAATAAAAGACACGACTCCTATGAAATCAAAAAAATATATCGTAGTTTCTCTATCAATACCATACTCTAGACTTAGAAACAGCCTACATAGTTAGCAGTCTATACAAAACACAAATATCTGGATTCTTTATCCAATATATGATGAAAATCTAAAAAAAAATCTAAAAAAAAAAATTGGTTTAATATGCAAACTGTATTATATATTTTTTAACCTTCTTTTCTAAACTATAATATGAAGGTTTCCAGAATCATCAATAGCAAAACAACCCCAAGTTCTTGTCTCCCTTTTTAGTATTGATCCAGTATATGTTTACTAAAATATAAATAGCACGTCCCAACATATATTCTATTACTTGTTCTTATTAACAATAATAGTAAGAATAATAGAAGGGAATTGCTCCAGTTCTATAAGATCTATTTGATTTGTGAGATGTAATGATCTTTAAAAACAATCATTTCTCCTGATTTACAGAATTTCATTATTATCATCATTGCTCTTAATATTACTACAGCAGAAGATTTATAATGCTGACAAATCGTTTCGACTTGGTTCTCTGGATATCAGCCAACTTAGTTTGACTTTACCAGACTGTATTTTTATTTTCTCCAAGTATTCCACCAAAGTGGCTGTGGGATTTCAGTGTAATTATTAACATTAAGAACAAAACGGTATGATTTGTCATCAATTTATACAAAGCACACTATATGTACTAATATAGTGGAAGAATATCCTTTATTATATTCTATTCGAACTAACAAAACATTCTTAAAGCAAACAATGTATATGGTGCCGTTTTGTTTCCTTCTCCTGTCTTCTAACGTTGATTATATACATAAATATATATGTGTGTGTACTTGTATTATATATATATATATATATATATATGTACTCTATCTAATGATATGTACTCTCAAAAAGATATTCAGATGTATTACACGGTCCACAAATGGCGATAAACGTAATGGATTTGACAGAAATATTTATTTGCCTTTCTATATCGATTTTAACTTTTAGTAAAATCAACTTTTGTTGCTTTTGATACAGAGCGTATGATCTACTGCACCACCGTTGCTTTCAATTCCATACAATTCTTAGTAACTATTATGCCCGTTTTTTTTTGCAAGCACTGACTCTCCATGTTACCGACCTGAGAATATCTTTAACCATTTTTAGCACTAATTATGGGATAATTACACTATTCAACATATTTATAATGATTTAATTGTTTTTTTTGCTCAATACAATCTTACATTCATATTACTTTATAATGAGCTCTTGAAGAATACTTTGAATGGTAATAAAAGGCTAGAATCATGCATGCATACATGTATATATATTCGAGAAAACAAATACAGAGCAACATGTTTATCAATTTTAATACTCATGGTCAATATCTTTGCTCGTCTAACAGAACAAGAGGATAGATCTTACAAACAGTAAATATTTGAGTAAGGAGTAGTGTGCTGTAAAAGTAGAAAATACTAGAGTTATGCCTTAATTGTACTTGACCTTTTGGCTTGTTTTTTTTTTAAAAAAAATCAAGACAATAAAATCATACATAGCAATATATAAAGAAGAGTAGTGAGACAATATAATACAACAACTGGCAATTCAAGCTTACAAAGTACATAAAATAGTAAAATATCTCTTCTACATATTTCATCAAGTGCAGATTATTAATAATAATGTAGTATATCCTTTTACTTAAAATAATAAATTATAAATAAATGAAAGGCGCGACACAAAATACTGTGAATCAGAATCAGTTGAACAATCCAATTAAAATAAAGTACAGTAAATAGCCGGTACAGATGATATAAATCTAAATAATAAGTTTTATAAATTATATTAGGAATTTCACCATGCATCAGTCAAAGCATACGGGTCGGCTAAATAAAGCACGGACCACATACAAATGCATTGACTCAAATACTATTAAATATATCGAACATACTATTGGTATAAGCCTTACAATATTCTTTTTAACTTTATCAAGAGATAATACTGTTAAACAGAGGTAAGGCTCTACCTATCTTCCTCTCTCTACTAAATTATACTATTACCAGCGTCTTTGTTAGATATTTATTATTTAAACTTTGCAAATGGAATAGTTAGTAAAGGCGCTTACTAGAAAATTAGTAGGAGAGGTGTAAGTGTTTATTTACAGTATAATATCTCATTTTTTTTTTAAAAAAAAAATTATAAAATATCTACTGCAGGTAATGGACCATATTGCCTTTTTCTTTAAAAGAATAACTAAATAATACAACTCGACTTATAAGGGGGTTTCAACAGTCCTTTAAGCTTTTAAACTTAAGCTTTGAGTTTTAAAGCAGTAACCAATAATACGTAAGAGTTACTAAGTGTTTTTGAGTACCCTAAATGCTTCTTTCAGTTCTATTAAACACTGTGATAATATGATATAAGCTCAAAATAGTATTGAAAGATACAAAGATATTTTCATCAAGGTTTTATTAAATTTCCAAAAAAAAATTAAGCAAGGATGTATTAAAAGTTTAAAACTATTGGTTTTCTTTCAAGAGTTTTAATCTTTTTTTTAATGGTTATAAATTAATTTCAGCCAATTATACCTTGATATTTAAACTCAAAGCTTAAGTTTAAAAGCTTAAAGGACTGTTGAAACCCCCTTATAAGTCGAGTTGTATTATTTAGTTATTCTTTTAAAGAAAAAGGCAATATGGTCCATTACCTGCAGTAGATATTTTATAATTTTTTTTTAAAAAAAAATGAGATATTATACTGTAAATAAACACTTACACCTCTCCTACTAATTTTCTAGTAAGCGCCTTTACTAACTATTCCATTTGCAAAGTTTAAATAATAAATATCTAACAAAGACGCTGGTAATAGTATAATTTAGTAGAGAGAGGAAGATAGGTAGAGCCTTACCTCTGTTTAACAGTATTATCTCTTGATAAAGTTAAAAAGAATATTGTAAGGCTTATACCAATAGTATGTTCGATATATTTAATAGTATTTGAGTCAATGCATTTGTATGTGGTCCGTGCTTTATTTAGCCGACCCGTATGCTTTGACTGATGCATGGTGAAATTCCTAATATAATTTATAAAACTTATTATTTAGATTTATATCATCTGTACCGGCTATTTACTGTACTTTATTTTAATTGGATTGTTCAACTGATTCTGATTCACAGTATTTTGTGTCGCGCCTTTCATTTATTTATAATTTATTATTTTAAGTAAAAGGATATACTACATTATTATTAATAATCTGCACTTGATGAAATATGTAGAAGAGATATTTTACTATTTTATGTACTTTGTAAGCTTGAATTGCCAGTTGTTGTATTATATTGTCTCACTACTCTTCTTTATATATTGCTATGTATGATTTTATTGTCTTGATTTAAAAGTAATGGCGATTCAGTAGACCATATGTCTTATATCAAAAGCACTAGAAGTTGATTCTACTAAAAGGTAAATAGATATTTTTGTCAAATCCATTACGTTTATTGCCATTTGTGGACCGTGTAGTACATATCAATAGATGGAGTATATATATATATATATGTATATAATCAACGTTAGAAGAAAAGAAAAGAAAACAGCACCATATACATTGTTTGCCGTAAGAATGTTTTGTTAGTTCAAATAGAATATAATAAATAATATTCTTCCACTATATTAGTATATATAATGTGCTTTGTATGAATTGATGACAAATCATACCGTTTTGTTCTTACTGTCAATAATTACAATGAGATACCATAGCCACCTTGGTGGAATACTTGGAGAAAATAAAAATACAGTCTGGTAAAGTCGAACTAAGCTGACTGATATCCAGAGAACCAAGTCGAAATGATTTGTCAGCATTATAAATCTTCTACTGTAGTAATATTAAGAACAATGCTGATAATAATGAAATTCTATAAATCAGGAGAAATAATTGTTTTTAGATACCATTACATCTTACAAACCAAATATATTCTATAGAACTTATTAATTTCAAGCCTCGTTAAATAGATTTTGAATATTTCTACTGATTTGCTTGTTTCCGTCTGCGATTACCGAAGACAGCAAAGAAGCTAAATTCTTTAGTAACTTATTCAGTTCTTTGTTTCTTATTACTGTAATTGTTGAAATATTGTCTTCATATAAGTCTTCAATACAAGCAAATACTTTCTTAACCTTTCCACTTTGTTTACATTGACGTTTCAAAGATGCGACAATATTGAAATTCAAACTTGCTACAGCTCCATTGTCTCACACTTGAGTTACGATGTGCTTGAAAAGCTTTGACGCGGCCACAATACTGGAATCTCTGTCTTAAGTATGTGAGCGATATTCGATTGTCCATATTGTCCAAGGTCTTTTTCGAGCATCATCGGTAAATTTGAACGAAAATCGGTAACACGTGTAGGTGGACAATCGATCAAGCTTGGATCTTAGTTGGCGAAACTGAGAATGTTCATCGAACGGGTAGAGTACATGTTGATTAGAGGATTTAATTTCGTCAAGTTGTGTATTTGCTTTCATCATTATTTCAATTTCTTTAAGTTTGCGCTTTTCAATAAAAACCCTTGTTACCCTACTTGGCATAAACCCATTCGAGCTAGAGGCACCAACAATCGGTAATTGATTGCTTTTCAGACGTGTAGACGAAGCAAGCAAAACGTTCACGGGTTTTGCTCCCAACACTAATTTTTTAGAATTCTCATTATCAATTAAGCATAATCCTATATTTTGGTATCTTGTATCTGTGTGAGGTAAAGAAGACTGGGGGATGTTCCCTTTAGTTGATGGTGTTTTTTTTATAGTGCGCGTCCAGTTATAAGAGTTCTGAATAGATTTACCCGTAAATAACAAGTAACGACTTGCTTCCATCCATAAAAACAGCCTCTTCCAACAAATGAGCGCATATTTTAACTGCCATTGGATTTAAAGTTCAGCTGCTGTTTAACCAAAGTGAAGCCTAATCGTCCAACTCAATATAATTTGAGTTTAATAGTAACGCCCTACAATGACTATTCAATACAATATTTCGAATTGAACATGGTAGTAAATCGGGTTGACTGTCTTGGTAAATTGTTTTTCTCTTTTTCGGAATGAAGATTAGTGATGACGGTTAGTTTTCTACTTCAAGTGTCATTATGTTGCTAATACCTTTTGGCGCAGCCAGCAAGTAGTGTTCTTCCCCTTCGCGATCAACATAGACCACAGGTTCTAGGTCCCCTAATTCAGTTATCAATAGTTTTTTCTCTTGCTCTTTTTCAGGTTGTTGTAGTACATTGAAAGCTAATAGAACTGATGTCTTATAGTCATATATTTTAATATTGTTCTCATCATTTGTTTGATTTTTTGGTTGTGACGATGTTGTCTTAATGCTTAAAGCGGAAACCTTACAGACAGTCTGGCTGGACAGTCTGTACGCTGATTTTAGGTAAACAACCTTTCCTGGTGTGGGCGACATTTTGATTCTATTGAACCACAAATCGTGACCTTTTTGCTGGTATAGAATGACTCTATCTGGTCCGTAAGAATCCATCCTTATTATAATAATTAATAAAAGCCAGGATACAAAATATTCATAAAGATTTCCTTTTGTACTTTGCAAAAAATAGTGGATGAGTATTACCTACCAGTTGGTACAGTCAGACTCTGGGAATATGAGTAGGTGAAAAAGAGAAAGATATAATACGCGTAAGAAGGCCAATAAATAGTAAAATATTCAACAAGATTGCGTCACAAAGTGTGTAATGACAACAACTCATAATATTCTGCCTAACTGGCTATTTATATAGTGTATTTGTGACTAATTATTATTCATTTATTTTCAAGTCTAGATTTAGGGCGCAAACTGCTATGGATTGAATATACAGAATTTGTTTTTCATATGAGACAGTATTTTATTATTAAGTTGCCCAAATACAGGCCGTGGCTCTTAAGAGAATGAGGGTTAGGTGTCTGGAAATATATATATATAAACAAAGTGTGGGGACAAAGTAGTAAAGCTAATGCTTACAATGAATATATTGTGTTTTTTCAGGATACATCATTTTCCCTAGAGGATTAGAGAAAGACACGAGACTTGTGACATATAGTCAGAATTGATTAGTCTGGTTAAATAGGAAACGTCGTTCCCATAAGATTCCTGCAAAGTCTGACACCCAACTCAAAAGAATGTGTGTAACCATAAAATATTAATTATGAATGACATTGCATACTTTCAAGCTGTCAAGACTGACCTGCCAGGCTGTCTTTAAGGTTTTTCTATTTAAAATTACATTAACAGTATCATCCTCGACCAAGCTATTAGCATCTGAATTTCTGTCATCTTTTTCACTGTTGTTGTGAATTTTTGTATGTGTCTTTTTAATGAATCAAGATTAGGATATTGCTTCTCATCACAATATAGACAAACAAAAACCCCTTTATCATTCCGGATAACCTTTTTTGAGACTATTAAATAAATTATACATTAGTATTAAAAAACATGAAGCTTTAACTTGTCTTCATTCAACTCAATAGTGGTTTCTTTGGAATAACAGCAGTAAACATGAAGATTTAAGGCTTGCTTTTATGTAAACAATTTTTTACAATCTTGACAAATAGAAGAGCTCGTAGAATTAAGGATCAAAGAGAGGAAAGGCGTTAATCAGAAAATTTTGTAGAATAGGTTGTAAATCACTATGGCTAAAAAAAAAGTGGTAATATGTTGCTACTTTGGTGCACATCTGTCATTTTTTTATATAAGAGAATAGTTACCAAAGCTAAGACAAGAGATATGATATTAGCTCTCTGAGTCATGCTTTTATTTTCAGTTTTTATTTAAGTTGTTTTTGTCAAATTCCCTATTTATGCCTTTTGGTTATGCGAGTAAAATCAATTGTTATTTTTCTGCTAGCTAGTTTAATGGGTGGGGAAATAAAATTATTTTTATTCAGAGGTGGGTGTCTGCCATATCTCTTGTCTCAGCTTTAGCAACTGCCCTATTGTGGGTCGTACCTATCACAATATTTATAGTCTTTGCTTTGACTTCAGATATTGTATCCTTTTCTATATTATCTGCAGTAAAAATTGTCTTTACCAAGGCCAAATTCTCTTTATATTAGTTGTTTGACTTGATATAACATTTCTCAAAAGTATTATTATGTAAACTCTAGTTTATATGTATCTTGACCTGTCAAATGGGCACTCCTTATTATATGTCTCTTGGACTTGATGTTTCTTGTAGTGAATGAGATATGAACAGTGACATATCTATTCCTAAACTTTCTACCATATTCTTTATTCATCATACTACTGTCTTTTCTGATGCTGAAGATAGTTTCTCAACTGGGTGATCTATGTAGACCAGAAAGAACAAGTGATCTTTGAGTAGATCTATTTTCATTTTCTGTGTCTATTTAATGAAAGCAGCTAAAGTTTACACTAGGTATAGTGTAGGTTTTTCTTCTAGAAGTCTCAGATAAGACATCTTGAACTGTCCTTTTTTTGGTATTCTAGAGACAAGTGTGATCCTAATTATGAACTCTATAATATTTATTAAGTTGTTATCCTTAAGATCAGATTAAGTAGTAGATCAAAACATAATATCATAATAGTGGATACCTCTAATATCAGATCTGGAATATATATATATATATATATTTTTTTAGTATTTTATTGATCTGCTGCCACGCTCTGCGTGCAGCTTTTAAAATGCCATCAAAGTGGACTTAATTGAACAGATAAGAGATAGAGAGACAAGGGGGAGGAAATACGAAAATATAAGAAAAAAACGGAATGAAACAGGAGAGGAAATTAGACAGGAAATACTTAAGCTAGTGTACCGATGTGTTTTTCTATTACAGTGGACGCTTTTTGTGCCACAACGCCTGACAGAAAGGGTTGGTCATCAAAAACAAATTTCCAATGAGCACTCCAAATCGCTTTAGCAGTGACAGCGGAAAGGATAATCCAAAGGCCTTGATGGGAGGAACGTGGTGGGAAGCTGCCTCTGGTAAGGAGAAGGCAGATTTCAGCAAGGTTCCAGGCTGGGCAAAAGCGAGAGAGAATGACGTTCCACACCTGCCGTTTGATAGAACAGCCAAAGAAAAAGTGATACTGATCTTCAGTAGCATCTTGACAAAAGATGCAAGATGAGCTGGGGAAGCGTCGAGGTATAAATAGATTGAGACGTTTTCGGGCTGGCGTTCTATCCCAAAGCATTTTCCACCAGACTGTGCGACAGTGGTGGGGTATAGAGACAGACCAGAATTTATGCCATTGGACAGACAAATTTAGAGATGAGGGCACTTGCGGGCGAAGATGGCGTCGAAGAGATCCGGTGCTAGCTTTACCCAAACTAGTGTTGTCCAACCGTACCAAAGAAAGAAGTGAGGAAAGATCGGGGGAAGGGGTGTCAGTAGAAGGTCGATGTTCAAGGCAAGAGATAAACCAAGGACAGAGGACCATCCTTCCAGAATCAATCTGTTGGAAGAAATGACCGATATGATTACGTGCCCGAGAAAACGTACCACGAACCTTGCGGACAAGACGGTCATCAGTCTCCAGAGAAAATGCGTCAGAAACCAGAATTGTTTTCAGGTTCAGAGAAGAGTCAACAAAGGGTGGCACGTTCATCCATATTGAAGTTAATGGGAAGTGTTGGACCACAGTTGGCGGCAATTGCAAGTTGGATGGGAGAGAAGCTGGAAGAAGTGAGGTACAAGCGCGATGCAGTGGAAGAAGTGAAGTTGGGCAAGTTGCACTACTACAGGGAAACAAAAGTGCAATACTGGCAGAAGGAGCGCGAAAGTTTAGAGGAAGTATAAATTCGAGGTATGGCAGTATAAAGGAAGTAGAAGAAAAAGAGTGAGAATGCAAGATAGGGAGAATCCAGCGCAATTGAAGAGCTCGTTGTTGATGATCAGGATCAATCAGGCCCAAACCGCCTGATTTGCATGGCAGACAGAGAAGCGGCCAGCCAGGGCTACCAAAACCCAGTCGCAGGAACGAGCGAATATGAGTGCGAATGGCAGCAAAGAAAGATAGCGGTGCAGGAGTCACGTATAGCATATGCCATACTGAGCTGAGAAGAAGTGAGTTTGCCACAATACTTTTACCACGAACGGACAAGCATCTTTGAGAAAGTAGCGTGCAATGGTTCCTAAGCTTGACCAGTAAAGCCGCACGGAAGGTCTCAAGCTGGGACGGATGTGAGCTCAATGGGAAGCCTAGGTAACGGATGGCAGTGGCGGAGTGACGGTCATGTCAACTGTGAATATCAGCAGCATCCAATACAGGGCCCCAATCCAGATGAAATTGTCCAGACATAGCAACAGCAACTGTCTTATGGAGATTGACTTTCGCGTTAGAGGCTAAGCCAAATATACGCAAAAGGTTGAGTAGACCACTCATCTCGGCAGGCAGAGAAAGAAAGACGAGAAGGTCATCGGCATAAGCAAGAAGTTTGAGTGGAGGTGGTGAGAGCTCAGGAGAGGACGATGAGAGAGATGGCGGAACCAGAAATCGGAAACCACGGATGGCAGGAGAAGCGAGAATGGATCTAAGCAAAGGTTCGAAGGCCAGGTTAAACAGCAAGGGGGAGAGAGGATCACCTTGACGTAGCCCCCGGCTTTGTAGAAAAGAAGAAGATATGTGCCCATTCACATTCACGTGGATTTGAGTAGAAAAGAAGAGACCACAGATGGAGTCAACAAAAATTGTGGGGAAACCGGCTCTGGCCAGGACAAGACGAAGATACGCAGGGTGGACACGGTCATAGGCCTTCTCCTGATCCAAAAGAAGGGCAACACATGGGTCTTGGGTTATTTGTGCATGTGACATGGCAAGGCGTGTCAGCAAACCATTGTCAGCAATAAACCGATCTGCCATAAAACCCGTTTGGAATGGTGTTATGAGTGTGTCGATACCATATCGTAAACGGGACGTAAGCATTTTGGTGAACAACTTGGCGTCACAGTTTATAAGAGATATGGGTCGCCAGTTGCGGAGAGAGGTAGTGTCACCGGCTTTTGGTAGGAGAACAAGTACGGTTTCCAGCCAAGATGGAGGAAAAACACCATGCAATGCATTATTATAGACTTGAACTGCAAGATTTTGGACCGTTGGGTGACAGAAGAGCCGAGCCCATAATGGGTAGGGCAAACCATCCATCCCAGGACTAGAGTTGATGGGGGCGGCTTTAAGGACAGACAGAATGTCATCCAAGGTGACATCAGCAATGAGGTAGGCAGAGTCAGTGGAAGACAGACGGGCAGAAGGTGGGAATTTGTCGATAAGAGAGTGTGCAGCAGGATAGTCAATGGGTTCCGGCGAGTAAAGAGATTGGTAGAAAGAGCGAGTATGGCCAAGCAAATCCGCGGGAGAGGTGTAGATCGCGTCAGTGACAGGGTCGACAAGAGAGGAGATAGTTTTTGCAGCGGCTCGCTGTTTGAGCACACGAAAGAAATATTTCGAAGAAGTCTCGCCAGCTTCACACCATTTAGCACCAGATCTGGCAGCCAAGGTGGAGGCCCGAGACAATTGTATGGTGGCAAGCTCATGTTCAATGCGGAGAAGTTGAGAAGAACGAGTATGAATTGCAAGTTCATTTCGAGCACGATGAAGATGGCGTTCCTGATTTCGGAGTTGACGTTGAACTCGTTTAGAGTACGTTAGGGCGAGCTGTTTGATAGCATGCTTAATATGATCCCACCGAGAACCGGGAGACATGTCAGGAGAGAGAAAAGAGTCGGCCTTATCCAGAAAGTTGGTAATGAGAGCATCAAATTCATCATGCAGGAGATATTGCGTATTAAACCTCCAGACTCCAGAACCTGGTGGGCGAGAGAAAGGAATGGAGACTGCAAGAAGGCAGTGGTCAGTCCATAAAGGATTGATAAATGTTACATCAGGGCGTTCGGTAACAATGCTGTGTGGACGGAAAATGTAGTCGATGCAT
Organism: Phycomyces blakesleeanus NRRL 1555(-); assembly: GCF_001638985.1. NCBI lineage: Eukaryota > Fungi > Mucoromycota > Mucoromycetes > Mucorales > Phycomycetaceae > Phycomyces > Phycomyces blakesleeanus. The sequence continues at coordinate 2,669,564 of NW_017265135.1, read as the reverse complement.
GTGCGGGTGCGAGAGCTGTGGAAAGTGGGTAACAGGGGTGAAGAAGAATTAGTGATGGCATCCACGCAATTACTCTGAATGTATCCTTTCCAGTCCAGTGGATGGCTGCGACGATGGCTAAGATCACAGTTAAAGTCCCCCAGAATAAAGGCGGGCAGGGAAGGAATGACAGTAGGGAGAGTGCGTGCTAATGAGGAGAAGAAAGTACGCTGGTGGGAAGGAATGTTGGGTGCATAAATAACCACAACTACAAAAGGATTAACACGATGGTCGGTATGTGTAACCTTGACAACGAGTGCACGGTTGTCAGGAGAAACATGCAGTTGAGATAATTGGAGGAGGGGATCGAAAGAGACGAGGCCGCAATGTGGGGTCCATAGGCTGGCCTGTGCTTGGAATGTAAGGTGAATAGATGAGTGATGTATAGGGAGTAAATGAGTCTCTTGGAGAGCAAGTAATGAAAGGGAAGGGGAAAGGGTACGAAGGTGTTGGATGAAAAGAAGTTTTGGGGATTGTGGGTTATTGATGGTAGAGAGGAGACCTCGAACATTCAAGGTTCCTATGCGAAGATGTTGTACAGTCATTTATGAACTTGGCTGACCTGAGCGGTCAGACTTTTCAGTTCCATCAGTCATAGGTGTGTTACCATCCAGATCAGTATACGGGAATGCACCTTGGGTGCGAGTCCGGAGAGTGGCCTCAAAAAGAGACTGTCGAAGTTCGTCATCAGTGTAAATTGCTGGGTTAATGCCATCATCGCAACTATGTAGGCCTCGGGCGCCTGGTGAGTGCTTGCTGGCATTGAGCCCACGGCCAGTCGGGTCATACATAGTTGTATCAAATGGAATTGGGGGATTGTCATTGTGTGGGGTCCGGTTTCTGGTCATCATGGCACGAGTATTCATCACTGATATGGAACGGCAACGTATTGTGTGTGTAGCAGGTGGGTTGAGAATGGGTGAAGCATGGGTAGGAGTCAAGGTTGATGAAGTGACTGGTGGTACGGGTGTCTCTATCATAGCGACCGAGTATTGGTGTGCGCGAAGGGACGCAGTATCAGCAAGTGCAATCTGCTGCTGCTCTTGGATAGCCCGCTCGGCTTCGATATTGTCTGGATGAGTGGGGCACTCGCGACTGTCTATGGCGTGACCAAGAACACCGCATCGTTGGCAGCGAGGTGCGCGGGGAGGACGTTTTGTGCAGGAGTGTAGATAATGCCCTTCCTCTCGGCAGTATCCACACACAGGTGTGATATCGGTGGAGCGGAGCTCAGCAAGGCAGGAAAGAGACCCACCAAGGTGGAGACGGCTTGGGAGACTGCGGACTTCATCTTGTCCAGAGGTGTCTAAATAGATAGTGGCTTCGCCACGGAAAGTACCACGGTGTGAGAGATAAGCTCTCAGCTGAACGATTTTGCCAAAAGGCCGGAATGCATTTTCGATGGGCTCGAGTAGATCTGTGCTAGGATCGCAGACATTAATACGGTAAAGATTAACCTTAACAATGTGGCTGTTAGAAGGCAATCTTGGTGTAGCAATGATTCGGGTGTTTTGATAGGTCAACCCATCGGATGTTGCTTTGGTGCGGGAGGAAGGGTCAGTAAAGAAGGCTTCTGCCAGAAGGTCTTTTGAGCAAGTATAACGGAGAGTGAGAGAGGTCATCCGGCCTACACGGTCAGAGAGAACATCATCCACGTCCCTTGTGGGAACGAGTTTTCCGAGATTAAACAAGACACTCATTGGATGGATGGTACTAGCCCATGCAGCGGATGCAAGATCCACAATCATATTCTTGTCAAAGTTGGGAGCAGTGAAGATGTGCAAAGATTTGTTCTTTGGACGTAGTGTTGTAGACTGGGCACAGTTAGGTGGGTTACCTTGCCGTAACGTGTGTGCCCTGTCCTGTGGGTTCAATCTCTCAGGGGTACTCATGTCAGAAAACGTTAATTGGTATTAACTTGTATCAGTTATATGAATTTCCGTCAGATCTGGAATATAATATTATTGCCATACACAAAATCATTATAGTCTTGACTTGTAATGTTTCATAATCAGATATACAGTTGTTGTGCTTAATTTTGGTGATACAAGTTCTAATGACTTGTTCTTACAAAAGAAGCAGGAATTAGAATGATTATTCATCAGTTTGTAATTTTAGAAATTTGTAATATTATTAGACACTACTTGAGTGTAGTCAAAGATGAAGAGCCATTTCAAAAAGTATATAAGATAACCCAAAATCAAAATAATAAAAATCATCTTTTATCCTCTCTCACATTTGCTATACTCCTGTGTTATTAAGGCTTGACCGATTTGGCTACGTTTACAGTGAATTGGAAGATAGTCTAGATCAGGAACAACACTGCAGTAAACTACATATTTTATGATTTCTTCAAAAAAATCCCCGACATTATGATTGGCTGAACATAATTCAGACACCGCACAAACTCGGCAAAAATGAATTTCCCCAACGGGGAATCGAACCCCGGTCACGACGGTGAAAGCGACGGATCATAACCACTAGACCATTGAGGAATCACATGATTGTGATAAATGTGTGTACATTTAACATACATAACAATTACACGTTTGGCATGATATCAACTTTTTTTTTTAATATTTTATTGATTTACTATTACACTCTGCATGCAGCTTTTAAGATACCATCAAAATAAACTTAATTGAACAGATAAGAGATAGAAAAATAAGAGAGAAAATATATGAAAAAATAAGAAAAAACGGAACGAAACAAGAGAGGAAATTAGATAGAAAATACTTAAGCTAGTTATTGTGGAGAGAAAATAAAGCAAAATACAATATAGACAAAAAATTTGTGAGAACTTGTGTAAGTTGTTTATTTCAAAAGAAAAATAAAGAATAGTAAAATTCGATTTTTTCTCTACAAGAAACTATCTACTGATATTTATATGTTATTCTAATTTGTAATTCAGTATGTGCTTAAGTAATCTGTATCATAATGAGTCATCTTCCAAGAGTATTGTTCTTCTGAAAAGATATGGAAAGACTAATTAATATGATACTTCTCCAGTCAGATCAATCCGAGAGTTTTGGTAAAGAAGAGCATTTATGCTATTGATAATATTTTACTATTACAACCCAGATACTCAGATAATATTTCATAATATTAAATAGTTGTAGTTGTAGTCTCTCAATTAAATATCTGTATAATAAAAGAAATATATAGATAAAATATAATGCTATTATATATATAATATATATGTATTTGTATATCTCATGTCATGATGGTAATAACAAATAATCAATTATGTATATGATAATCTATGTATTAGATAATATCATAAAGGCAGATCTATGTGACTGAAATAGCTGAGTATATTATTTTATTCTTCAGTCTTATTCTCAGATTCAGTAGTAATCAATACTCATTTATAACACTAGTATATCAATTTGTTTTTTATTATAGTTGTTGTGGTAGTGGAAGGTTTTAAAGAAAGTATTAAGAAGAATTCAAGATTTGAAAGTGAGAAATGAAGATTTATAAGAACTTGTATATGATTTGTTTATTAAGAAAAGATTTGATATCAAAATTTAACAATATTTTTATACTGAACTACTACTACTATTTATATTATTTTGAATTGGAAAAAGCATATGACTGAGATCAGATAATCAATCTTATCTGAGCCTTAATTAGAGTAATGTGATATTAGGATACTTAATGTATGATTAATTATATAAATGTATGTAGTCCCAATAAAGTATTAACATAGAAAGTAAATGTGTTTATGAGTTATAATTATACTTATAATAATTCATTGATGTATCCCATATTATAGAGATATCATCATATGAAATATAATTACTATTGTGCATAATAAACCTGTATATTAAATAATAAAGTAATTGATAGATACTTTTGACTAGAATAGCTGAGATCTTATATTATTTCCTTCAGATTTATCTTCAATTACAGCAGTAGTCAATACTCATTTACAACAGAAATAATTTAGCAAATATTATCTTATCAGTATATAATATATAAAAAATAATTAAATAATTGGCTAATAATTATTATAATTATTATAGTAGATAGTATTTTAAAAGTCATTAAAATAATTATATTATACTGTCACTTAAACTATGTCAATAATATATGCAACTAATTTAGTAGAAAATTTTAAAGCTTAAATATAAAGAGAAGAATGGATAAAAGCTAAAGAAATACTATTTATGACTTAATATTATAATTATAACACTGATAATAATTCAGCAGTAAATACACTCTAATAACTAAATATAATAAATTAAAAAAATCTTAAGAAACTAAAATATAATGACAAGAACAGATTATATTTTCTTATAAAAAATACTTTTATTTATAAATAAAGAAAAACTTATATATAGTCTCAAAGTATTTCTATACATTTTTATCTTTTAAATTTATTATTTTCTATTATTTTTATATCTGAAATATTATATATTATCTAAAAATCTAAAATAGTAATTAAATATAAAAGTATTATTGCAGCGTCTTTATAAAAAACAATTCTTATAAAGCTATTATATTTGCCAAAAAAAAATTAATAATAATGTTGTATCCAACATAATCGTAGATTCAAATAGAGCGCACAGACAATAAGACAAAGACATATTGAATAAGCGACCAGTATCAATTATACATTATTTCTCACACTATCATTAAATAAAGAATATACCGATAACAAGGTCACACACCTTAGTCAACATCACTAATCACTCAAACAAGAGCGTGGGTAATAACTTAACAATATATTATCTATGATATAAGAAAACAGACATCACATGATATACTCATATCATTATTCTAAATACACACGCAATGTCTATATAAACTCACATAGCAAATAGCAATAGAAGATCATCTCTCTTTTCATCAATAAACAAAGTCTCACCGTACTTCTCGTCTGCACTTTGTTTTTCTTTCTTTTCTAAAAATATAACAAATAATAACAAAAAAATTCTTTCTATTCCTTTCTTTTCTATATTAAGCTTATATTTCTTATTTTTTCTTATAATTATAACCAATATAAATTATTTAAGCTTTTAAATATTTCAGAATATATAAGAAATACTTTTTGCTGTGAGATAAGACTAGTAATAACTTTATAAGGAGCAAGAGAAAATAAACTTGAAAGCTTTTGATATGTATAAAAATATGAGTAGCTAAACAATTTTAAAGCTCACTTTAATCTATGATATAAAAAACTATAAAAGAAGATAAAACATATAAACTAATATAAAATCTTATAGAATAGTAATGATCTAATGTTAAGATAATTACCCAATATAAAGAATACAACTCTGAGACATACATATAAAATGATAAGCCATGATTTCAGGATTAAAGTAAATAAGAAAAAAAAATAACTGTTAACATATCTATCTATCTTGTTTACAATGAATTAGCTCTTCTTCCTTCCATACAAGCTTTAAAGCTAAATTAAAGCTAAAACTCTATATTGTAAGAGAACAAGAGTTCCATATATATTAGATATGTATTTTTATTTAAAAGAAATGACATAGACTTTATCAGGTTTTATAAGAATTAAATATCTGCTACAAAAGTTAGTTAATTATAGAAAAACCATAAGAAATAACAGTAAATTATAATTGTAGTATATATATCACAATTGAATGAATAGCAAACTCTACAACCAAATACTGATTCTTTCTTACTAATGAATCTGACAAGTTAACAATCTCCAGAACTGTTATATAGCAGCTATACATACACTACATACTCATATAGTATAAACCAACTATTACACAACAGAGATTTGAATTACAGAGATTTTAATAGTAGTAGATATAAACAATATTATTTTGTTTCTTTAATAAATAACACTCTCATAGTATTCACTTTTCTTATTATTAAGATACTAATCTAATAATAATCTCGAATACCTCAATAATTCTATGACTGGTAGGTAGTATATCATAATATATTAGTTATAAATAAAATATATAGTAAACAAGATAAGATCTGGACAGTAAAATTTATATATAATAAGCTATTTTCAGTATGACAACTGTTGTGGTGGTTGAAGTTGAAGAAGTTTTTAAGAGGAAGAATTGAAGATTTGAGATTAGGAACGAAGATTCGTGAGAACTTGTGTAGGTTTTGTTTATTGAGAAAAGATTTTGTATCAAAGTTTGACCAGGTTCCTACACTGAACTACTACTGCTATTTATATTATTTTGGATCGGGAAAATTATATGACTGGGGTCAGGTAATCGATCCTATCTGAGCCTTAATCAGAGCAACGTGATCTTGGGATAATTAATGTATGATTAATTATATAAATGCGTGTAGTCCCAATGAAGTATTAACATCGAAAGTAAATGTGTTTATGAGTTATAATTATGCTTATAATAATCTACTGATGTATCCCATATTATGGTGATATCATCATATGAGATATAATCACTATCATGCATGCTAAACCTGTGTGTTAAATAATAAAGTAATTGGTAGACACCTTTGACTGGAATAGCTGAGGCCTTGTATTATTTCCTTCAGACTTATTCTCAATTACAGCAGTAGTCAATATTCATTTACGACAACAACCAATAAAACACTTTTTATAAGATCTACTTCTGTTACAACACCCAATAAAATCACCTTGTATAAGAAATTTTAGTAAAAAATGAATTTACCATCCAATTAAAAAGATAAAGAATCTAAATTATATATAAATAAAGCCCAATTAAGTAAACATTACTTGTAAAGTGACTAATGATTTGAAATATAATCTTAAGTAAACATCTGTAATGCCCAATAAAGATGAATCTTAAACCAGAACTCGCATATATAAGTACTAATAAAAAGACACATATAAGCTACAGAAAAGTATATCAATAAATGAATAAAGTTTCATATCTGTTAGATAGCAGATTTATGTAATAATCCATAACAGGCAAGAGGTGGGAAAGGGGGGGGGGGGGGGGAGGGGAGAATGAAAAGCTCCCTCTGGATAGCTTCCTGGGCAGCCACCCAGGAAACCCCCAGAAGCACTTCTTTTTTTCCTGTAGTGATGAATTTTATTATATTATAGACATATTAGTATACTATATTAATAAAATTGAAGAAGTATATTTTAAGAAGTGTTTTTAAGAAATATATTAAAGAAATATATATAATAGCTATAAGAGTAGAAGCTATACTCAAAATAAACATATATCTGCTTTCTTTATCGAAAGTTAATGATATTTCTGTGATTTTTAATATGAAAATATCATTAGTAATAATTTATAAAATTAAAATATAGTCAATTTTTCTATTGTCAAATAAAGCTTTTACTATAACAATAAAAGTAATAAGTATATCAAAAATAAGCATATAACCTCTATTTGCTTTCTTTTTAATACTTAATAATATCTTTAGTTTTGGATAAAATGATAATAATTACGAGCAATATTTTCATGTCACAATACCCAAATCATTGATTCATTTCAAAATTGAGCTCTTTACTAGTTGAAAAAGGTATTACAAAATTCCACCGCCATTTTTATCTTGTACTGTCTATAAACTACAGACTAATAAGAAAAAGATATGATTAGACGAGCTTGGGGCTGTGTAAATGGGTTATTCGATTCTAGCAATATTCAGCTTCGCAGGTATAAACGTAATTTGAAATCCATCTAGCACAGTACAAACTTCTCTATTAAATAGTGAAAGATTAAACACGCTCTCTTGTTTAGAAGAAGAAGAAAAACAACAAAAAATGCAAGATATCTCATACCAGCAGAATGAGATAATAGCCGATGGGAAATATCCCAGACATGATAATATATTAAAACCTATGCAAGTTTGAAGTCGCGGAAGTAAAAAAGGTAGAGACATATTCTACAAAAATATTGAACGATAGTAGCAAGATTTCTCATATAATGAAGTCGATATTTGTGAATCTCTCAAAGCATTTTCCTATGAAGCAATTGACCATTGAGAGGATAGTCATGGCAGATACGTTAAACTTTAGGTTGGAAAAGCTGTAAATACTACTGAAATTCTGGTAGAGAGTTTACAGAAAAGACGATTCCCTTATTGAAACAAATTTAGATCCCCAAACTTACAATGGAGGCCTGACTTATTTCAATCCATCATTCTACCTTGCTTTCAAACGCTGAATTAAGAATCTTTTCGGTTCTACACTTTTATATTTCCCATTATGTATCAGTATTTCTCTCACAAAACAATACCAAATATTATTGCATGAGAAAAAAATAAAAAACCATAAAATTAAGAAAATTCATAGAATAGATCAGAGTCATTAATGAAGTATTAGATTATCTAATCATTATTTCACCATACCAGACTATGTAAAATTATCTGTAGATTAATACTTTTTTGCCTATTATATAATAGTCTACTATTCTCTACTCTGTTTCGGTTGTCTTTGTTATACTTTATTAATCTCTAGCATTGTGCTTTTCTGTGCCTTCATCGAGGTACCAGTACCGTTCAGATGATTTTTTTTCTGTCCAAATTTAGTAAAAAAAAGTCTGAAAAAATATCTGTGTCTGAAAATAAATCTATTTCTTCTGAATTTTTTTTTTCAAAAGTCCACCAAAAAATCGTCTGAATTCAAAATCGAAACACTGTATTAAATCGTGGGGAGAGAGCTTATGATTGGATCAGTTTGCTCAGATTACCAGTATATGGTAGACCATTTTCCCTAATAAAAATAAAAATAAAGCTTAAAGGCAACGGATATATGTTGTGGATAAATTCGGACAAATGTATTCAATTAGGAAAGTCGAAAAGGAGATAGGCAAGAACATCATTGCTTTTTATATATATAATTAGATTTACCCCGCACACTACACGGGATACAAGCTGTCTGACATAATTGAGATAAAATACATGGATCTATATCATCTTTGAACGTATCGAATTTCCCCCGCCCTAAAAAGTACAGCTTATTTTAAATCAATACAGCTGAATTAGTTATGACAGCATCAGAAATAGTCTCGTAAAACTACAATAAAAACTCTTGCTTATTTTTCTTTATAGAAAGCAAACCTTATAAAGTATTAAGAAGAAGTGTCTTTTGAGATATATAGCAGATAAATAGACTTGGAATAATAGAATTGTTTTATGTTGATTCTATTGAAAATACGCCCAAATAAGCACTTTATTATTATCATTATTTGCATTATATAACCGAAAGTTTGAAGCAAACCAAAGAAAGAAACTCTATTGATTTATTCGTTCTTTTGTCTTGAATATCTTTATACTTTTCCAATCGTATGCAAATATTCAAGTTTTTTTTTTAAAAAACCTAATGTGTGTTTCTGCCTGCCTGCCTGCCTGTATCGATATCCCTCTCATTTCTCTCTCTCTTAATCTTCTCTCCGTTCTGAATTCTCCTATAAGTTTGTTGATGGCTTGAATGTTCTAATATATCGCTTGTTTGTTTTCCTAGATCTAACAAACAGAGGGTTGACTGCCTAGTTACCGGATAATCGATGATCCATTATGACCCATTGTTGAGAGCGAATAGTACTTGATTAATTATTGTCATGGTCAGTACATGTATTATAAAAAAATCAGACTTTCTAGAACGTTTGGATACATCGTCATTGTTGGTATCTCGAATGTTTGAGACCCAGGGTAATAATAAGGAATACCACCTTAATCTTTGAAGCTACCCCCCTGTGCTTATTATTTATATATCGGCCACAATATACTTTCTGTCTGATGTATGAAAAGAGAAAGACGGGTTACAAATAATGATATTTTACAGCCAAGTAAAGCATACGAAAAGTCTGCAACAAATGAAAGCAATGGCTATGGATATTTATTTAATTGAAACAGCAATGCCTTTAAATTACTTTTGCATGTAGTATGATCAAGAGACGTATATAAAATATACGCACGATCACGCTTTTCTTTCTTTAGACCCTTATTTTCCGCATCTTTCCATCTTCATGTGGTTATCAGAAATAAAAATAAAAATAAAAATAAAAATAAAAATAATATATAAAAAAAAAGTTCGGGAAAAGAATCAAAAGTATAAAAGACACTCGATCCTATATAAAAGCAGAATCACAACTTCAATACTCTTCTTTCTTCATTCATCACTTTTCTATAAAAAAAACAAAAAGACAAAATGTCATCAAATTTCCAATCTAATACTCCTGGCGTCATTGTATTGGGACCTGTCAGTCCAGTCCAAGCCGAGATTCTGACACCTGAAGCCCTAAAATTTGTTGCCACTCTTCAACGTACATTTAACGCCACCCGCAAGGCCCTTCTCGATAAGAGATCAAGCCGTCAGAATGAATTAGACCGAGGTGTTCTACCCGACTTCTTACCCGATACCGCCTCTGTCCGTAACGATGACACATGGCGTGCTGCAAAGCCTGCGCCTGGACTTCAGGACCGCCGTGTAGAGATTACTGGCCCAGTCGATCGCAAAATGGTCATTAACGCCTTGAATTCCGGCGCTTCCACTTTCATGGCCGATTTTGAGGGTAAGAAATCTAACAAGTCTATTATATTGTAGATACTAACATTTGTTTTCAATTTTATTTTCAAAGATTCCAGTGCACCAACCTGGGACGTAATGCTGAGCGGCCAAGTTAACCTTAGAGATGCTATCCGTGGAACGATCACATTTACCAATCCAAATGGAAAGAAGTACGAATTACGCAACGACGGCAAGGTGTGCACTCTTATTGTCAGGTACATTATATAATATCTATCTATCAATGATTTCTGTATAATTAACGACACTTTTAATAGACCAAGAGGATGGCATATGGTCGAAAAGCATCTTCTAATTGATAACGAGCCTGCTTCCGCCTCGATATTTGATTTTGGTCTTTATTTCTTTCACAATGCAAAAGAGCTTATTAAGAACGGAAAGGGTCCCTACTTTTATCTCCCCAAAATGGAATCTCATTTGGAAGCTAGGTAAGCACAATAAAAGAAAATACTTACAAAATATCAAGTTATTAAGCACCACCTCTCTCTCTCTCTTTTCTTTTTAAATAAAAGACTTTGGAACGACATCTTCTTTCAAGCACAAGACAGCCTCAATATCCCAAGAGGTACAATCCGTGCCACTGTATTGATTGAAACTATCATGGCTGCATTTGAGATGGATGAAATCATTTACGAGCTTCGTGACCATTCATCCGGTTTGAACTGTGGTCGCTGGGACTATATCTTTAGCTTTATCAAAAAGCTCCGTCAACACCCCCAATATGTATTGCCCGAGCGGTCTGCTGTTACTATGACCGTTCCATTCATGGATGCCTATGTCCGCCTGCTAATCAAAACATGCCACAAGAGAGGTGTTCATGCTATGGGTGGTATGGCCGCCCAGATCCCTATCAAGAACGATCCTAAAGCCAATGATGTTGCTATGGCAAAAGTCCGCGCTGATAAACTTCGCGAGGTCAAAGCTGGTCACGACGGCACCTGGGTCGCTCATCCAGATCTTGTAACGATCGCCTTTGAGATCTTCAATGAGCATATGCCCCAGCCTAACCAGCTTCACGTTCGCCGTGAAGACGTGTCCGTAAACCAAAGTGATCTATTGAATATTAACTTTGAAGGCAACGTCTCAGACAAGGGAATCCGTGACAATATCCAGATCGGCCTAGCTTACATGGAGTCCTGGCTTCGTGGAGTTGGCTGTGTCCCTATTCACAATCTTATGGAAGATGCAGCTACAGCAGAAATTTCTCGTTCTCAGCTTTGGCAGTGGGCTCGCCACAACACCAAGACTATCGAGGGCAAAATAGTAACGGGTGATTACCTTTTGAAGGTACTTGATGAAGAAACAGACAAGATTCGCGAGTCTTTGGGCGAAAAGTACTCTAAATCAAAATACGAAGCTGCCAAAAAGGCATTTGCAACCAATATTACTGGCGAGCGATATGATGATTTCTTGACTACACTTCTTTACGATGATATTGTTTTGAGTGAGGCAAAGCACAGATTGTAGATATTTCTTGACTTTTCCCCCTTTCTTTTTTATATTATATTATATTATATTTCACTTGTTGTTTTTTCTTCTTTAATTTAAAATACTACCTGTTTTTTTTTGTTTTACTCATAATAAAATACTTCAAATTATGTACCTGTAAATGATTCTCCTGATATTCATAGTAACATCCTCACACGCCGCCCAATGATTTGCATTGTGTATCATAGACATCCTCTAGATTACCTAATTGAGTTTAAACAGCCTTCAAATCGCCTTTTTTTTACCCTTTTGTTTCTTTACTCGTCCTCCAGAGAACTTCAACTCAGTACTTTGTCTTTCCTTTTGTTTGCTCATCATTGACAGACTAGTTTTGAATTTGATTTGATAATCAAAAGAGGATCGTTTTTTTTATAAAATCAAACCTCTTGAAGCTCATCAAGTCATATTCATCATTATGCGTGACAAATTACTGCCACTTACTCCATCAAAGGCAGTCAAGTACATCCTCCTGCTGTATGTGGCTGGGTCTTTATTATACACCACACTCCATCTACTGGGCTTAAACTCAGCCACAGGTTATCGATCCCTTCAACATACAATCACATCACGAACAGGTGCAGATGAGCAAGCAATGAGTGTTGCTGAATTACAGCAGAAGTACATGGGTACTCAGCGTGTGACATGGAGTAATAGTGATGGTAATATACCCCCGATATTTTAAAATAAAAAATAAAAAATAAAATAAAGAGTATGGACTGATGATGGTTGTTTGATAGGTAAACAAGAGACCATGCCAGAAGAGCTTATGCTCGGAAAGGTATTTTCGGATGCTATGGGGCCTTCCAAGGTGATTCCTTACTACTTCAAAGCCGAAGAGACGAACATTGATAGCGAAGAAGTCACTATTGCCACTCTTGTGACCCAAAATCGTTTCAAAGTGCTGGGAAGATTGGCTTCACACTACAAAGGCCCTGTTTCTGTGGCGATTCATGTGAATGACGACGATTCTAAGCAAGAGATATTGAGTGAGCTTCATAAGCTCTATGAAGAAAACGAAGATATGCGAAGATATGTGGATTTACACTTGGTGGTTGATAAGTTTGACAGACAGTTCAACATGTGGCGTAATGTAGCCAAGTTTTTTGCACGGACCGACTACATCATGATGTTGGATGTTGATTTCCATTTGTGTACCGATTTCCGCAAGGCTCTGAAACGCGAACCAAAGTTAATGGAAGAGCTCCGGAGTGGCCGAGGTGCTATTGTGGTACCTGCGTTTGAGTTTATCGAAGAGAAGGATGGCGAAGATTGGCGGAAATTCCCGACCACAAAAGAGGAACTTGTTGATATTGTTGCAACAGATAAGATTGACATGTTTCATCGGTCATGGAAACGTGGGCATGGGTCTACAGATTACCCACGCTGGTACGAGTCCACAACACCTTACAAAGTTACAGACTATAATTACTCGTATGAGCCCTATGTGATTTTCAAGAAGGAAGGAACCCCTTGGTGTGATGAGAGATTCGTTGGTTATGGAGCAAACAAGGCTGCATGCCTGTATGAAATTTATCTTTCTGGAATTGACTACTGGGTCCTTCCCGGAGACTTTTTGATTCACCAGACTCATCATTACATGGAGGAGACCAGAGCAAAAGAGGTAAATATTACGCGATGCGCACACACACACACACACACACACATATATATATATATATGTATGTACATGGCTTTCGGATAGTTAACACTTGTATTATAGCGTAAATATAACAAGAAGCTGTATGACTACTACCGGGAAGAAGTCTGCCTTCGATATTCGCGTATAATGATTGCAGCCGGACAGTGGGACATGCCTGCAGCCGAGAACGTTCGACGCGAATGTGCTAAAATCAAGGGGTTCAACGACGTTATTTCAAAAGTACACAACTAAAAAAAAGACGCATACGCACACAATGAAAAACGAAAAACCAAAATATAGAGAAGTCTATACGTCTTGTTGAACCTATAGACAGATACAAGAAGCACTCACTCACCCATACACACCCACACATTCACACCCTCTTATATATTCAACCAATCAATCAAACAAGCAATAAAACAAACACAATACACTAGTTATGCTTTAGTGTTTAGCCAGAGTTATTCTTAGCTTTGGTTCGTAAAGCAAGAAAGAAAAAAAAAAGAAAAAGACCCTTTAGACCCGCCTTTACAATCCCCCCTTTTCCCTTACAACCTTTGCCATGTGTGCTGTCGTACGATTGTGATGTGACAGTGGCCACAGGTTGTCAATAGCCTTCTGGTCACAGAAAGTGTGTTACTCTAATTTTGGAAAAAAAAAGAAAAAAAAAAGAAAAAAAAACTATATCTCAAAACCCAAACCAAGCTATTTCTTTCCCTTTCTTTCACTTTTATTTTAATTCTTTCATAAATACATTTTTACTCTTTTCTTTATGGCTGGCCAGCAGAAAGCTTTTTTGCCCTTTACGCAAACAAGCACCTTTTCATTGCAGGGTCTCTGCCAACACACTGAGGGCTGGGTAAAATAAAAGAAAATTATATTATATTATACTATACTATACTATACTATACTGTAATATAAACATCTATATTTACTAAAGTCATTTAATAAAGGGACCTTTTTCAAGTATCCGGACACCAGATTTCACATATTGTTTCTTAGACATGTAATAAAGAGATAGAGAAAACCTCTTTGGTGAATTGGCTGCTCTTACAAACTCTTTTATATGTAGGGTTGTTATGGTGATCCCATCGGTGTTTCTATTGATCGCTGCAATGGTCCGAATACCGATTCTTCTCAGACGCATCCCACTTGCACATGATACACACCATTGGATTTATTTTATAAAACTGGCAAGCAGTGCAGACTTATATATTTATATAACAACAATAAACTGCATGCTAACTTCTTCGTAGACCATGTTGATCATCTTACTGTTTGTCACCAGCAGCAGTCTATTCCTCGCATCAGTCCAGGCCCAATGGAATCTTATGAGTGTAGCCATCCTTAGTCTTGCTACCAATGTATTTGCTGTGGTACGTTTCATTTTCATTTTTAATTTTTCATTATTATTAATAATAATAATAATAATAATAATCTATCCCAATACAACCCAATAAATCCCAGTGACTAATTCGAAACTATCTACATATTAACGCCCAATAATAATAACAACAACAACAACAATAATAATAAAAAGATGCTGGCCATGACACTGCACCACTTGGAATACACCCGCAACCGTACGACATCCGGAACACTTGTGTTTTATTGGATACTTGTCCTTGTGAGCGACACAATCAAATTGCGCAGTCTGGTTCTCTCACGAAGCACTGATACCACTGAAGACTATCCGGGTCAATTTGGACTATACTTAATCGGAAACATATTCTCACTATGTATGTTTTTACTCGAATTTACCCTGAGGCCCAAGCGTCTATCTTGGTACAAAGACATCAATTCCGACGAGGTTGGCCTTTTTATTACTATTATTATAAAAACACATACACACAGGGCGTACAAATCTTTACATTTTTTTATTGTTTTTTTTTGTCAGAGAGAGTGCCCTGAAACCACGACGTCAATGTTTGGAAGACTAGTATTTTCTTGGATATCACCCTTGATGACATGGGGATCCGATCAGTTATTGCTAATTGACGATTTATGGTATGGCCGAAATGATAATAATAATAATACGATATATATATATATATATATAAATCTTATCGTACCGACATGGTGGGACACGGCTGATTAGAATTTTAATTTAGGTTCCTTGGACATGATATTCGTTCTTCCATTATCAGCACCAGATTTCAAGACGCCTGGGACAAAGAAAAATCCAAGAAAAAGTATAATGAGACATTGTAGATATCACTACTTGTAGTTCTTATTTCATTCATCTTCCAGTCCCTCCTTATCTCGCATCCTTTTCCCACTCTTGGAAGGCTCATTCTATTTTGCAGGGGTAACGTATATGACCACAAGTTTATTTTATTTATTTCTTAACTCACAAGACATTTACAATACTGTCTTCCAGTTATTGAAAGCCATGCACGACATCCTGCAATTTATGCAGCCTATTCTCCTAAAACAATTAATGAACTGGGTAGCTAGCTACACGACGGACGAACCAGCGCCGTCTTACAATGGCGTTTTATTGGCAGGTAAAAAAAAGCAACAACTATCAAATTTTTACAGATCCTAAAAATATTTGGCATTATTCGTTTTATCTATAGTTGGCATGTTGATTGTCGCTCTAGGACAATCATTGTTTTACAACCAGTTCTTGCAGCTGTGCCATACAAATGACATGAGACTTTCTGCAGCATTGATAACATCAATGTCTAAAAAGACTCTTGAATTGAGTACTCCAAACAGACAGCAATCAGCAATGGACGAAATACATAACATCAAGGGTGTCTGTGCTCATCTGCATAGTGGTAAGGAAGGAGATAGAGCTAGAGAGAGAAGGATATAAGAGGGCTAGTGTTGGCGCTAGTGCTATTTTAGTATTTTCAATTTATATTTCATTAATACTCGATCAATAGTATGGAGTGGCATATTTCAACTGGTCATTGGATTGCTGCTTTTGTATAGCACACTAGGATTGAGTTTCTGTGCAGGTGCTCTTGTTCTTGTTCTTGTGATCCCACTTTATGCAATACTTGATGTACTGATGCGCAATCACAAGAAAATGCAAAAACAAAACAATCAAGGGAGAATGGATCTAGTGGTATGCCAGAAAATATATACATAATTATTAATATTCTATTCTATTCTTCTGTACTCTATTATATCACTGTTTTATTAATATTAAGATCATTATTAGAGTGAAGTCTTAAAAGGTATACGTGCTATCAAGATCAATTGCTGGGAGGACACATTCATTGACAAGGTAAGTGAATAATACCAATTTTCTCTGTATATTATTATTCTTAGTATTTTTTTGCGAGCTATAGATTAACCACGTTCGCAATACTACTGAGCTTCCTGCAATCAGAAAACAAAGCATGTTGAGATTGTTCCACGCCTTTACTTTTAATGCCATCCCATTCTTTGCAGCCGTCTCTTCATTCGCACTTTACACAAAACTATCGACATCTGCACTAACAAGCCAAGTCGCCTTTGTGTCTATTTTGCTCTTCAACATTTTGTTTTCCTTGCTTTCCCTTTTTCCTACCAACCTTGCATCTGCCTGGACAGCAACCAGAGCCTTGCGCAAAATCCGCCTTTTCTTGACCTTGGAAGAGCGCGATCCTGACGTACTACACAAACAAGATTTTCGACTGCTTCCTGAATGGACATCTGACACACCCCTAATTGATATCTCCAAAGGAAGCTTCGGATGGTCAAAAGCAGGTCCATCTGTGCTGAATGAAATTGACTTTCAAGCCAAAAAAGGTGATTTGGTAGGAATCACAGGATGTCAAGGAGCAGGAAAATCAACCTTGTTAAGTACTCTTTTGGGAGACACATTCAAGACTTCTGGAAATGTTACCATTCGCGGATCTATTGCGTATGTATCCCCTGAACCCTGGCTAACTCAGACAACACTGCGAGACGCCATTGTATTTGGCCACAGATGGGACAAACTTTTTTATCAGCTCGTATTAAGCGTGTGCAGACTTCAGACTGATCTGGAAAACCTACCAGAAGGTGATAACACTTTGATAACGGGAGACTATTTCCCCTTGACTTCCAGTCAACAGTCTCGTGTAGCTCTTGCCCGTGCATTATATGCTCGCGCAGACATTTATTTGCTAGACGACCCACTGAAAAACATCGATCCTATCACAAGAACAATGATAATGGAAGACGTACTTGGCCCACGCGGTTTATTAAAAAACAAAGCGAGAATATTGGTTACAGAAGCCATCAGTGATCTGCAAAGGGCAGACAGGGTTTTGTTATTGAAGAACGGCAAAATCGAAATGGACGGAAGCTTTGCAGCGTGGATGCACAGACGTTCAGGATTGCACACTCTATCGAGATCGTCAGCATCAATAACACAGAACCAGCCTACTCACAGACAACGACGTTCACGACAAGAAAGTGTAGAAAGTATCGAGACCACCAAATCGCTCAAGAGAGCATCGATGGCAATGTCCTTGTTTGAAAACAGCCCACCTAGACATACACGAACAAGGAAAACTGTCGATGAACCCCTTGAAGCACTAAAAGAATCCGTCGATGGAAAAGTTGTTCAAAGCTACATGAAGTCATGCTCACTATTTGGGATCTTTGCCATGCTATTATTCTTGATATTTGCTCAGGCTTCTCAAGTTCTGGCAAATCTGTGGCTCAAGTATTGGCTTGATTCGAATATTCAGTTGAACTTTAGTTCCTACAGCTCCCCATGGCTATACATTGAACTTTATGCCGGGCTAGGTTCCACATCTACTGTAGCGTACATGCTATACACACTTATTTTGTGGGGATACTGCGCCCACGGATCAGCCAGAAAGTCGCACTCTAGTATGCTAAGAAATGTTGTTCGGTAAGAAGCATTTTGAGTGTACTATCGAAAAAGAACAAAAATATAAACATAAATATTAATCTAAACTTTAATAGATCGAAAATTGAGTTTTTCAATGCTCCTTACAAGACCATTCTAAGCCGTTTCTCCACTGATCAGTATGCGATTGACCAAATATTACCAGAGTCATTTGAAGTCTTTTTCCGGTAAGTAACTCTATTAGCTTTATATATGTTATCAGCTTTATTTCCATGTGCTTCTAGATCAGTATCATGCTTAACATATATTTACATCCCTTTAGTGTCCTGGTTTCTATTATTGCAACCATAATTACCATTACACTCTCAACCCCATTCTTTTTGGTCCTTGTAATCCCACTCTCACTTATACTCGTCAATATACAGCACACCTATCGACCCATCTCACTTAGACTAAATCAACTTTGTGAAAAGTACAAAGCCGATCTCACATCTCGTCTCCAGGAGCTCCACTCAGGAATGGTTACCATTTGTGGTTTTAACCAGCAGCGCCGATTTTTAGTACAGAATGAAGAGTTTTTAGACGATTATCAGAATATCTATCATTTGCATTTCTCGTGTAAGAGGTGGATGTCAGTCCGTATCGAGCTTTTGGGATCTGTAGCTATATTTGGCGCCGCTATATTAGCCGTCATTGGTGTATTGTATGGCGCAAGCTCTTATAGAGACCCGGGATTAGTGGGTCTTGGACTTCTTTACGCCCTGACAGTAACCAAATCGCTTCATGAAATGGCCAGCTCACTGAGTGATATAGAGGTATACTTTAACAGAATCTGTTAATCTGTGTGTATGTGTGTGTGTGTGTACATGTGCATACAGAAACTAATCATTATATATTTATTAGACTCATTTTATTAGCGTGTCTCATGTACAAGAGGTAGATTCAGGCACTTCCTTCTTTTGGTATTTAGCACATAATTAACCTTCTAAGTGTTTAGTATATCGAGCAAGTACCTGAAAAATATGAAGCAGTCCGACGCGTTCACCCAATGTGGCCTATTGAAGGTTCCATCGAATTTTGTAATTATTCTGCAAATTATCACGCAGGTGTATACCACAACATGCATGGATTGTCCTTCAAAATCGAAGCAGGAAGTCGTATAGGTGTAGTAAATAGATCTGATTCCGGAACAGTCCCATTAAGCTTGTGCTTATTACGAATGATCGAACAAACTCATGGGGCAATATTAATTGATGGAGTTGATATTAGCACTATCCGCCTTTCCGATATTAGGTATGTATATACATCTACATGCACATACACATACATAAGACGTCTTTTCTGACCAAATTATAAAGATCTCGATTGGCTATAATTCCTTGCAACCCAATATTATTCTCTGGAACTATTCGAGAACATCTGGTATTTTGAGTCTACCTTTTTTTTTAAATATTATTTACAAGATAACATTAATTATGATTACTTACCAAGGATGAATTTACACAGGACCAATCAGGAATTTATGAAGACGTACAAATATGGAGAGCTCTCCAAGCCGTTGGCATTGATGGTGTTGTGACAAATTTGGAAGGGCAACTGAGTAGTGTCGTGACTGAAGAAAATATGCCTTTCTCAGTAGGCCAAGCACAGGCAAGTACACAAAAAGAAAACAAATATTAAAATGCAATACAATACAATACAAAAAGCTTATTTTGATAAATATAGCTGGTTTACTTGGCACGTGCAATTCTGCGTAGAGCCACCATTCTGGTCTGGGAAGAGTCCAACGAAGTTGTAAGCAAGATAAGAGTGAAGAGCTCAAAGAGAAGAAAAAAGAAGAAAAGTCTGACTTTATTTTTTACGTATGCGTACATAAAAGACACATGTGGAGAATGAAATTTTCCAGGATATAATTCAACAAGAATTCCAAAGTTGCACAGTCCTTACCATTGCACACAACGTTGGCTCAGTCATGGATTCTGACAAGTATGTGAATCGTGTATATAGATAGATCAAGTAGGCATAAAGATTTACTAAAACTAACTTGCGTTATCTACAGAGTGCTTGTCTTTAGTCAGGGAACCGTAATCGAGTACAATTCACCTTGTGAACTCTTGTCTGATAAGGACTCTATATTTTACTCCATGTCAACAGAAGCTAATATCTGCGACTAGTACTAGCTGTGTATACACTTACATTTAGAGTTGCCTTTATAAAAGAGGAACCTTTTGTATTCTTAAAATTAACCTGACTACCAAATCCAAAACGTTCTTTCTTATCCTTATACTTAATTACCTACTTATTTATTTACGTATTACAAATATCTTTTTCTTTCTCTCTAAATACAGACTTATTATATATCATTTGCACTTTACAGAATAAAATTAACCTAAACACTCAAATATATACAGAGCTGGTAGAAGATGAATATCAAGAAGATATAATATATTCAGTGTATAAAGTAATTCGATTTATTTAATAATTTATGTCAAGCGTGCTATTAGATATTAAGAAAGATCTTTAAATATCAAAAGGGACAGCAGTAGCGTCGTTCTGTCCAAGATTGCCAAGCTCCCACTGTGTAGTAAATAATATTATTAGTAAATAATGTATATATTTATAGATCTCTAATACTTACATTATCTTCAATTGTTCTCAAGAGAGAGTAATGGTTGTAAGCGGTATCATCGCTGGAACCAGTAGACGAACGCTTAAAGTCAGGGCCAAAGAGGAATGTCATGACTCTGTTGGGAATCTCTTTGGTGTGGTTTTCATCAAATGTGGTAACAAACATAGTATTCTTGTTGAAAGCAGTTTGATTAATACGAGGCTCGATAAAGCTTTTAAGCCAGTTTCCAGCATAGCTCATAGAGGTATCATGAGCATCATTGTTCATCTACAGATCAGAAGTAATGGGAATTAATTCTTCAAACTTATATATATATATATATTTCTGTCGATAATCTGAGCAAAGTACTTACATCAGGAGTATAAAAGACGAGCTGAGGAACATCATTGTTTGCGATATCAATATCAAGCTGATCAGCATTGACAATCTTGGCACACAATTTGGGATCTTTTTGGACATTAACCATGGACATAAAAGGATTGTGTTTACGTGCGTATGTAGAGATACGCATATCAAGGTTGCAAGATCCTAAATAATCAAGTGTTTAGTGAATGTAAAGAATATACGATAGTTTATTGCTTATAGTGGTTTTGACAAGTACCTGGATATGCTTGCTGGTAAGACTTCCAGCTAATTCCCTTTGCCTCCATAAGATCAACGAGCGAACGACGATCAAGGTTAGCCATAGTATCTCTGTAGACACCTTCAACTGACCCAGTGATCATAGCGATCTGTATTTATGTATGAGACAAAGTGTAGCAAAAAATATGCTCATATATTCTTACATAATTGGGCTGAGAAGGATGGGTAATAGCAAGATAGTTGGTCAAGAGGACGCCTATACATTTTTTATTTTATTTTAGTTTATATTGTTCTTACAGCTATATACATTGAACTAACCATTGTGTTTCTCTGCCAATGAAGCATAATAGGAGTCAGCAGCAGCAGTCTCAAAATCAGTGTTCTCGAGAACAATGATAACCACACGATCAAAGGTCTTTCCATGAACGATGCTAGAGTCATGCTTGATGGGGCAGGCAAAAACACCCATAGACAAACCAGAGAGGGACATCAAAGCGCCAGATATCAAAGTGATTGCAGAGAACTTCATTATGTGAATAGATGCTATTACTTATAGGAAAGAAGCTGATGGTTATTTGAGTATAAGAAATCAAGTTAGCTTATATACCTTTTATCTTTTATTTATTTAATAGAAAAAAAGCAATTATATGTAATTATTATTGATAAATTGTCAACAATGTCAAAGCATTGGCTGCAAGACTATTATAGGTGAATATCACCTAATACAGTGAATTATATTAAGCATGGACGATTGTAAAGAAATAATTGGAGAATATGATTCTTTAACTGAGAGACAAAAAGACACACTTTAAGTTTACAAAATGTACGACCAAGATGAATATATACAATATATGATATTCATTATACACAGCAGAATTAAATAATGGCCGACCAATAATATCGGGAATCAATTAAAGCTATATATGTATTATTGCACTGTAATTTAACAAGACACATATTGATCAATTGGAACGCTAATAATAATCACGACTACGTTGTGTACTACGGTCAATGCAAACCCCAGAAATATATCAATACTGAAATTTCTACTCTATAATAAAATCTTACATTGACATTAACCATATTTATACTATAAAAAGGGTTTTCTCAAATATGCTAGTGTTTATTTTATTTTAATTTAGGTTAGTTCATTATTACTCTTGTTATTCTTATTTGCTTAAATGATACACAAGGCTGTAAATATATGTCTACAAGGTCTGTATAAATTATATTGATTTTATACTAGCTTGTAAGGATGGATCAGTAAAGCCCCCCAAGAAAACTAAAGTATGTTCATATCAAGGTGTTCATTGTGGTCTCTTTTTCAAACGTTTTTGTAAAGGTATCATAATTTTCTCTAAATTTTCTATTGAAATAAATGTCAATGCAACATATAAAACGATAGGCTGCCCTAACAGTAAAAGTTGCAGTGAAAGAAAAACTACAATTGTGATCGTTTTGAAGGTGTTGTAAAAAATCGCAGCTGTATTGTTCGAGAGGATAAGCATTACAAAGTATTCAAATAATATAACTTAACAGAAAACATATATTTTCAAAGCAGGTAGTATCTTATAGACCCAGAAAATTGTTCAGATAAGTTTGAAATGCTCAAAACATTTCTATCATAACAACTATTTCTTAAGGTACAGTGAGATCGACTCATTTACTGAAGCCTACACAAGATTATATAAACAATTGCATGTGTTTGATGTACTAAGCTGTTTGTCGTTATAAAGCCATATCCTTGTTTTTTTTTGAATGATAATAATAGTATTATTTTGAATTTTTTTCTGCTATTTCAAGTGTCGAGAACTATTAATATGCCCATAGGTAATGGGACTATTACAGGTATATAAGTGTAATATCTCCAATGAGTGTTTATTAAAGCATAATATACTAATTAATTATTAGTATATTGATAAACTATTAGGCAAAAAAAAATGTGAGCAATAATTGAGATGAAGTTTATAAAAAACCACAATGCATATGATAGTGGTCTGTAGTCATTGCTAGGATATCGTTTGAGCTTTAAGATACGTTGCGCATTGCTAAACAGTCTTGTATATGTTTTTGGAAAGACAACGAGGGGTTTTGACTTATCGGTAACTTTAGTTGATTTGGAACAACAATATATATATATATGTAAGATACTTTTAAGGCATACTGCTTTTGTCTAAATATACTAAATAAGGCACGCTAAGATATACACATTGCCTCAAGCGCTGGAAGTTTATATTTCATAGTTGGTGGTAAAATATTATCCGATAATGTACCTTATTACCAGGAGCTGGAAAATCCAAGATTTGCACATTTTGAAAAGTGTTTCAACTTAAAAATAATTATATAGAAGAAAAAGTAAGATATTTTTTATTTTTATTTTTATTTTGCAGTACAAGATCTGTAAATATTGACTCAATGCTTGACTTTTTAAGCTTAAAAAGCTTATATAAGATGCTGATATAAATCAATTCGAGTTTTTATTTTATATTTGGTTATACATCATAGTTTTTAGCTGATGTTAATGCATTGTTTTATAAACGTGCGCACATACCTTGTTGTTGTTATATAAATTTCAGAAAAAGAGGAATTATGTGCTCCATTAATAGTTACGGCAGAAGTGGTAGAAATGTCTTTTGATGTAATTATTGGTATATATGTAGGAGAACTAACATTAGTGGTGTACTCTATTCCAAAGTGCCAAATTGATCCTCAGTGCGCCAATATCCCTCAGAGTAGTCTTGAAACATTTCTTGCTTACTGAACTCTTGCCTAGCCTTAGCAATTTCCTGTGGGTAAGGAGGAGGGTAATATATTGTTTTCTGTATGCAGCTTCTCAAAGATACCTTATTGTTTCATTCATACATCAAAATCGACTTTTTTGTGCACAGCCTGTATAAATACAATAAAGACATTACTTGTATATTCAATCTATATCACGTATTTTCTGTCTCTTTCGAGCACACATTTCTTTATTCCCTCTCATTTTTCAACTCTCACTATCTTTTTCAGCTTTTGCCTTTCGCCTTTTGCATTTTATATATATACGTATACATATACGTATACATATTCACATCTTACTTCTGGTAAGACACCTTATTTTAAAAATAATTCTTTACACGGTAAAGCATTCATTTATCCTGTCATTATAGATACAGATACATACATACTTTCTCTATCTAATTACAATACATGCTATTCGCAATGTCCATCCGCATTACCCAAATTCAATAATATACAATTCACGGCATCGGTATTCTCAAATATTAGCTTAACTTTATTCTCACTTCACAGACAACAACAACCTCTAAAGTTAAGCAAGGCTATCGCTACAATGTTAAAATATACAAATAGTATCTTATTTCTTTTCAGAGTTATTCGATTAGATTAATTTCTTCTTGTTAATGAGTCCACCTAATTACAACATTGACATCTTCAATTAAGTAAAAAAAAAAGGTTTAAAAGCGTGTTTTTTTATTAAAGTTGACAATAGCTAAGAAAGACTTTATTTATTTATTTATTTAAAGATATATATAAAGAAACTATTCTATTTGATTTAATTTCACTTAATGTTCTTTTACATGAGTAAAAGAATAAAAAGCATGACACCAAGTTCTTTGTCCCCGCATTACGCGGCTCAATCTCCTTCAGGACGTAAACCTGACTTGGTAGCGAAGGAGGTGCTGGAATGGTGGCAAACCAACGGAAAGCACCCGTTCATCCAGCCCCACATCTCGTCACCGAGTAATGTGGGTGCGAACTCGCCAGAGAACTTACCACTAGGTGATAAGGTCCAGCTCATTCGACTACCAGTAGCTTCACCGTCAGCCGTTAAAGAGTTTAGTCAGGTTAGCAGTGAAGAGCCAGCACATCTCACCACAGGTTAGACCTCCCTCCCCCCAGCATCATGATTCCACATTGGCGATGCGATGCACACAGTAGTCCTTCCAAAAATGAAAAGAGACCATGCCCCACGACTTCTCAGAATTAACTGAGCTGGTGAGTAACAACTTTCACTTTCCGATGCTTGTAGCATGGAAGAATCTCCCTGCAACGGTCGCAAGAGACGCCTCACTATGAAACCGGGACTGTTGTTGCTCAAGGAGAAAACAAACGACACGCGTTGGAGGGGTCTATTTGTAACAGAAAAATTTCATCTGCGATTAAAGTTTAGGACTGCGATTTTTGTCAGTCCTAGATGTCAACGTCAGAGCAAACGTGACATAGCTACATATTATTTTTACTGGGGTTGTGTAACTGTTCTACCGCAGAAGATACAGCTAATAATATTTACTTAGAGTACTTATGAAGTCAACTTTGTAAGGTGAAGTAAAGTAGAGCAAAGAAGCAAAGAAATAATGAAAGGTTCGGTATTGATCGGTGTAGCAATAACTCACAAAGTGGAGTACAAGTTTCTATAACGGCGATTTGAAGGTTACTCTAAAGTGGTCTGTGCACTTTTTGTTCAAAGGGTGCACGAGAAAGTTATTTCTTATTTTCCTAGTACAGTTAGACACAAAAGCAATACAGCAGCTACTAGGGAGTGAATCCATAAATATTTTAAAGTGACACCAAACAATAAGGAAAAAGCAGAAAAGAAAGCAGAATGCATATATATTATCTAGATCTCATCACAATACGATAGGTAGCGGGATTCTGAGTTCCAGGTTGAGTTTTATCGAAATGAGGTATATCTGTAGATTTTTGATCTTATAGATTGTGATCATCAATAAACATCAATAAATACAGAGCCAAACATACTGCAAAACAAAACAAAACAAAAGCAAAGCAAAAGGAGAACAAACATGGTCAATATTTGAATAAAAGTCGATAAATTCGGATATAGCAGAGAAAAAGTATTATTGTCTATGGGAGGCACCCTTGATGGTTTCTTAGTTCTCGCTGTTTTAGATGAAGTATAGACTAACATGAATAACACAAAAAAGTGTACAATAAGAAACAGTCTGAAGGATACTGATGTTTTTGAATGAAATATAACATAGCTAAAATACTTTTATTATGCTTAGTAGCGTATGGACACAAGCAAAGCTAGCATTTTTATTGCATCCTATATTAACTATATCTTACATATTGTGAGTATATATATATTAATAAGCTAGATCCAGCTCTTTAGTAGTGTGTATTACGAGAGTGTTTAGGGTAAGAAGAACTTTTAAACCCTTTGATTTATTTTGGCGTGTATTGTTTGTACTCCTGAGTTTCATAAGTAACGAAACATTTAAACATCATATATGTACAAGGAGACGATTGAGCCGTGTTATTAAATAGAGCAAAAGTATTAATGGGGAGACTTTGATTTAAATTTTTATTATTATATAAACACTCGTTCAGATCTTTTCTCTCATTTACATGTATTATTCACTCGAGCCAAACAGAGAATATCCGCATCAAAGTGTATTTGAGGCTCTTTTTGAAGGAGAAACAACTGTACCAGGCGATAAGAAATTGCTTATTGACTCTGATAATCCGGAAAATTACCTTACACGAGATGCCTTGAAGAGAGACATTCTTTTGTTTGCACAAGGTCTCAAAGATAAATTTGACTTTAGGTCTGGAGACATTCTGGCAATATGTGCTCCAAATCATGTAAGATCTAAAATAAAATACAGAAAAGTTTCAAATTTTTTACTTACATATTTAATAGCTGGACTGCCCTATTGCTCTACATGGCCCTACTGTTATTGGTATGAAAATTAATAAAGAGTGTGTTCACAGTAACCAGATAATTTACTTTGAAAGGTGCAATTACTGCTTGTATACAGTCTGAAGAAGGCTCTAAAAATATACTGAAAGATATGAGCATTGCAAAGCCCAAACTAGTTATTGCTCATAAGGAGACACTTCAAGATATAAAATTTGCAGCCAACAGCCTCGGACTGGAAGACACGAGAATCCTTTTGTTCGGCAATGAGGCTATCAATGGGATCAAGCCTTTTCGTGATGTATTAATGAACCACTCGACATTGGCTACTCCGATAAGATTCACGCCAAGTGAACTTAAAACACTACCTGCCTACCTTTACTATACATCCGGAACCACAGGCCCAAAGAAAGCTGTAGTAATTACGTAAGTAAAGCCTGGTGTAATATGTCTTCATTTGCTTTAACTAAACCTGTAAGCTTTTTTTTATAGAAACGCTATTGTGAATGCTATATTTTATACAAGAGCCCCATGGATTACTCCAGGCGTTCGCTTCTTATCCTATGGAAGCAATGCACACTGTAGTTCTTTAATTATATCCTTATCGGGATGTATCAGAGATGGCACAGAAGTTTATATAATGAAATCTTTTACACTAAAGCGAATGTGTGAAGCAGTACAACGATACAAGATCCATTCTCTTGTAATTCATCCTTGGGTAGCCTCTGCACTAGCAAAAGAGCTGTTTGTGGAAAATTATGATTTGTCTTCTCTACATGCTTCTTTCTCGGTGGGCTCAGCATTAGATCCTATGACAGTAGTTCAGTTTAAAAAGCGTTTCGGGATTACGCTATGTACTTTATACGGAATGACAGAGTGTATCTCGTCATTTGTAGGTTCCTCAGTGGCAATGGAAAGAGGTATTTGGTTAAACACACCATAATCGTTTTTAATGCGGTATTATAGGATCCCTCGGTACACTATCCCCTGGATTTGAAGCCAAAATTATTGATGAAGATAATAAAGGTAACCGCAGGTGTTTGCTGATGCTATATAAAGCTGCCATATAATATCTCTAATTAAGAATTCGCTTTATTAGAAGTTACTGAAGGATCTGTGGGTGAGCTCTGTATCAAAAGCCATTCAATTACACCAGTGAGGAAAATAGTTACTAGTTTCTGAAAATATGTTAACCCAAAATTAACAAATATGTACATATAGGGATACTATAACAATCATGAAGCAACTGCAGCATTAATAGACAAGGATGGTTTCCTTCACTCTGGTGATATATTCAGAGTAGACCCACAAGGATATTTTTATTACGTTGGTCGACAAAAGGATATGATCAAATACTACAGCTATCAAGTAAGCTTTCATTATATTTAGCTGTTATTATAATATTATATTGCATGGCAATACCTAATAGCTATTTTAGATATCCCCTTCAGATATTGAAGATATTCTGGTAAGAGTAAAATTCTTTTTTGATTCACTTACCCATATACGGATTCTTCTTTTTTATAGATCTCGCACCCTTATATCTCCGAATGTTGTGTAGTTGGGTTCTACAGCAGCAAAATATCTACTGAAGTCCCAAAAGCATTTGTTGTCGTTGCGCCTTCTCAGAGAGATTTTATTACAGCAAATGAACTTAGAGCCTATGCGGACGATCGACTACCTGATCAAATGCATCTTAGAGGAGGTGTTATACTTATAGATTCACTTCCAAGATCCGCAGTAGGAAAGGTTCTACGCAATTCTCTTCGACATCAAATGGGACAGCGCACAGTGAATGCTAATTGAAAATACAGTAGTTCAAATGTACTTAATTCTGTTTCTTTAACAAGTTAGACAATTGCAATCCAAAGATAAACTTTATAACCAAGAGACACAATATAAGCAAGTGCATACTTGGCTAATGAAGACATTAAAGTACATAAGAACCGTTGAAGCACATACTATTTGAACTGTGCTATCAATAGTAGCAATTTATATATCTATATCTGTTAAATTAGCTCAAATATATTTCATCACTACTCTTTAATACGTACCGGTTTGATATTTCTTGTTACTTAAAAAGAATAAATATTTATAATCACGGATCTGTATCACTAACGTCGATGGTTATTGTACGTAAATTTGGCTTTTCTTTCTTTCTAACGATAGCCTTACCTAAGTAAAATGTTGATCTTATGAAATCTTTTCAGGTGATTTTTTGTACTACTTTTTGTAGATTTCTATTTTTCTTCTTTGTTAATGATGCCAAGTGTTTTCCACATCCATACTTTACTGCAAAGGTCATCCATCTGTTTGCATATTCTTTAGAGTAATATCTTCCTCTGCAGCACTCTCTATAAGCTACTATAGGTTGGAGTTTTGCTATTTATTAGTACCTCCTATACGTATTTAAAGTAGCTAGTAAATACTCATACGCGATTGTATATTAAACTGCAAGCCTTAGTTTCATGGAAAGGCTTGAGAGATTCATAACCAGAATATACATGTCATATCAACACTAAGAACAACAGTAAAATTTCCGGTCCATACTCTTTTGAAAGATCCATATGCACCTAACCAATTCTCAGTTTCTCCAAAAATCAAGAAGCACTTTGATTTGATCCCTCCTTTTCTTTTTTGCCAAGTGGTCTTTGATACTTGTATTGGAAATCAAACCTTCATTATATACTAGGATTGATATGTTAAGTCCAATAATATCGACGCTATTAACTACCCTCCCCTTTAAAACATATTCTAAGTTTCAGGTTTTTATTTTACTTTGCATCCTATATAAAAATAAATGCCTGCAATTTATTAATCACCAAGAATCTTACTTTATGAAGTAGTGTTAATGTGTGTATATTGGTGTAAATAGCTTTTCTTAATAGGTTTACAGAAAAATATGATATTGTGTAGTAGAAAGTAAACCTGTTTGTGATGTATTTTCTATGATTCTTTATTCGTTTACTTGTACTTATTTAGCCGGGACTCTTCCTCGATAACACTAACAATCCATTAAAGAAGTAGTATTATTAAAGAAGTCTTTTGTATAAGAAGCTTATTTATTTAAAGAAATATAGCTGCTTGCCAGCCTATAGAGCTATGGTGATTAAAAATATTATTTTATTATGTATACATACTGCTTGACTGTACATGAAAGTGTCTGTATGTCTGACTCACTAGACTCTAATAGATCATAATACCAAAAAAAGTATTTAAAGTCAAAGTATTGTATAGTTATTCGATCACAGCCTACCTTTCTTCTCTATGTATTGTACAATCGATTCCACTAAGACTTACCCTTCTACAACTGTCTTTGAGGCTTTGTTCGAGCAAGAAACCGATGTACCAGGCGACTATAAGCTGTTTATCGACACTGACAAACCAGAAAACAACTTGACCCGAGATTCGCTGAAAAGAGATATCCTTCTTTTTGCTCAAGGGCTCAAGGACAAATACAGCTTTGGACCCGGTGATATAATGGCTGTTTGTGCTCCAAATCATGTATGCTATTCACAACTACATAATTTCATATAATCTGTATAATCTTATATGATTTTATTTATAGTTGGATTGGGCAATTGCGGTTCATGCTCCACCTGTTATAGGTGCAATCACAGCCAGTGTCCGGGCTATAGAAGGACCTGAGAATGTTATAAAAGATATAATGCTTGTCCGACCAAAGATCATAATTGCTCACAAAGAGACCCTCGAGACAGTAAAGGTGGCGGCCAATGCTATCAATTTAGAATATAGCCGCATTCTTATTTTTGGAGATGAGACTGTCGATGGGTTTGCACCCTTTCGTAGTGTCTTAATGAATCATTCAACCCTGGCCACACAAGTGAAACTTACACTTGATGAACTTTCAACCAAGCCTGCTTATCTTTACTTCACTTCAGGAACAACTGGAACAAGAAAGGCCGTAATTATCACGTAAGTATACCAGAATCTAATACATAGCTAAGGTCGACTAATTTTTTTTTATTCAAGGCATGATAATGTCGTAATTACATTCTGCGCCAAGCAGATTTGGCTTACTTATGAGACACGCTACTTGTCTTATACAAATAATGCGCATGCTTCTGCCTTGATTGTGGCCATGAGTAACTGTGTCAAAAATGGTGTCCAGACATATTTGCTGAAAGATTTTACTCTCCAGCGTTTGTGTGAAGCTATACAGCAGTACAAGATCCAAGTATTTGCAACTCAGCCATGGGTTAGCGCTGCCCTAACACGAGAACGTTTTGTGAGCAACTATGATCTGTCTTCACTGGAATATGCAATATCGGCAGGTTCACCTTTGGATCCTATGACCATGATTAGGTTTAAGAATCGGCACGATGCTACACTCTGTAGCTTTTTTGGAATGACAGAAAGTTTGCTAATCTTCCAAGTGTCTCAAGAAGGCGCCAGGAGAGGTAATTTGTAAACTACACAAAACAATATACTAAGCAGGTATCCCAGGCTCTATCGGTACTCTTTATCCTGAATTTACTGTCAAACTTGTGGGAGATAATGGAAAAGGTAAACCATTACCGATGTATTGGTTCCATGTACAGGAGACTACATCATGCATGTACTAATTTCTTTCTTTCTTTCTTTTTTTTCTTTTTTTTTTTTAAAAACCATTAGAAGTGCCACATGGATCGATTGGCGAGCTGTGTATAAAAGGGCGATTTGTTACAACAGTAAGTATCTATACCTCTGATTTTTTTTTTACTATAATTCTGAAGATCAATTTTATATATAGGGATATTACAAAAACGCTGAGGCAACTGCTGCCGCAATTGATAAGGATGGATTCTATCACTGTGGTGATCTAGTCAGAGTCGATGACGAGGGCTATTTTTATTATATTTCTCGTATTAAAGACATCATCAAGTATTATGCCTACCATGTAAGCGTTTTTTTATTGGGAGTTAGTAAAATGTATCTCATCCTATTTTACAACAATAGATCAGCCCCCCCGAGATCGAATATATATTGGTAAGAATAATATAATGAAGCCTGAGATGTACTGATATCATCCTTGATAGCTTTCCCACCCTGGCGTTTCTGAATGCTGTGTAGTAGGAGACTATAGCGAGGAGCTTTCTACAGAGCTACCAAAGGCCTTTGTTGTTCTCTCTATGAAAAGCAAATACTTATCAATTGATAACCTTCAAGAGTATGCAAACGATAGATTACCAGACTATATGCGCTTACGCGGAGGCCTAGTTATTTTGAACGAGCTTCCAAAATCTTCTCTTGGAAAAATCCTGCGCAGTACTCTTCGCCACCAAATGGGACAGCCGATAAAAGCAATAGAGACCAAAACAAATTGTGTCTCAAAAAAACCTTCCATACTCACTATGGGACAGTCTACTATAGCATAACAACCCTCTATTAGGAGGATATTATTTGTTATCAAAGCTGAAGAATAATATATATATATAGTGCAACATATTCTACTGGTTTTTTTTTAATTGTGTGTGTGTGTATGTGTGCATTTTCTGTGAATATGGATTGCTTATGATTTCGCCTATGTGTGCACTTTAATGTCTAAAGACCAGCCCAAAAAAAATTACTATCAATTACTTCCAGAGTGAGGGTTTGGTTTCTTTATTATTATTTCCAGATATTAAATGGCAAATATCAACGGAACATATTCCTACAGCTCACGTTCTTCTTCCTTCATTTCTCTCTCTTTTTTTCAATTGTTTGTTTGGATTCTTATCCAAAAATATCAACTGAAGTAATTAAGTATTGTATTTGACATGTTCTGAGTAGCAGCTGGGATACAGAAACATGGACAAGTCGCTATAGCCTGTTGCCAGATTGAATACTTTTATCTCATAATTGCTATCAGAAAGATGGATATTTAGTGTGGCCGGATAAATCCCATTAAATATAAAGAGTACTTTCAATTAATTTACTCTCTTGCCAGCCAATTATATTTGACTTATATCTCTCTCAATAAAACACAAATTCAAAGTCTCAAAGTACTTGTCAAGTCTTTCAATCCCATACCCATAAATACAACATGAAGTACCCTTTTTTTTAGAAGTCATTATCTTGCAAAAAAAAAAGCCACCCAGGGATGAAAGACTCACAGTAAAAAGGGGGATGTACTTTTTTGCTTTATGCATATTTGCTTGGTGCATAATATATACGAAAACAGCCAAAGAGCCAAACAGAAAAATAAATAGTAAACAATATCTTGCAAAACAATTTTTCTACCAATATATACATATAAGGAACATATCGAATACACACAATACTTGTTAGACCATACAATAAGTTACTGGATCTAGGTTCCAAGTAATATATATTATTATATAGTGACAGTAACAAGTAACATTTAATGAAACACATATGTCTTGTCTTGTCTTGTCTTTTTATCAATCTGTTGATCAACTTAATATATTTTTATAAATTCCCATATATTTCTAAGCACTTTACCCCTATCACTGCTCAGCTAGATTGGGTTGTGTTCTGACAAATAGAAAGTCTTTTAAATATAATTATACTATAAATATTTGCCTTCTATTCAGCCACATCCTTTGTATTTTACTTGATATATGCATAGTTGCACACACAAATAAAAAGTGCAAATTTGTCCTTTTTTTGAAATTTACTAAAGTGAGT
The DNA here is from genome assembly GCF_001638985.1 of Phycomyces blakesleeanus NRRL 1555(-). Lineage (NCBI taxonomy): Eukaryota > Fungi > Mucoromycota > Mucoromycetes > Mucorales > Phycomycetaceae > Phycomyces > Phycomyces blakesleeanus. The sequence continues at coordinate 2,635,629 of NW_017265135.1, read as the reverse complement.
TCAAACGTTATCTAAATCAATTCTAAAAAAACCACCCACACACACACAAATACGTTTTAAGCGTACATACATACATACCTATATAAATGCGCCCACATCAATTTCTCAAAAGAAATCTGCAAATTGAAAGTATAACAAGTGCAACGTAAGCGACTTTCCTTTTCAAACGTATCGCCTTTCTGCATATTTTCACGGCTGTATTTCTTTTTCTGAGAAAAAACAAACAAACATCTACAGCAGTATATTAGTTAAAAAATGACGGTTACCTAGACATTGTGGTACCAATTCTTCTAAGAAAGGATGTTATGAAAGGTAGTTGTTTTGGTCATTCATACAAATGTTATGTACCAGGAACAGGTTTATGCCTTTTGTTTATTGCTTGAAGTGTAGATTAATATAAAATGTACAGCTTTAAAGAGGAAAAATAGTAGCGTCTATAATCAGTATCCTTTCTTATTTTTCTTCTTCGATAAATGTATTATTCAAACGAGCCCACAAAAGATTACCCTGCTATTAGTATATTTGAAGCTCTGTTTGAGCAAGAAACGAATGTATCGGATGATCAGAAGCTATATGTCGATTGCGACAACACAGAAGAATACTTGACTAGGGCATCGTTGAAGAGGGATATACTTCTTTTTGCCCAAGGTCTCAAAAACAAGTACAACTTTGGACCTGGCGATATAATGGCCATTTGCGCTCCAAACCATGCAAGTTATATACATCACACACACACACACATATATATATATATAGTATATTAAAGTAGATAGGCTAATATTATTTGAGTATTAGTTGGACTGGGCAATTGCTCTCCATGGTCCAACAGTTATAGGCAAGTCTTCATTAATTAGAGTAGTTTTCTCTCTCTCTCTCTTTACTCACAAGTTCAATAAATGTAAAACCAAAAAAAAAAATAGGTGCAACTACTGCCTGCGTGCGTGCTTTGGAAGGACCAGAAAGGGTTGTGATGGACATTACACTTGTCAGACCAAAGTTGATTATTTCTCACAAAGATACCATCAAGGCAGTTGAATTGGCAGCCCAGAATATTGGTCTTGATGACACACATATTCTCTTGTTTGGAAATGAAAGTATCAAAGGTTTCAAGCCATTCCGTAGCGTTTTAATGAACCACTCGGTTTTGGCTACTCCTGTAAAGCTCACACCTAAAGAGCTCTCGACTGAGCCTGCTTATCTTTACTACACTTCTGGTACTTCTGGTGTAAAGAAAGCCACGATTATCACGTAAGCCGATTTTATTTATGTATATATTTAGGTAATACACTCATTACTCGATGTGTTGTACATAACTATATAGACACTCGAATGTGGTGGCTATGATGTATGCAAATGACCCGTGGGTTCCTCCAGGAACACCCTACTTGGCTTATTCAAATAATGCTCATATCTCTGGGTTGGCCTCTGCAATGACTCTCTCAATCATGCACGGTATCCGGACATACTTTTTGAGAAACTTTTCAATTCAGCGCATGTGCGAAGCTGTCCAGAAATATAAGATCCGGTTTATAATGTCTCAGGCATGGGTCGGGGCTGCGCTGACAAAAGAATCCTTTGTATCCAACTACGATCTATCTTCTCTGTTGCTCATTCTTTCAGCCGGATCATTCCTTGATCAAACAACTATGGCCAGATTTAGAGAACGCCACAATTTTGGACTTTCTAGTGTATTTGGGATGACTGAAGTCATGTCGTGTATAAAGATTTCACGAGAAGCCCACATTAGAGGTATTATATATAAAGAAAATGATCAAAGGATTAATTATTTATACAAATTCTGTAGGGTCTGTTGGTAGGCTTTATCCAGGAATGATAGCCAAAATTATAGATGACAATGGTGAAGGTACACAAGCACTAGAGCTCAAAAAATAAAATACAGATGAATTGTGCCAATACTCACGTGTAATTAATCTTATCTTTTGGTAGAGGCCACAAATGGATCTCCTGGCGAGCTTTGTCTCAAGGGACCAACGGTCACACCTGTCAGTATAGATTATAATTATCGAGTATATACCCAAAGCTTACAATGCTATTATATATACATTCATACATAAATAGGGCTATTACAGTGATCCAAAGGCAACTGCTGCAACGATTGACAAAGATAACTTTTTTCATTCTGGAGATCTCTTCAGAGTCGATGAAGAAGGTTATTTTTATTACATGTCTCGTATGAAGGATCGAATTACCTACTACTTTTACGAGGTAAATTTTTATTTTAATATTACTATTTTAACCTCATTAATCTTAAAACTGGGCTTTGTCTGATTTAATTTGTATATATCAGTTCAGTCCTCCTGAAATCGAAGATGTTGTGGCAAGTATAATCCTAATTTATTATTTGGCGTACCTTTAAAATTTACCATTTTATATATTGATAGATAACTCACCCAGAAGTGTCTGAATGTTGTGTTGTGGGAGTCTACAGTGAAGAGCTTGGTACAGAACTTCCGAAAGCATTTGTTGTTCTCTCGAATAGACAAAGCCCTAAAGTTACGGAAGAAGAGATTCGTGCATATGCAGAAGATCGATTACCAGAATACCTGAGACTTAAAGGAGGCGTAGTCATTATCGATGCTCTTCCATTGACTTTTATGGGAAAGGTTGATCGTAGTATTCTTCGACAGCAGACTGGTAGTCTGGTACCACTTAAACACCAAAAGGTCAATTCTATTCTGAATCTCCCGTCTATTATATCTATCGAGTAATCACTTGCATCATGTAAAAATATAAATATAACGAACCTATTAAATAAACAAGTATATGTACGTATTGTGCCAACCTTTTGGATTTAAACCAGCATACGTATATATATATATATTTCTAAGTATATGAATTACAGAAAAAATCATTTAAACAAGATACAGTGTGTGTGTGTGTGTGTGTGTGTTGGTCCTCTCAAAAATGACATATTATAAAGGAGTATATCACTTTTTGTTAGATTTATATTATTGCTTTGTAAAGTAAGCCATCGTATATTCTATCATAACATTTCCCTCCTACCTTCTTGACTTCAACAAGCAAATGCTATTTAGTATAGAGACAATATGCAAGTCACTTAATAACTGCATCTCGAATCTTGGATCTAACATATTTTGATTCATAATTTTTTTTTGTAAAGTTGCACCCATAAAAAAAAAAGGCTCAAAACTTGTCAAATACAGCATACGCTTTCTTAGCTTTGGGGTCTGGTAAAAATTCATTTTATATAATTGGTACACAATACTTTTTGCACAGTTAGGTTCTGACTTTTCCTTCTTCCTTTGATATTAATTATGGCGCAGAAAAGACACATGTATACAATACAAGAATTCAACCATAAACATATACACTACTTTGGCCTTTTACTTATTGTAAGTTGACCAGTTCACCTTAAGCTGAGGAATATATTTTATCAAGGGATATAAGTGCTGGAGAAGTCTGTTTACTTAAAAAAAAAAAAAGGGGGGGGGGGGTTGATGAAGTAATATGGAACGCCCACCTTACTTCCATAATCGCTACTATAGTTATTAGATGCTCAAAAGACGGAATATCCCTTGTAGCTCTTTATTATTTCATTACATATACATATAAATATACATGTGTGCCTTTATGGTCCACTGATGAGTTTACTCTCCAATAAATAATACAAAAAAAACTAAATTATCAAGGAATACGTCTAAAGTATTTTACCCAAAGATATGCTCTTCTGAATCATTAAGCCCAAAGCACCAATATACTTGTAGTTGGCCTAAATAAAACCTCATATTTCTAGATATATCAATATATACTTTGTATATAAATAATATATTATTTTCGAATTTATAAGAGTAAAAATAAACCGGTTTACTGTTTGTTACCAATTAGCTTTTATTTGTTCTATTGAATGTAACATACATATTATATATATGACTTGCTAAGAAACGTTAGAATACTATGGGTATGCTTCATGATACTCTACATACTATTTTTTATTGTTCTATATATACAATTATAGGGATATTAGAAGAAATACAGCATATTCTGAATCAACAGATCAGGGACTATAGGGAATGGCTTCTCTTTTGATCAACCCAGGGTAATAAGCCGGATGAATGGAGTAGATTTATATGCCGTGGTAAATCAATTGAGCCTATTTTTTATAGGTGAAGCATAGTAGAAGTTAAATTCCTAGTAATTATGCTTTGGTTGGAATTAATATGGATAAACCTACCATATGCTACCCTAACCTCACTATTTCAGATGAACAGGTACAAGCTATCTAATAAGACACACTCACATAGTATCCTTTGGCTATTCTTCTTTAGACATCCAAGAAAGCCAATTCTTTGGTGTAGAGGGTTCTTAATATTAACTTTTATTCGATACCATCGGTCATACACCCACCCACAAATCAGGAAGCCAGGCAACCCAAAAAAGTATATTGCCTTACAGAACAAACGCAGAAAGCTTTCACCTTTTTTCTTTGGTTTTTGGCTTTAGTTGTATGCAGAGCAAATGCACTACCTTACAGCAAAAATAAACTATCCACCGTTTTGTTCTTGCCATATAGAACCAATGTGCATCCCAAAATGTATTTAAAGACAAAAAGACAAGGTAATAAGCTTTTTCTTTTACTCATCTCATCTTTTATTCATTTAATTCAAAGCATGTATTATTCAAGCCAACCTACAGTCGTGTCTCCTGAAATCACTCTTTTTGAGGCACTGTTTGAGCAGAATACAATAACACCAGAAGACAATAAATTGTTCATAGACTGTGATCAGCCAGAACACTACTTTACTCGAAAGTCTTTGAAGCAAGAAATTCTTATTTTTGCTCAAGGCCTCAAAGATGTGTATAACATTGGTTTTGGCGATGTCGTAGCAATCTGTGCTCCAAACCATGTAAGTTAATACAATATACAAGTACTTCTTTTAATAACAATAATATCTTTTTTTATAAAAAAAAATCCAACTCTTACTCTCTAGTTGGACTGGCCAGTTGCTCTTCATGCTCCACATGTCATTGGTTAGTTAAGAAAAACAGCGCTTTAGAATTTCTGTATGCTCACGCATAAATTTGATATTATTTTATAGGTGCAATTACTGCCAGTATACGCAATGGAGAAGGAGACGAGAATGTTGTAAAGGATTCGGCAACTGTCAACCCAAAGCTAATAATTGCTCACAAGGACACCCTTTGTGCCGTCAGAATGGCTGCCAAGCATGTCGGTCTTCAAGACACTCATATACTTGTTTTTGGTGACCAATCTATTGATGGAATCAGGCCATTCCGCAGTGTGCTTATGAACCACTCGACTCCGGCTGTTCCTGTAAAGCTGACACCTCAAGAGCTTCGTACAATGCCGATTTTTCTTTATTATACTTCAGGAACAACAGGCACAAAAAAGTCTGTAATACTCACGTAAGGTTTTATTTTTATTTTTACTTTATTCTATGCAGAATCATAACCCTAAAACCGTCTATTATTATTTTATCCCTAATACTCTAGAAATTTACTCATGGTATCCATGCTGAATAGCAAAGACCCATGTGCTTCTCCAACAACACGCTACTTGTCCTATGCCAAGAACGCACACGCAAGTTCACTTATGCTAACCATGACCCTGTTTGTCAAAGAGGGGCAAGAAATTTACCTCATGAAGGATTTTTCGTTCCAAGCCCTTTGCGAAGCCGTTCAAAAGCACAAGATACAGATCCTTGTGATCCAGCCGTGGGTTGCTGCTGCATTGGCGAGGGAGCCCTTGGTGGATAACTATGATATTTCTTCCTTGACTCTTGCCTACTGTGCAGGCTCTGCACTAGACCCAATGACTATGGCTCGCTTCAAAGAGCGCCACAAGATTGCCTTATATAATGTATATGGCATGACAGAAGTATTATCAGCTTTGAAAGCGACCCCAGAATCTATTGAAAGAAGTAATATAGATATATAATACTAAACAGCACGTACTAACATACTTTTTTTCTATTCATTTATTTTGTAGATGCTGTAGGTGTACTTTGTTATGGATATTCCGCCAAACTAGTAGACGAAAATGGAAATGGTACATTGGCGGCTGCTTTTTGAATAAATATAAAGCAAATGCAGCACATATATTATACATCATTATACTAATGCCAGAGTCTTTAATTAGAAGTCCAAGATGGAGAAGTAGGCGAAATTTGCCTCAAGGGTCATACTATTACGCCTGTAAGTAACAGTCAAATAGTGATACCAGAACCAATGCTAACAAAAGTCCATGATCTGTAGGGATATTACAATAATCCAGCGGCAACAGCAGCGGCATTTGATGAAGAAGGATTCTTCCATTGTGGCGACTTGTTTAAGGTCGACAAGGATGGTTACTTTTACTATATGTCTCGCATTAAAGATGTGATAAAGTATTACAGCTACCACGTGAGTTTCTTTCTAGAAAGAAAGAAGAAAAGAAAAATAGAACCTCTTTTTAACAGTACTTTTTGAATCATTTAGATTACTCCTCCTGAAATTGAGGACGTATTGGTAATGCATATACATATATAAGCATATATAAGCGTATATAAGCATATATAGTTTCTCTCTCTCGTGCGTGTGTGCTCAACCTAATTACAATTTATTATTATTTGTTGGCATTATAGATCACACACCCAGAAGTATCTGAATGCTGTGCAGTGGGACACTACGTGGAAGACATGGCTACCGAGGTCCCAAAGGCATTCGTTGTCCTTTCATATTCAGAGAAAAAGAGTGTGACTGAAGAAGAGCTTGTAGAATATGCAAACAGTCGACTCCCTGAACAGATGAGACTCCGAGGAGGTGTTGTAATTCTCAGTGAGCTTCCGAGATCTCCGCTGGGAAAGGTTCAGCGCAACGCTCTTCGGCATCAAATGGGACAGCCAATGAAAGTAGACCCTCTCCACAGTTCTCTTGGGCTTCTTACACCTTTACCTAGCCCTACACCCGTTATAAAATAACTATTATAGATTATTTTGCAGACAGAGAGAACAAATTAAAGGTGACTCTTACAAAGTGTCTACAAAATCAAACCAATATATATATACAAGCATGATTATTGTATAAATCAGAATTTATTATTAGTTAAAGAACTACGAAATATGTTGAATAAAGATGTTGCGTATGATGATTTTTTTAAAAAAAAGACAAAAAAAATAGAATCTAGAGAGAAAGGATTATTGTTATTTTAAGCAAGGAGACGGTAGACGGTATGGAAGGAAGCAGCCAAGTTGGCCAACAAGCTGAGCTGACCGGCGGCACCAGGAATACGCTTAGCAGGTTGACCGGTAGTGTAACCACTGACATAGATGAAACGGCCGATCAACCAGGCAGCACCGGAGGAGGTGGCAATGATAGGATGGCTGATACCACCCATCAACAAGAGAGTGATATAAATGGGGAAGAACTCAAGGGTGTTCTGATGGGCGCGTTGAGTGCAGTTGAAGATGTTCTTCTTGGGGTCCTTCTCTGCTTCAGCCTTCTCAGCATATGCTACATAATAGTAAAATCAACGGTTAATAAACAAATTTACATAATCAATAAATCAATCGGTACGATTCTTACCATAGGGATAGGGAACACCTGCGGCCTTACGAGCGCTACCAACCTTGATGGAGAGAGAGGCAAGGTAGATAACACTGGTGAGGGCAGTAGCAAGGACCTAGATTTTCAAATAATGTTAATAATGATGTATAGGTAAGCCTTTATTTTTCTGTCTGTTTATTTGGTTTAAACATACGTAGCCGTATTGGGAGGGAATGGTGATGCTAGACATGCTTTAGAAGTTGGGTAAAAGTGATTAAAATGATGATGATACTAATATTTTTTTTTCTTTGGAGGTTTTGAAGTCCCAATATTATATACCAGCATTAGCACGGTGTACAAATCCAGAACGGGATAAGAGGCTTACGCCGCCTTGCGTAATCCTTTGCGTGTCTTCAAATTAAAAGGGTTGCGGACCAAGCAAAGGTTACCAAGTCTCCAATAAAAATTATATTAATATTTAGCCAATAAAATCAACTAGCTTAAGCTCAGGTTTTTCTTTGTTCACACCTCAATCTTTAGACTGAGCCTAAAGAATAAAAACAGTAAGAATGAACTACTTTTATATTTAATATTATTATTTCGAGAATACACGTTTCATAACCCGTGTAGTAAAAGAGGCCTGTCAAGCTACAAATTGAAAATTCATTAAATATTAATAAACATCTGCTGTATTACAACTGTGTGTCAATTATCGATACTTGCAACAACAACAGTAACACCGAAACCCCTCTTTTTCTCTCCTCTGTCTCATCTTGGCGTTTACTTGCTCCAAAAGTATAAATCAGCCAAGCGAATTATTACTTATTTATGATGTTACAAAACAACTATACTTCTGTCAAAAAATGGAATATATCAGTGGGCTCGTTGAATCTTCTTCACAATTCTAAAAATTTCACTTCCCCCCTCTCTGAACCAGCAATTTGATTATCAATATTATTATTTTTACAAAATCAAGTCATGAAACAAGGCTTCTGGTGATGTAGTAACATGAAAGTTATGTATCAGTCGCTTTACTTCATTTGAATTTACTTATCTGGTTCGTCGAGTAATACAAAAAATTAAGAGCATATCTTCCCTCTGTCTCTATAATTAATCTTTAGTCTTTTATTTTTCTATCCATCATCAATCATTCGTCATTTATTTTGTTGTCCATTAAAGATCCCTATTATATCTTGCCTTCTCCCAGGGCAAGGTTGAACTATGATGATTCATAAATAGCAATGACAACATTTATTGTTGTTAATGCCCACATAAATGCATTTGCTTTGTTGTCATTGTTAATTTGCCTAGATTGTGCAGAATTGCTTACTTTTTAATATCATTTAAGCATCTGATAACATTATTCAATCTTGCAAACCACTCTTGTCTGTCGAAAAAGAAGATAAACGAAAGCCAACCAATTCATATAATTCAAACTTGACCCTTGAAGAAGAAGAAACAAGATACAATAGAATAGGATGCCGTTCATTTTGTCATTTCATCTTCCTCATTATAAAAAAAATTAATACCGAAAGATTTAAAGTCTTTTATATATATGTGCGTTTTATTATCAATTCTTAATGAAGAACATATAGACGGCGATATCGAACTATACTACAATACTTGTGCAAATGAGAATTATTGCTTTTGAACTCACGAATTTTGAACAGATTTTCTACCAACAATTGGTGTGGACAGACCGAGAAGTTTTTTTTAAAAAAAAGTTCAAAATGAACTTGGCAAATCAGATAAAATTTGACTTTGAACTTTTTTTTTGTTAAAAGAAAAGATACGAAAAATTAGTTCAAATGCATACTATATAAAATTTATTCATAAAACCATCTCTCCTACAAAAAACATGCACTTATTTTCAATCCAATCGATAATAGAAGACTAGTTAGTCAGATTTGCCTGAACTTTTTTTTTGTTGAACTTTTCAGTCTGTCCACCCCAAGTTACTTCAAAATAATTTATTCTTAACTGGGTTTTTAACATATTGGAAACTTTGACTAGATATACTTTATATAAAATAAATCATTCATGGTATTCTTTTTCTTCTTCTATTTATTTATTCTTACTGTCACCAACATTTGACTATAAATATATGTGCGTGTGTTTTGGATTCGCGTTATAAAAGACCAATTATAGAAACATAATAGAAAGAGCAAATGTTGATGAAATGAAACTCTAATTCATTTTTTAGCAAAACCATTTCTTTTTGGACGACATCAAGTTCTGAAATGACGATTCTGATTTTGATTTTGATTTTGATTTTTTACTTTTTTTTTTTTAAAAAAAAAAGACTGTAATTTAGCCTTGCTTTATTTGTTATATTATCTTCTTCTTCTTCTGTGAAATGGATAGATAATTATCATATTGTTTAATGTGAATATATATGGAAGAATGCAAATGAGAACTAGAATTACTCGGGTCTTTGTTGACCTCCCAGATTAGTTTCTTGACGGGTGAATTCAAGGTCCCTGTGAGGTACTTCTGTGATACTAATTGCGTGTGATCGGATGTTTTGCCAGATTATGGTAATACTTTGTCCTCTGGATTCCAAGAATCTACTGTGGTTTCGCAGTCTATCCAACAGCCCGTTTTGGCCTTCTTCTGTCTGACTATTTTTATATGTATATTTTATTTGTATATATTTAAAAGACAATTGATTGATTAAATATATATATAAATATATATAGCTATAAATGCAAAATTTATCATGGCTTACCGAATGATGTCCAAAGTATTTACCAATAGGATATTGATCATTTCTCTGATTTCTAATACAGTTATATCAGTCTCTAGAACTCTGTCTGTCTGTCTGTCTATATTTACCAGCTGCTTCCTCGCTCAGCACAGAGGGGATGGTAGAGTTTGGTAAATGCTGAGTAGAATACTCTGGTCTAATTTCATTTATTCATTCATTCATTGCTCTAAATTAGATTGAGATTGTCGATGTTTGTTGTACTTAAGATTGCCTGTTTTCTAAAGTCCCCATCTGGTCCTTGTAGACCAAGAAAGTTAATATCTGCTGGTGAAACGCTTTGATTTCTTTTTTATATAAAAAAAAAAAACAAAAACAATCTACCTTGGATTCATTTATGTGCTGAGGCTGAGATGGTTCCAAATGGTCTAGAGTGCTTGTCTCTGAGTGGGATCCATAGATTCCATTTTGATTAAAGATCGTTCTGTATTCTTGAGTGGCCTCTTGCTCAGTTTCACAAAGTGGATCAGGGGTCCAGCTGGGATCGTATGGATTGTCTTCCTGGGATGCTCTTTGCCATAGACCAGTATCATTGTATTGGTAATCTCTACTTAGATAGCCATCTCTTACAGTAGGCATCAGAAGAGGAGGAGTCTTTGGCATTCTTTACCCAATCCTTTATACAATTTAAGCTGTACTATATATGTATGTATATCTCCTAAAATAATAGAAAATATATATAAAAGCAAGATGCTCAGTATATACTTTAGAATAGGTACTTTGTACTATTTCTCTGGTTAATTAAAAAAAAAACGTTTTGCGTCACACCATGTTTTATAATCGTACTTCTTGTACGCTTATATTTATGACTTTTGAAATTATGAAATCGTGAATTTGTCTATTTGGGAATTTTATAAATTGATTTAAATTTCAGAGATAAGTGGCCTTGTCAAGTCCTGTCAAATATATATTTTATATATAAATATATATATAAATATATATATAAATATATATATAAATATATATATAAATATATATATATATATAGAGAGAGATAGTACTTTATGGTAAACTGCACAATACAAACAAAAAAATGTTACAAGGGCATGGTATAAAGAAAAGGAATATAGAGAGAAAATAGAGGAAAAAAAACAATAAAATAAAAGTAAAAATAAAAAATAAAATAAAATAAAATAAAATAAAATAAAATAAAATAAAATAAAATAAAATAAAATAAAACAAAAAACATACAGCTCAAGCCAATACATATGTCTTCCAACCCTCTTTTATAGCAGTTGCTTCTCCTTATTTCAAAGGGCAAGAAGACAAATGTAAGGCACAAATGAATTTTTGGGATGCAATATATAAAAAAATAAAAATAAAATAAAGAGAAAGATAAAGAGAGAGAGAGAAGAAGTATGCTATTTTGTTATTTTTGTTTCTTGTTCTTCTTGTATAGTTGATAGATTATACTACTCTTTCTTTTTCTTCTTCTTCTTAAAAGGTCTCCCTCTCATTGGGCCAAGCCAGAAGCATAGATTCTGAGCGAGAAATATTGTCAGAAGAAGAGTGTAAATGTCCATCAGAAATATTTGATGTAACACCAGTAACACCATTGGTGGCTGTGATAGCTGTGGTAGTAGAAGTAGTAGTAGTAGACGAATTGGTGGTTGTGTCCATTGCCTCTCCAAAGAGAGCTCTTGGTGGACTTGTCTCCAGACCAGACAATCCTCCTGCTCGATCGTCTGTTATGTCATGGCTGCGCTCGTGTTTGCGCAGGGATCTCATGTGGTAGTAAGCCTTGCCACATTCTTTGAATCCACACAAATAAGGCCGGATGTTGGAATGGATTTTGGCGTGAGTGGTGAGAGAATCAGGGCGAGAGAATCTTTTACCACAGTCTACAAAATCACATTTTTTTTTGAAGTTAATTTTTTTTCTGTTTTCTTTTTTTGACTGAAATATAATAATTAACAGAAAATCAATTAATACCTGGTTCAACGCATACAAAAGGTCTTTCGCCAGTGTGGGTACGAAGATGGTTGTGCATCTTGTGGCGCTTGGTGAATGCCTTTTGTCGACGAGAACAGTCTTTCCAGCCACAGAAATAAAGAGCCTTTAAAAAAAAATTGCAGGTCATTAATTATTATCCAATTGAAATCACATACATTAATATAAATTTATATTGTAATATATTGTACCTTGCCGCTGCGGATATGCTCTTCTTTTACATGGTTGATGAGCGCTTCGAGGTTATTGAGTTCAAGCGAACAATCAGCCCACAGACATTGTCGTTTCTCTTCTTCCTCTTCCTCCTCCTCCTCTTGATCTGCCTGGTCATCAGTATCAGCAGTGTGAATATCTGTCATCATGCGGCTAGCTAAATTATGTCAAGTATAAATTAGATATATAAAAAACAAAAGAGGACAATTGAAAATCATTGTACACAAAGACACAGATCTATAAATAATAATTGTTTCCTTCCCAAAAAAAATAATAATAATTCATGAAAGTTTACCTTCGTTGGAATCTTCAGCAGCAGATTTCATAGCATCAACTGCTCGTTTTTCTTGTTCAAGTTCCATCACACGTTCAAGTAATTGCTCATGCGACAACAATTCGAGTTCGGCCGAAAGCGGGCTATTGATTGATGGTGAAGAGCATTCGATGAGTCTCTTTTCAAATTCACTCAGGTTGGGCGAAGGCGGTAACTCAAGTCTACCCAGAGACCGGTGTCGCTTGGCCTTGAGCATCTTTCTGAACTTTGCCTGGGGTATCTCTAGATTGATATCCTTGATATCGTTGGGCATATCCTTTGACTTTGCATTATAAGGAGTGGAGACGGTGTGACGCCGAGGAAGGGGGCGACGACCGGCTGATTTACGAGACACATCCTGGGGTTCGGATTGATCGTTGTTATTGGGATTGGGATTGGGATTGTTGTTAGTAGAGTTGCCTGATGGAGTTTGGTGGGAGATTGATGGACAGAGGCTCAATTGACTGATTTCATGAGTAGGAACGGTAGGGATAGAGTTGTCCTATAAGAAATAACAACAATAGAAGAGATAGTTTAACACATACACGCACATACGAACACAACCAAAAAAAAATGAAATAGAAAAACGAAATTATACTATAAAAGAAGGCCATATTATTATCATTATTGTTATATACTTTGTGAATGAGATGGGCTTGAGTTGAGCCAAACAAGGCTTGGGTGTCAGGATAACCAAGTCCGTGTGGAGAAGGAGGCAGAGAGGTGTCGATGAGGTTGGGTACCATGGCAAAGGTAGAGGGATATATTGTCTGATTGCCTTGCATGTCCATCATCGGTTGGCCATCAAACGATTGAAAGTAGTCTAGATCCATAGGAAAATGAACTGTGGGAGTGGATCTGCCGAGGATCAGATCCTCGGATTGCATATAAGGGTACATTGGGTTTGTCTTGTCAAACATCTCGGATGAGCCGGTTGTCATGGGTGTGAGGTTTGGAAAGCTAGCCATGGGAGAATAGCCACCTCCACCAAGCTTAGGGTGCATTCCAGTTGCCCGATGATTATGATTAGGATTATGATGATGATCCATCGAGAGGTGGACGGGGTAGCCTTCATAGCCCGATGCCTGGCTTTTGACAATGGGTGCAGGCGTGATGTGCATAGCTGGCTCTTGTTGGAAGCCATGTTCAAGACCAAACATAGGCGTGTGTTGGGGAGCAGGTGGTTTGGGGTAATGACTAGTACTACTACTAGCAGTGCTACTAGTGCTACTATTGGCCTGGTCAATGGCCGTCTTTAGATAGGGCGAGGAATGGTCGATCGTCAGGGAGGGATTGTGTAGCGGAAGGACATAGTGATTGAACTGCTGCGACGGAACGGACGGGTGGCTCAGTGCCATGTGGGACTAGGAATTGAGTTTAGGTACTTTATACTTCTTTAACATAATATATATATATAATTGTGTTGGTTTGGTTATCGTTTTACCCCCTCAAATTCAGACCCAAAGATATCTTGTTGGCCGGGCATCATTTGGTTGCCGTAGGATGCCTTTGGGCTAGTGTTGTTAACTCTGCCGCCTCCAGACCCAGTCATTGGAGCAAAATCAGTTGTGTTCATTCGGACAAATATATTATATATGTATATAAGATATACGCACGCACGCAGGTACACACACAGAGAGAAGAAAGGTTCAAAGTAGATATGGTTTACTTTGCGGAGTTAAGGAAGCGGCTTTGAGGGTTTAAAAAAAACAAAACCTGAGGGAATAAACTACAAACTAAAGGAATCTACCATCAAGTCAATTGTTATTTATGATTGCAGTTGGTAATGACAAAGTCTTTGAGAATCTTGTCTAGCTTCTTGTACCTCAGAGCCTGGAAGAAAGAAAGCACAAACAGAAAAGAAAAGGGTTACAAATAGGCGTATTTCTTCTTCTTCTTCTTTTTTGTCTTTGATTATGGCTTGTGCATACAATATTAAATCAATAAAGAAAAAGAAAAAGATGTCAAACGACGCCGCTCTTCTAAAAAAATGAAAAGAATATAAAATATATATAAAAGAGAGAAAGAGAGAAAGAGAGAGAGTAGAAGAGAAAGAAAGAAGAAGAGAAAGAAGGAAGAGAAGAGAGACGAATAGGAAATGGCCGGGAGGTTAGAAAGGTAAAACACACACACACACAAAAAAACGGTCGAGTTGTGCCAAAATAGTCTCGGTTTGGAAGAGAACAAAAAAGTCTTCTCTTTTTCTATATGTTGCACATTTTACCGGTTGCTTACTTTATAGAACCTTCAACCCAAACCTGCCCTGGGTACTTCTTCAGATATTCTTTTGAAAGCTATGAATTCCAAAAGATTTGAAGAGGCTCAACAGGTGTTTGGTTCAAGACGAGTACCCAAAAACCACACCAAGCTTATGGTATTCCTGTTACACTAACGCAGTACAAAGGGGAACATGCAATTTATGTTATGCGATTGAGAAAGAGCCAATACTATTTTTCCTCTCCTGCTTCATCTATCACCCAAGCCCTTTTGTCATGTTTGGACTATGGTACTCCCCCAATTCGACTTCCGTGTATATATACTTATATTATATACATTATATATATACATATATTATTCATTCTTTTATTTTTAAGCCATCTTATTTTAGAGCAATTTAAGCTTACGGTACAAATGGTTTTTTGGTAAACCCACCTAAATAAAGAATAGCAACAATAGCAGCAGTAACAAAAATAAAATAAAGGAATCAATTTTCCAGAAGAATTTTGAAAAAAAAGTATTCTGATTAATTTTATTGGCTTACCACATTCCAGTAGTCTCCATTAATCGATTCCACAAACAGTGAAGCACTACCTTGGATACCATATCCACCAGCCTTATCAAATGGCTCACCCGATCTAACATCTAAATCATTCATCCATAAATAAATAAAATCTCAATCTTAATCTCAAATACACTCAGAAACCATTTCTTACACGCTTCCTGTACAACCTTATCGATGATCGAAAAGGTAACACTTGTATTTTCCACAAAACCACTTTGACTGTACCCCTCCTTCTCTTTCTTCAAAATCTGAACAGCTGTCAACACTGTGTGGGTTTGGCCGCTCAATTGGCCAATCATATCCAAAGCCTCCTGCTCTGACCGAGGTTTTTCCAGAATCTTGCCCTGGATTACCACCACAGTATCAGCACCGATCACAATATCAGCTTCCTCTAGGCTTGTTTCGGTCTGTTTTCTTGATCAAATCAGATTCTCGGTTCTTTCTTCTTGTCAACATGACATTTGCTATATATATATATATTTATTACCTTGCAACGACCAAACACTTCAATAGCCTTCATTAGAGCAGTATCTGCTACATACTCTTCAGATGTTTTATAGTTGGCTGGATTATTCTCATCTGGTGCCAAAGTAGTCACAACATCAAACGCCAGACCCTACACACACATATATATATATATTTTTGTAGACATATTCATATATTCACACATTCAAAAGAAACACACACACACACACCAACTTTGCACAATAAATGATAACCAGTTCTTTCTCTCTCCTTTGGCTCTTGTATTTTTACCCCAAGAATAACCAATGTAATTATTATGGATAGCATCTTACCATATCTTCCATTATTTCCTTTCTGCGAGGAGAGGCAGAAGCTAAGACGAGTCTCTTGCCTTTGATATTATCCCACAGCGGTAATTCCAGTCCCATGATATCTTTAATACACTATCTGGTGTACTTTTTATATTTATTTATTTATTTATATCGTTTTAAAATCAATAAGAAAATACAAGCGTGTCTATTAAACTGGCTTTATGTACATGTATATATGTATGCTAAAGAATGAGAAATAAAAGAAATAATTTTTTTTTATAAAATTAAATAAAATATAAAATAGGAATGGCGGTGGAGAAAAGAACCTTGACGTCATCAAACCCTCTGTTGGCCCTGCTGTGTTTTGGTGTAGGTTTCTTCAGCAGCTTTTTTTTTCCTGCTCGTCATTGATATAGATTTCAATCACCCCATCCACCCCCCCTTCTCTTTTTTTTTTCTCTTTAATTCAACTCCCCCTCTCTTATTCGACATGGTAAGAATGAGGAAGATTATACATTTCTCTCTCTTTGAAGACACGCGACAAATGAATGATAGGAGAAAAACAAAATAGAATATTGAAAATGTAAATTATATATCTTTTTTCCAAATGTAATTGTAGCCTGTCCCATTCGAGTCGTTCCTGCCATTTGTCATTATTGCCAGTTTCTACTGTGTAACTGCATCTGGTTTGTCTGTTGCTAGATATTACTCAAACGACAAGAAGGTATTATTATATTTTATTTTTATTTTATATATATATATATATATATATATATATATATATTTTAAGAAAAAGTTATAAAATCTATATATATTCGTGTGCCTGTGCATATGCCTGTATATAATAATAATAATAATAATAATAATAATAATAATAATAACAATTTTTTTTTGGATATTTCTTTACAGCCTACTAGATACGGTCTTGATACCTGGGAGAGACAAATGATGGAGCGTGATCGTCGCCTTACTGGATCTAAGCGTGGACAATCTGTAAGCAAAACGAAGAAGAAAAAGAAGAAGAAAAAGAAGAAGAAAAGAGAAACAAAATTGGATAAAGAAAGAGAAAAGAGAAAGCGAAAAAAAATATATATCACATCTGGATAAATGGGACTGTGTAGTATGTATGTGTGTACTGATGACATTTTATTTTTATTTTTATTTGTGATTTATAGTCAGAGGCTGTTGCTCCTGCTATTTTCTCCACCAACAGGTAAATTGAATTATAAGAAACGAATGAATATAGAGCATGCACGAGAGTTTATTAGGTGCGATTATATGATATTTACTAACTATTTTAATTTGCATTAGCGTTTGGTACTTGGAGAAGACCAGAACTCACTAAACAGAATATGCAAAAATGCTGGGTAGAGAAATAAAAAATACGAAAAAAAGAAAGTATCATGAATGAGAACTTACATTGAATCAATACCTGAGTGTTCTTGGATTTGTGTCGAATATTTGAATGGAGCAACATCAACAACATCATCATCACCAACAAAAACAGCAAAAAATTATATTTATGTGGTATTGTAGGGTAGCGAAGAGATACAGTGGATCAAATCAATTCATTGTAATGGATAATCTCGATACTCCACTGGCAGTCATTTTGAATTCGAGGATCTTGTGTTATATATATATGAATGTGTGAACGTGTGTGTAGGTATTATCTTACTATATACGTTGGAATAATGCACGTATAAAATGATTTGAATGCCTGGATCTTATAATATCTGTGTGTCTCAATTGTTTATCCAACAAGGATTTACCCATCGTGCTCAAAATGAAGACTGGATGTTACTTTTCTTGGCTAGTGCTTGTTGTTGGGGATGTCAACAGATGAGAGCGGTCACGGTATGACAGGCACACATTGCTCATGCGCACTTGAAATAGACATCTATTTTTGTCGTCATGGAAACAAATAAACCAAAAATAAAATACATAAAAGAAAGCCCAATGTTGATAAGCAACACTTACATCCACTGATATTTAAATAATTTATATTTTGATAAGAAACGCCGACCAAGATGTGCAGTCACGCTCCACAATGTTTCATACATTTGTAATTGTTAGTGTTTCAAGTTTTAATAATACAAAAAGGCAAATTTATAAATACATTATATAAACTTTAGATCTTATGAGAAGAAGGCTGTAGAGGTGTTTGATCTTTAAAAAAATAACCATAAAGAAAGTAATAGCACGACTAATATTTAATTGTGTAGACTTGGACAATAATTACAGCTTGTAGTAAACATTTTATGTTTCTTAACTAAAGTGGTCTGTAAACTTCATATCTAATATTACTAATAGCAATAATGCCAGTTTATATTGTGAAATTACCTTTGTATCATCTAAAGCTGTTCAAAGTTACTACGTATACATATATCTATTTCCAAGCTTCCCATAAGAATATCATGTGTGCTTAATGTGGTTTAAAGCAAACTTTTTTTAGCAGACCAGTACTAAAAATTTCTGATATGATAAGATTGCTTCCATTATGGATACCATACAGTTGTGCTGTGGTTTGCACTGTTTTTTTTTATTCTTTCTTTCTATTTTTTTTCAAAGACAACCCCCTTACCTTCCTTTAATCTTTAGTATTTTTCCTTTCTTTAACCAAGAATGAAATGAGATTGCCAGAATATTAATGTATTCTGTCCTGGCTAGCAGTATTGGTGCTTAACATCTTTAATATACCAAATCTCCGGCTTCAGGAACAGCCCTAAATATGAGGTGATCTCCATCATAACCACCACCACCACCACCCAGCCTTCTTATAGACACAGTATATGATTATTTGTAATCCTGCTCAAATTTCCATAACACACCCCCTTGACGCCACAATTACTCTCGAAACAAAATAAAATAAAGTGCTCATCTTATCAGGCCACATTCTCCACCTAAATTTGTTTGACCAATCTACTCGATTATTAGCCCAACAAAAATCTAAAAAAAATTGTAGGCGTACTTTATTTTTGGTCAAAAGAGACTTGCGTGAAGAAGCATAATCTATAAAGTCAAGTTGCTTGACATACTGATTTACATCCTAGCCAATTGAAATTTCAGTTTCTTACAAAAAAGAAGAAGAAGAAAAATCAAATGGGTCCTTTTGTATGATTATTTCAAAGCAGCTATCTGCCCTTTTAACTATACTTCTCAGTGCTTGAATTGTCTTTCTTGTAACAAAAGATTTACATTACTCTTAACTTTGGCTACTAATTATGCGCACGTTTGGTAGGTTCACTCCAAGATCCTCTCCAATATTTCTGAGGAAAATATTGGATTCCCTTCCCTCTTTTTTTTTGTTTTTTAAAAAAAAGGTGATAGACACCTTGGTATATCCTTTTTATACTTTGTACGGGCTTACAAGAGCTAAATGTGTATTATTTTCCAAATAACTTTATGTGTTTATTTGATAGATATATTAAAGAAAAAGAAGCCAAATACATATATTTAAGGTTGGTGGATTTTTTAGCTCTTTGTTTCGTTTTGTTTGTTATCGAGCGTGTACAACTTTTTGGGAGGTGTAACTATGTTTCCATGCGAGAATAACAAAAAAGGGAACTTGCCGTAACCATGAATAAGTGTCTATCCGTGCCGATAGTTCTTGAATAAACAGTCCAGCATTATTACATTGTGGTTATCGCAATTCATACTTACGTTCTACTAGATACCATGAGATCGCGCTATAATCAATATTTTTTATAAATATTTTTTACTGATATATATTTACCATATGTAGACTCTCTTATCCTTTTCATCAATGAATGGTGACTTTTTAACAAGCTCAAGTCTTTAGCAACAATTAAAAGACAGGTTACCTAAAGCGACCTTTGTATTCGAACTGTCGAGGCTGTCATTCCAATACTCCATCCAAGAACAGAAGAAGAAAATAGGTAGTGTTCTTGCCATGCAAAAATGTATTTGATTCTGTATGTTAACCATTTATGCTATCGCAGTATTAGATTTGCCACTATATATAGTTTTTGTATACATTTACAAAAAAAAAGACTGTCCGTAAATTGGGATTTCCATGGCAACTATTAGGTTATGCTGTATCTTGACAATAGACAAATACGAAAAATATATATAAAAACAAAAAGATCTACGCGAATAATACCATTTTCTATCAGTAACGATCTCATGAAATCTTACTTACCATCGTCGTATCAAATACACTAAATAAATAAATAAAAACACGAAATTATAATAAACTAACAATAGTTACATAAAATGACATAAGTTACTATAGTCACCAGAAAAGGGTATGGTCCCAGCAACTTTGATTGAGTGAAGTTATTGTCATTAAAGAGAATTTTTCTGAGCACTGCCCAAGTTACTGGAGAGATTATGCTCAGAAACCACAGTATACTGTACATTATAATTAACTGAGTAGAATAAAGACAATTTTTTTTGATTGATTCTTTAGCATGGACGGAATACAACCAGAATTCAGCAGACATTATGGGAGAAAGAATAGAACTGACAAAAGACAAACACGTGCGAAAGTTCATGACCAACCTTGTTTTTCTCCAGTTATTCCGAAAATAGTGAAGACTATATTGACGTCAGGAATATTTCCACAAGGTCAGATACAATAATTGATCTGCTAAATGAAGGCACATTAATTCGTACAGCACATGCTTATATAATACTAAATGAGAATAAAATAGAAGGAAAATAAATGGTAGTAAGAGTCTGACAGCTGAAGCTTGCTTTCCACTTCACAGTAGTATATAGGATAGTACTTTTTAAAGAGAGAGAGAGAGAGCGTGCGACCACGTGTCAATGGGGTACCTAAAGGCAAAAAGAGACTTTGATATGAACATTGTTACACCAAGAAACATAAGTTTACTTAAGTCAGCTCTACAAGTACTTACAGAAGCCACGAAAAGAAATTGTGCTTTTGAAGTCGAGTTTTTGGAATATAAAAGGCTGATTGTAACATGATGCACGTCATGTTTGTCGTCTGAATTTAGCCTATAGTTAAAGTTTAGGTAGCAAGGCAACCAAGACAATGTGCAAAACAAAATGATTTGATCGAATGAATTTTTGAATAAATTTAGATAGTACACATATACATGTATACGTTTATATATGTATTTAATATAGCTATAAGGAACTATGAGACCAAAATCTTATATAATTCTAGAAATATTTTCAAATCAAACAAATCCATTATGGCAATTTTTTACTCAAGTACCGTGATCGAGTCGATTTGTATAATTTGTAAAGCTGTAAAACTGTAAATATAGAAAATATGGTATCGGTTTTCAAGGCCTATTCGAAAGTTGTGCGTGGACTAAAGTTTAGTTAATAAGTTTATTATTTACTTACACAATGGAAAAAAAGGCCGATTTTGATAGCAATTTCAAGGGTAATTTTCAAAGGCGATTCTAAGGGTCAGTTTGGATAAAATTTACTTGTATTTATTATC
Organism: Phycomyces blakesleeanus NRRL 1555(-); assembly: GCF_001638985.1. Lineage (NCBI taxonomy): Eukaryota > Fungi > Mucoromycota > Mucoromycetes > Mucorales > Phycomycetaceae > Phycomyces > Phycomyces blakesleeanus. The sequence continues at coordinate 2,613,870 of NW_017265135.1, read as the reverse complement.
ATTATTAAAAGATACGGATTCCAGCAAAGAAAATATTATGATACAAGAACCTATTCTCATTATGATTTGAACTTTTTCAAATAACTCAACTCCCAGAACAATTTGAACACTGATTATTCAACTGCTTCCCTCTTTGTCGACCTTGGTCTCCGTGCTGCATAAAAACTGATATTAATATCCTGTACCAGAAAAGCTTGTGGAGATTGTGAATACCATCTATGAATAAACTATATCCAAGAGGAAATATATATATTTAAAGAAGAAGACTTCTCCAAGTCAATAGAACAATAGAATGAGGATCAGAGGGATAATTCAAACACTTGATGCTACCACCTTCATACTGAAACAAAACCATAAAGCTATTTTTAAAATGTCAAGTTAAATCAGTATCATTAATAACCTTTTTTTCCCCCATATTTTGGTCGAATTAGCAAGTTCTTCTACATTTAGTTCTCTTTACTCAAACATTGGCAGTCAAACTAGTTAGTATTTATATATTTTCTAATTTCCCAAAGTTCCCAAACTTTGCCACTCCTCGTACATCACCAAATTCCAAGCCAACAAAAACCTAACAGAGAACGTATGCATCAAATTTGGTCCTGTTCGTGCCTTGGTTAGGAGCATGGTAAGCTGGTCTGGACCTCACAGCCCATATAATGACCAAATCAAGGGTGTAATAATGAGAAGGCTACTTCGTAAATACAGATTTTATGTTTGTTTGATTGATATATTTAATACGTCCAAGTGTTGGCTTTCATGCTCCAAGATATCTCTTGAGAAGAATAAGCAAGTTAACGATATATACTTATGATAATCTTATTACAATCTTTGAATAATTCAATGAACCATGTTATTATACTTTGTACTTCTTGGTGAGTATAATAAAGCTCTTTACGTTGATCATAAAGACGTTTGGAAGGAGGGAAAAGGTAGGACATTGAAATAATGCCTTTACTTTTGAACTACAACAAAGAACATTCAATCCTCCATAGATGACAGGCCCAAGCAGCTTTAATCCTCCAAAAGTGTACTGAGGCAGTAAATTAGCGCCCATCGGTTAGCCTCATTAGGACTCCGTATATTATTCTCTCTCTCTTACATCTTGCGACATTTATTTCCCAAAACATAATCCATTTTGATGTCAAGTAATATGGCTTCTATTTTTGGTACAACGACTGCAGAAATAGCGGGGTGGGACTAATATTTTGAGAGTCCAAATGTTTAAAGGAATAGAGAGAGAAAAAGCAAAAGAAAGGAAAGTTAGATGTTAGTGCTTCAATTCACTGTCCGCCAATAGAATCTCGAGAGGTGTAGGACTATCTAAAGAGATATTTTATGAATGGTCTCGGCTCTCTTGTCGGCCATCTATGCCGCCTTAATCCGTCTAATGCACCAAGGAGCTTAATGATGAATAATGAAGAAAGAAGATATAACTATTTGTATTTGATGTCTTAAATGATCAAGAAATATGTATTGCCTCGTGGAGCCATGTCTCGTGTATCTTTTGTAGTCTCGATAAGTCAAGCCTGCTCTTTAATTTCTTTTTTACTAGGCTTCAGCTATGACTACTGCAAGATACCCAGAAATAATAAATTAATATAGTCTTATTCTGTGCACAGAAAAACCTTGATTTGTTCTCACGGTTCCTAATATGAATTTGTGTATTCTCCAAAAAACACATACACACACACAGCAACAACTGTGTACACCATGGGTAGTCAGTCACGAATACTCAAAAGAAGATAAAAACAATGCTATTGGATACAGAAAGGGTTGGATGAATTTTTCTTTTTCTCTTTTTCTGTCTCTCTGCATCTCTCTCTATCTTTTTCTTCAAAACCGAGTCATTACTTTGATGTCCCTGTTTTTCAAATTTCACAGTTAATTTTACTTATTTATTTATATTTTTGAGGTATTTTAACTGTGATGCAATACCATTGGCCAAAGCAGAATTTTTTACTTATTATGGTATATTCATAGCTGACCACCCCTAGTGCGTAATATATATATATATATGGGTATAAATATTTATATTCGATAGTTTGTTTCATTCCAACTGCTTTTCATACTCCAATACCCATTTATTTCTTCCCCCCTCCTTCCTCTTCAACCTCTAAGCCATGTCAACCCACCGTAGTTTACCGAAAAGCGGTAGTAAGCACATACACGCAATATCGCTTCAATTAAAGGTCCGGATCGATTAATATATATATACGCATATGCTTTAGGTGGTCATTTTCATAATGGCGACAGCGATGAAGAGATGATCCTTCCGCCAAATGCCAACGAAACAACGTCCCTCATGATACCAGACGACAGCATTCCTCGTTATATGACTGCCTCACCTAGTAAGCTACCAAGTGGTATAACCCAGTTATATATATTTGCTTTAATACTTATTCTTTACTGTAGTACCTTCAGCGCGTATTTACAACGATTCTATTCCCAAAGACAATTGGATCCTCTTCAAGGTCCGTTCAAAGTATTATCTTCCGATTCTCCAGTGGCTCCCACTCTATAATAGCAATCTTCTTTTGGGAGATCTTATCGCAGGCCTCACTTTATCCTGTCTCTTGATTCCACAAGGTCTATCTTATGCCACAGCTCTCTGTAAAATTGATGCAGTTCATGGCCTGTACGCCATCGCATTTCCTGCAATAACCTATGCTATATTTGGAATGTCACGGCAAGTGTTTCTTTAGCCTTTTATATTCCTATATTATCATTTCTCTAACTTGGATTTGTGTCTACAGTCAAATGTCTGTGGGTCCAGAAGCAACCCTGTCACTCCTAGTCGGATCCTCGATTGCCCAGCAACAAAACAGCAGCTTACCCGGAGACTATGCAATCGACCCCTTGGCCTGGGCATGTCTGATGACACTTTTTGTCGGCTTATTCACCTTTTTACTCGGCCTGTTCCGTCTTGGCTTCCTTGATAGTCTGATGAGCCGTGCTCTTTTGCGGGGTTTTATCACAGGTGTGGCACTGGTGGTCATGCTGCAACAAAGCATCACTTTACTAGGTCTAGTCAAGATCAGTGAGGAAGCCGGTATTTCCGAGGCATCTTCTAGCATCGATCGATTCTTTTTCTTGATCAGACATTGCAATGAAGCCCATGTACTTACCGCCAAAGTGTCTGCTGTCTCGGTTGCCTTTTTGCTGGGAATGAGAGTAGCAAAATCAAAGCTACCAAAATACAAGTGGATCCAGCTCTTCCCCGAAGTTCTGCTGACTGTAATCGTTTCAATTCTTCTGACAAACTATTATGATTGGGATCTTAAGGGTTTAGGAATCTTGGGTGATATCCAGAGTGACGGTATCCCATGGCCGTCTATTCCCCTGTTTCCTGCCAGAAAACACATGAAGGATCTGCTGGTAACATCAGCAATGATTGCTGTGATTGGATTTGTAGAGTCTGTTGTTATTGCAAAAACCTATTCTAGCCGACACAACTATTCCGTCAGTGCAAATAGAGAACTTGTAGCCCTGGGTGTGGCCAACATTGTGAGCGGTTTATTCCAGGGAATCCCTGCTTATGGATCCGTAAGTGTATCTCAATTTTTGATCATATGCACAGATAGGCATTTATGGAAGAAATACTGATAATCATACTAAATATATGCACACACATACATGTATATATATGTACAACAGGTCGCACGTAGTAAGATCAATGATAGAGCTGGTGCTCGTACACAGATGGCATGTATGATTGCAGGAATTTTTGCTCTCCTTGCCATCTTCTTCCTTTTGCCATGTTTCTATTATCTTCCAAAGTCTGTACTTTCTGCCATTATTTTTGTGGCCGTTTTGTCTCTCTTGGCGGAACTTCCCGAAGATTTGCATTTCATTTTCAAACTTGGTGCCTGGAGAGATCTAGCCCTGTTATCAATCACCTTTTTGGCAACCATTATTATTTCCCTTGAATTTGGAACAATGATCGCAGTCACACTTTCTCTTATCCTCACCATCAAGGAAACAAGTTATCCCCGTATATCAATTATGGTAAGTTGTATAAAAGAAGAAACGTTTACTACTTTTGAACAATATAATGGTTTCTATTAAAGAGAGTGATAGCAACAAAAAATAACAACAATGTTTTTTCTAGGGTCGTGTTAAAGGAACCAACAACAAATTTAGACCTATTAAAGATGACCCAGAAGAAGTTGAGCATCTGGAAGATGTTTTGATTATCAAGGTTGAAGAACCTCTTTATTTTGCCAACACAGGTGTGTGTCAGGACTGATTTTAACATTTAATATTTATTAATATCCACTTTGCTTTGGCTGAAAAGGCCAATTGAAGGATCGTCTTCGTCGTCTGGAACAATTTGGAGATATGTCTGTCCATCCTTCTGAAAGTCCACGTCTAGGTGAATCTTCATACGCCATCTTTGATGTAGACAATATGCCATACATTGATGCAAGGTAAGATGCACCAAAATTTCTGACCACAATCACCTTTGCTTCTTAATTCTGGAAGAATATATGATATTGACTGCTGTGATTTACTTTTGCTTGTAGTGCTGTTCAAATTCTTTATGAAATTGTAGAAGCTTACCATGCCAGAAATGTCGAGGTTTATTTTGTCCGCTTACGTGAAAAACCCATGGAGCTCTTTGAGCGTTCTGGTTTACTTGATCTTGTTGGTAAAGATCACCTGTTTAGAAGAGTTCCGGATGCTATTGAAGAAATAGAGAAGGATATGTTGAATAGGGGTGTTGTTGTACAGTAGAAACAAAGCAAACCCACTTCTATAATCGTCTTTACCCAAGACCAGGCTTTATTGTCAAGGGTAACTATACATAAGTAATCATATATGTCTAAGGACATAAAATAAACATATTCATACTGTACCCACAATATAAAGCATGCGTTTTCAGAATGAAGATACTTTCTTAAAGAGTCTACAAGTCTAGTACTAAAACTAGTAATACTCTGCGTATTCCTATAACTTGTTTTAATCTTGTATTAAATATTTATTTAAAATTTATACTTAAAAGTACTTATTAAATAATAAGCATTTTACCACCTTACACATTTTTGAGACTTGGAAGCTTTGATACTTTTATAGCCACTCCGTAAATTACAAAAAGTCTATAAAGGCTTAAGATCTCACATAGAGAGTTTTCCGTATATCTACAATATCATGAATAAAGATAATTGGATGGAATTGGTATCTAAATACTGTGCTTTTTTCAATTTATTGATATATAATAATGATAATTCAGAAAATTTTAGAGCCATTAAAAACCATTAAAGCTTCTTCCCCTCCCCTGTTTAAGCATAAGACAGACTCAACATAAAACTGATATACCTACACTAAGGAAAGGGCGATTCAAAGGGCGATTTTTAAAAGACATAATATTTTCTAAAACACGCTCTGAAACGCCCCTTTTTCATCGTGCTACTGCTTTAAGAAAATACAGAAATGTTGATATATATCAAAAATAACATCACACACGCACAGTCGATTATTTGATTCATTTGCGAGTTGAATGAATTGAAAAATAATAATATAGATTAAAAACGATCTTCGCCTATCAATTATTTACACCATTGTTGTTAAAGTACTTGCTAAATCGAAAATTATATTGATTATTTCTCATATATATATATATATATAATTTTTAGCTGTAAATCTGGAAATTAAATTCCTTTTATTCCACAGAGAGAAAAAAAGTACTTCTTTCGTACATATTCAAATTTCGGTGTAAACAGTATCCCGGTTTTATTATTACTATTATTTATCTTAATATCATTAAATATGTCTGTTAAGCAGGATAGAATGCGGTCAATCCACGATGATTTTAGCCTCTTGAGTTTTATCCAAGTTTTCCTAGACTCCAGGTTGACTAAATCTGTGTAAATGTTTATTTTCCAGCCTATGGCGTGCAAGTGTGTTACAATGATCTGTGAGCAGAACTAGTTTGATCAGTTACTCAAAAAGAAATACTCCCCTCCTCATCGAAATTTTAAAGGAGAGATCAATTAAGTTTTCTTTTTCTGGATCTTTATTTATTTCTACAGCTCTTTTTGTATAAGCATACTTACACACTTGACTAGCTTATGCGTACTAATCATTAAAGCTCTACTCGTATTTTACTCCTTCTCCTCTTGCTGTACTGTAGCTTGGTATCCGAAAGTCGGGTGTTCTAAAACAATTATACACCAAACATCAATAAGAATGACTTGCAAGAACGATAAAAAAAGACACTTTTGTGCACATGTATTTTTCTGTACAACTTATTGGCGTCATAGGCTTCTCAATCACATTTAAAGAACTGTAGGACGGAAATTACAAGAAGTCTCGTATTCAAACATATGAAATATCACACCATTTTTAAGACGCACAGACTAATAAATACATGAGGCTTTATTCTGATCTCTTGGGGATAATAAATCCTGATCAAGTATAAAAGCTTCTACTAGCGCAAACGAAACTAAGGCTAGACTTGTAAGCCACCAAGATATGCTTTATCTGTATGTTATATAGTTGATTAAATTATCTACAAATACCTCTTTTATAGACGTGTATTGTACCACTGTGTCTTAGGAGCATTTTTGAATGTGGCATAAAGTCTATATTTCACTATTCAGACTTTAAACTGTATTCAAGGGGCAATCTATTGTTTGTTTTTCTAACATAGTGTGTATCCTTTATAGATGACTATGAAACAAAAAACTCTCTTTGAATTTATATAAATTGGAAAGACAAGAAAGAGCAGGCAGCTGCCCAGTAATAAAGTATTTGATATATCAATAGACAGCACCGATTTGGTGGAACTTGCGTTTCTATTAAAAGATTTTTTTTAGATTGACTCTGTTTTCTCGATAAAGAAGTATTCAGTGCTCATACTTTTGGTATATAGCTGAACTTAATTCAAGGTAAGATACTATTGCGGAAAAATATAGCACCGAAGTATCCCTTTTCATGAATATTCTCCTATATATATATTCTAAGCCATAGACTCTCACACACCATGCTGTAAACAAAACAAATAAAAAACAAGAGTTATTGCTTCAAGTCTCCTTATTCTTTTTTTTCTTATAAAGAGTTTAGTCGAGGAGGTATCGTAAACCATGCTTTGAACTACACTGTGCCTATTAAGAATAACGGGATATAATTCCGGAGGCTCTCGGACAATGGAAAAAATTGTTATCTACAGCTTTCAATTGATATTAAAACCAATAAATGCCTGCCCTAGAGCCCTGAGTAGGTATATATACAAGGGATCTTTGTCGTATTATCGAGAATTTCAATTATGTGCTCTATTTGTCGCTTCAAAGAAAATGATAAAAAATAAAAGCAAACAAAGGTCGTTTCTTCTTTAAGCCAAAGAGATTGTATTAACTGACTTTTTTTGGGTATATTCTTTATTTACACACATATGAATCCCTTAAGATATCCTACTAACTTTATTTATTTTTGCGCGACAATACAGAATATCAACTTCTCTTTTACTACCATTACTACTATATTTATTTTGACTAGCACGTATATATATAAGCTCACAAAGTATAACTACCAAAGAGAATGGAAGAAAAAGAGGGATGGGAGAAGTAAAGAAGGAGGGATATATACAGCATATATTTGACAGCATTGCCGATTACCATCATTGGATACCTGTTTAAAAACAGACTCTATCAAACAATTAACAAATATAGGCTTCAAGGGTCTGTGGTATTCAGAATGTGAATGATAGATATAAAGAAGATGAGGGCAACGTGGATATTCGAGAAGTCTTCTGTTTTAATTGAATCTTGACAAAGCAATAAATCTATATCAAACGTGCGGTGTGCCAAGAACGCCAGTTAGAGTAAGGCCAACAATATTTACTAAATATATAGTAGCAATTCGTTTCTCCTCAATATTAATACATATCGAGTATTTATTTTTGTACCTGTTATCCGTTTTTATATGTACGAGAATTATGATCGATTCTTGTGTCTTCATCTGCATTTTTTCGATTCAGCATCTAAATAAACACGATTGATCGAATAGCCAGAACAATTTATTTTAATTTTAAATAAAATTTAAGTAGGAGAAAAGGAACGAAGAAGAGATACTTCTCCTCATAATCTATAAACACACACACACACACACGATTTACTTTGTTAATAGAAGCTGTTCAAGATGTAAAGCCTTTTAAAGATACACTATCAGGAATGTATTTATCACACAAGGATAATAAGCACATTATATCTTTTAAAGAATATATACATACATACACAAGAGGTAGAAAAAAAAAGAGGGGGGAGTGAAGTGGCATCGAACAGACATACATATATTGCCACTAGATCTCGCCTTTCTGTTTTCATTCACTGTTTTACTCGACCCGCCTTGTTACCACATGGTTCAAAAACCAGACCAAATAGAAGAAACAAACATGCAAACAGAATGTCTCCCCTTTTCTATCTATCTATCTAGCTAGCTAGCTTTTATTTCTTTATTTGTTTTTTGGGTCTAACGGACAATTTTTCTCTTATTATGTATGTTCTTCTCAAGCCACAAGCAAAGCGTGCATATACTGCACATAAACATGCACATAAAATATATTTATGTATATATAGACTAAAGACATACTGTCACTCGATGCTCAAATGTAAAAATAAATAAATAAAACATATTCTCAATAAAATCGTCAATTTACATACGCTTTTAGAAGAATATAATGGCACAAGGGGTGTGATATATCAGTATCGCCTTTTTTTGGCGTTACCAACCTAAATCCCATTGCATTCCATTCGAACGAACAATTTTCTCAATGTTAAAAAAATGGAAATCTAAAATAAATCGGATATTTGTAGCCATACTCAATATCTTAATACTTAAAGCATAACATATAGCTTTATATCCCCTCGGATTTATTCAGTTAAACTATTCAGGCATTACTAAAGAGTATCCATTATCACCGCCATTACATATTAATAATATTAGCATCGTTGCTCTGAATGATTATTAGGTACTCGTATAGATTCATTCAAAGCAAAGCTCATTGCTATAATACAAAAAAAACGTTGTGATTGTTTTGAGGTTATAACACACCACATAAACCAATAGTTTTTTTTTCCAAGAATATAATTGACAGAAAAAAAGTAGGAAATAGTTTCTAAAGGAAGATTGCTTATCCGTGTATATAGAAAATATATGGCTATAATTTATATACCAGCCACCATCTAGGCGCCATAAATTTAAGTATTGTTAAAAACACAATAAACTTCAAGAACAATCAGAGGACAATATTTATGTATAGAATTTTATCTCATTTGAGCTAACAATATAATAGTATCAACCACAACAAATCATGAGACAAAATATGATCGTGGGCTTGACAGAACGGTTTGGAATATGTTCCACGAGACCAAAGTCATCTCCAGGTACATATACTTATAAGAGCACCACACTTTGATACAGTGAATTGAGCTGCGCGGATATATAATTGTCTTCATTCTGGACCTATACCTCAGTGCTTAATAGTATCAAAATGTTATAAAATATAAAGTTTAATGGAGCTAAATGTTCGAGGAATTATTTAAACATTGCATTGAGAAATATTATAAGAATACCATGGACTATCAGTACTTTAGGTTAGATAGATTGAGGATGACTAATAAACATAAATACTTATGGTATAATAAATACTCTACAGAAGACTTGTGCTTCTAGGATTGTATTGTAATTAAGATGTGCGCAATTCATTTCCTATTATTGTGCCTATTAGAAAAAGTATATATAATACAAAGTAGTTTCCCTTATAGGCTTAGAAACATCTTAATTGAGAAGCTGGGGAAATAATATATATATAAAAGGACCTTTTAGAAAAAGACACATAAGCACTGTATTATTTCAAGGATAGTTCCGCACAAATCTGTTTATTAGAATACCTTCACGAATAGCTATCGTAAAATTCCAAAAATAAAACAGAAAAATAGTACATGGATTTGTGCTGAAAGCTAAAGAGAGAAACTCCGGGGATATGATATTCTGGATTGTTAATGCCATATCTGTAGTACATCGTACATAATACGATCGGATCTCCCCACGCATAAGGGTTCCAAAAAGAGATTGTGTAAAAGAGGCAAAAGTATGTAACAAAGTCCCGTAAATCATGCTAATCTGTACAATTTTAGAATTAAATAGTATTGGAGACACTGTTTTAAGAGATGTTTCTGACATGTATAAACCTATCATTCCTAGGTTGACATCTAGCAATTGTTTAATTGTAAAAATCTAACTACAGTAGTTTAGTAATCAGCAGTATTATACTGTGTAATTCACCATAAAAGGAGGGAACGAGAATATGCCGGGGATAGACTATATTAAGTAAGTAGGGGAAATATTGTAAGAGCTCATTGATAATATTGAGCAGGCATCTTTGGAAAGAATTGTTTGAGATTTGTTGCTGCTTTGAGAAAATTACAGCATGTGTCTTAGGAGCCTATGTGCGAGTAAGAGATTTTTTTTAAGTCGAACAAGGGGAAGAAGGGGGGAAAGAGGGGAAGAACAAGAGGCATATTTTTTTTTAATATTTCGTTGGGCTGGAGGCTGGAGTATCCCCAGTGCTTATCCTTGTGTACTTATGCTCGAAACTTTGAAGTACATAAATGTAAGTATATCAGCCAGGTCAGCTACAACTTGACAATGGAATTTAGAGTTTAAAACAATCACAACACCAACAAAATTAGTAGTAATGTCTCTTATACATTATTATTATTTTTCTTTACCAGTGATTGCTCAGTTGTGTGAAGCCTATGGTAGTAATATTGAAATTATGTAATATACTATTAGTATTTTAAGCACAGTACAACAAATTTAGGCATGAAATTATTTTGTCATTATAATCCCTTAAGAGAATACATCTAGAGCTAACTAGTAGTACAGATATATGGAACACCTCATATCTTATTCTAGTATAATACAAGCGCGTGGAGACGGCGAGCCCTGAATGGCCTGACATTGATTACTTTTCTTTGTTACGATTCATTCTCGGAATACTGGGCTCTAGATCTCCTTATATATATATATGGCATAACAAATAAAATCATGTACTCGATTGTCACTAACTTTTCGAGTCCGGGGAAGCGGATTGTATACAAAAAGAGATTTGGTAGCTATATACAACACTCACAAACCGAGTTGCGAAATTCTATATGTGAAAAAAAAAATTCTTGGCATATTAGATTAATCGTTTAACTTCGATTCTGTCAAGAACTTTATGCTTATAATAGAGCTAACCTAATCCCCTTAAATCATTACTAAAAATGAACGCTAACTATAATATATATATATTTATAATCTTTTTGCATATGCAATAAGGGTATGAGTACTTACTTATTGTACATGTTCAAGGCAAATCACACACACACACATATATATATATATATATATATGTATATAGTATATCTGCTTGCATATCTTGGATATAATTCAAACTTATTTTCTCATATATTTCCAGCCATAAGATATTTGTTTGCCCAAAATGAGCACCATGTATGTTACCAGAGCCCTGGATACGTCCCTTGTTATTGCCATCGACGCCTATATAAATCAGGCTATGCACCTCTATTTTTACTCTTGTCTATTCATAAAAAAAACCCCAGTCTTTATTATCAGCTTCATTTGTGTAAAACCGAAAGAATCGCGTTAGACAATACTGGCCACCGACGCGCCCGTTATTCTCATCTTATTATCTCATATTTATATATGTATATATTTGACTTTCTGTAACGTTTATAATTTAGACCCTATAATTCTTTTTATTTTTTATATATAATATTATAAAAGGATATATATTTATATTTATATACGTACATAGGCTTTTGTAAAGTGTATTACTGAATAAATACATATATAAACACACACACATATACACACATACACACACACGCATATATATATATGTGTGTGTGTACACATTTTTCCTATTCTACCTTATATACTGCGTATCACCAACTCTGTTCTTACAAAAATGCCTCAATCCTCAGATCACTTCTTCTTAGCAAAAGCTTATAAAGAATCTTCGACTATGCGTTCTAACAGACTGTTTGGTATCAACCTCAGAAAACCAAGACCTCAGAACCCACGCCCTAATCCTAATCCAGAACCTTCGCCTACTCCATCGCCTACTCCATCTCTTCCAGAAAGTACTTCAGACGAATGGACAATGCTGTTTAATCTGGAGTAATCCTCAGATATCAAGAATTTATTATCTTATATACACTTCAGCAAAATCTGACTATATGCTCAATAACCACCCGCTTTTGTCTGCTTTCCTATGAATGGCTTTTGTAAGTAAGAAATTTGATTTGTTAACTGTATACCAAGAGGATATTTAGAAGAAAATGAAATAGCGAATCTAATTATAGGGGTGATTTTCTTTCTTCCTACCTAATAAAAAGGTTTATCAAAGGCTAATTGTTTTTTTTTATTTGTTTCAAAGGCTTTCGACCTTTGATTTTACTTTACCCCTAAGCATAAGCCAAATCATGTTTGCCCGAAATTTAATACTATGCTCTTATATTCTTCAAGCTCAATTATTTTCTATATATGCCCCAGTATATCCTTTCAGCCCTTTATATTGCCACCATATTCTATTCTACTTGAAATATCTTATACTGTCATTATTACTACCACTATTACGCCGCTCAGATATACACACATATCACTTTACATTACTTTTTTTTGACACACTCGCATGCATGCATACATGTATTTGTGTGCACATCAGTCCTATGAATTACTCACTTTTTTATTTTCTTGTATCTCTTGTATCTCTTGTCAAACCTGTCATGCTTATAAATATAGTTTTATGCCCTTCTTGAGTATATATAAATATTAAAGAACAATAATACATATGCACAATATATTAATCTTCATTTATTCTGTCCAACCTAAATTACCACAACCATCAATAATATAATCAACACATATCACAATACATGAACTTTTCTTTTATGACATTTGCTGTTAGATTCTGTATACAGTCTATCCAATTACTCGGATATTTTGGGTCTTTTGATCTCTCCCTTTATCCTTAAATCAACAAAGCAAAGTAGGGGAAGAATTACCAGCGAGAATTCCTATTACATCAAGAGAAACTTCCAATTCTAAATTGAACAGCAAAGCTACAATAATAACTTAATATAAAATATGTATAGATACATTTATTAAAAGCAACAACTTGTAACGACAGAATCGTACCTTGAACAACTATAATTAGTGAGGGAAAAAATGAATATAGAAAACAATTCGAAAGTTGGCATATTAAAAGAAGAACTAAATTTGTGAAATTCTAAAGAGTATCCTTTATAGTAAAAGAAACATAGGTATATATAAATAAGATAGCCAATCGAAAACTAAAGAAATGACTATGGGGTTAGTTACAAATCGTAAATTCTGTAAATAATGATAGGAGATAATTCAACTATATGTATATTATATATTATGATTTAAGTGCCTATCTATAAGAAGAAATAATTAATATCTACAGGATGGAATAGCTTTTAGTAAAATCATGAGCACTATGATTCATAAAAGGTCTTCATCTTTCTTACAAATATAGTTCAGCATTGAGTAATTGCACCTGGGTTACAATATAGTCATGTAATTCTTGTCCGTCTTAATTGTTTGTGGTCAATCTGATACGGATAATCAGGCCATTAACACTGCCATTAATAAATAGAAAGATACCCAAAAATGCGAAAGTAATATTACTGGATTTTGCCAGATAGTAATAATAGCTATCAAATATTTTACTTTATATTACAACCTTAGGCTCTACTTTGTGAAATAAAGTATGAAATGGCGAGAACAAAAGAGTGCAGATCTATCGCTTATGGTGCATTAAATCAACTCTTTATTATTATTATTATTATTATTATTATTATTATTATATATACAAGTAACCATAACTACAAACCGATTACTGCTCAACTATTTTATGCTAGTTTAAAAGACCCAGTTTGTCCCTGACTAAACATATATGGAAAATTATTGGCCGACTTTGTACATTCATATCAAGATTGGTGTTTCAGAGGACTGCTTTTATAACAACAAAAACTCTACATTACTTGGACATTTGTTGCTATCCTAATCATCCAATTATTAATCATCACAATGGCAATTCCGGATCTCAAACAATCAACTTCTACTGGGAATCATTCAATCTCTAGCAACCATGAATTCGATAATCAATCAAATTGTAATCCATTTGAATCAACTCAAATGGATGCTCGCAAACCTGAAGTCGAAACTGGTGTCTCTGACATCTCATATGATAGTTTACTCAACCCTATCCACCTCCAACAAGACCTGAGCGGCGGCTGTGGTGGAAAAACCTGGGAGGCAGCTGACATTATGATCGAGTACTTACTCTGGAAGAAATCCCAATCAGATACATTCTTTGATGGGAAACGGATATTAGATTTAGGTAGTGGAACTGGTCTGGTCGGTCTTGCTGTGGCCTCTGCTTTTCCTGGGGTTCAACACATGACCTTAACCGACCAGATGTAGGCTATAAATAATAGGCTAAATATGCAGGAAAACTAACATTTATCTATTAAGCCCAATGATGGAATTGATGAAACAAAACATCTTATTAAACGGACTTGAAAGAAAAGTGGACGCTCAAATCCTAGATTGGTAGGATAAAACACAGTAACAAAACCGGTTTAAGAAACGGAATCGTATATACTGCATTTCGTAAAGTTCAGTGTCCATCACAGTCTACACGTCCTGTTTTCATTATATATCTATATGATTTCTTCTTTTTCTCGCATTTTGTGAATTCAACACTAATTTCCACCTACACGTTCAATAGGGGAACTCCTTTGCCAGAATCTATAATGCCTCTTTCAGATGTGATTCTAGCTTCAGACTGTGTCTATCTTGAGATTGCGTTTCAGCCACTTGTAGACACACTTGTACTTTTGTCAACAAAAGAGACAGTGATCTACTTGAGTTATATGAAAAGAAGAAATGCAGACAAACGGTTCTTCCAGATGTTACGCAAAAAGTTTATTTTGAAAGAGGTAATTTGGTTAAATATTATTTACCAGGTTACTAATACTTTGATATAGATTGAAGATGATCCAAAGCGGGAAGTTTATTCAAGAAAGGGACTCCACCTGTATTTGTTAACAAAAAAGTAAATGAGAATTGGATATGCATAGCTATAAACACATATACCATCCTGCATTATTATTATAATTTGAAAAGCTATTTGTTGTTGTATTGAACTCCAAGGTATGTATTCATTTCAATGAAACAACATAATACTTGTAAGTATAGCGAGATGTGATGGTATACAGATCAGGTGATAAAAACACCAGTTCTTTCTTCAGACATCAGTATGAAAGGCACTTCATCAAATACCAGACGAAAGTGTACTTCCCATATTTTGCTAATTATGCAACCAAGAACATGTAGCAGGCTGGTATCAGTGTTGCGGGTCCTGATTATTAGAGGGGTGGCAGGGCTGAGGAGGTGAGAGTATTGAAACTGGGTAGGACATATAAATAAGAATATTTTACCTTCGCTTTTCCCTTTTCTTTATTATTTTATAAATGGCAGCTTTTTTTTTAAATGAAATACACTCTGCGAAACACAGCTTAATTTAACGAATGTCTCCGTCAAATTTAGTGAACATTGTTTTAATAAAATATTATAACGAAAATGCACTTGACAGTTTGATGTGGATATAGTAGTACTGTTATTTCTTTTAATTGTACATATAGAAATATTTAACGGCATACTACACACAGTATTACAAAAAGTGCAGCAATAAAGCTGAATATATTATTGACTTTGGATCATTGTAAGGGTTTCCTGTCCTATCTGATGCCGAAGACTGTTACGTTGGACCTTTCCTAAAGATGACCTTGGGAGAGAATCAAGAAATACAAGTCCTCCTCTGATATGCATTTGGTTTGGGAGCTGATTATTTGTGTAGGAAATAAGCTCCTCCTCTGTTGGTTTGTTTGCTTGAGCTGATCTGAGGACGACAAAGGCCTTTGGAAGTTCTGTAAAGAGCTCTTCACTATAGTGACCTACTACACAGCATTCAGACACATCCGGATGTGTAATCTACACAATGTTTACAGAACAATTAGCTTACAGAATAATAACAAGTATTCTTTTCTTCCTACCAAAATATCTTCTATAATAGACGGACTGATCTAAAAGAGTCAACGAAAGCATGTAAGTCAAAGCGTATGATATTAATAATGATCTGTGATAGCATACCTGGTAACCATAGTACTTGATTATGTCTTTAATACGCGAAATGAAATAAAAGAATCCATCTTCATCAACTCTGAAAAAATCCCCACAATGGAAAAATCCATCCTTATCTATCGCAGCTTCAGTGGCTTTGGGGTTGTTGTAATAACCCTGTAGAATAATACAGCCAAAATTAATATATATATATATATATATATACTAGATTCGAGTGTAGCTACTCACAGGTGTAACCACTGGACCTCTTAGGCATAGCTCACCCATAGTTCCATTCATAATCTCTAGTTATATACAAAACATAAGCCCTAAGTAAAGTGTAGACTGAGTCATAAATTAGCATAGAATAATATTTACCTTCTCCATTTTCATTAATAATTTTTGCCGTAAAATTAGGACACAATCTACCGACAGAACCTACTCTCAAGCTGTAAGTATAAATATCTTCTTACTTTTATTAGAGTCAATCCATTACCTCTTTTTGCAGCCTCATTGCATAGTTTCAGACCCGAGATAATCTCTGTCATTCCAAACCCACTAAGTAATGGAAATTTGTGACGTTTCATAAACCGAGATATAGTAACAGTATCCAAAGGTGATCCTGCTGAAAAGGCGACGAGTATAGAAGAAAGATCATAATCTTCTACAAATGGTTCTCTTGCTAGAGCAGCAGCAACCCATGGTTGGATGATGGTAAATTGAATTTTGTACTTTTGAATAGCCACGCAGTATTCTTTAAGTGAAAAGTTTTTCATAAGGTATGTTTCAGTCCCTTCCTTGATACAGACATTCATGGCTATAACCATAGCAGTTGAGTGGGCGTTACTAGCATATGACAGATATCGTGCATCTGGCTTTAGCCAATAGTCTCTTGAGTACATTGCTGCTACTATATTAGTATGTCTAAGAAATGATAAAAGATGAGTTCAAAGTAAGGGGTCTGATGCAGTTAATATTTCTTACGTAATTGTCACCATTTTCTTTGTCCCTGAAGTTCCTGAAGTGTAATAGATATATGCTGGCTCTGTGGTGAGATATTCCAACGAAGGCTTAATTGGTATAGCTAAGCTTGAGTGGTTCATTAGAGTAGTACGGAATGGTTTGATCCCATCGATAGTCTTATTGCCAAATACAAGGATGTCTTCATCTTTCAAACCAAGTTTCTTTGCTGCCCGTTTTACTGCCTCAAGCGTTTCCTCGTGAGCTATTATAAGCTTTGGTTTGGCAAGTAGCATGTCTTCTACGACGTTGTGATTCCCTTCTCCAGCAACAACGCATGCAGAAACCGCGCCTATTAAAGTATATTACTTTGTCAGTTAAAAGTATTGTTAAATTTGGCACTTTGCTTTGATTACCTAAAATCGGCGGAGCTTGGAGAGCAACTGCCCAGTCAACCTGTTATACAAGGCATATTATATATATGTATGTGTATGTGCAATTACTCTTTATATTTCATACTTACATGATTAGGAGAACATATAGCCATAATATCGCCTTGCTTAAATGAGTATTCATCTTTTAGTCCTTGTGCGAAAAGAAGGATATCTCTTTTCAAAGTTTCGCGTGTCAGGTAGGTTTCTGGATGTTCATAATCAATGTATATCTTTCGATCGCCTGGTACACTTGTTTCGATCTCGAAAAGAGTATCAAAGATGGTTCCAATAGGGTATTCTCTGTCAGCTTCGTGTGAATGGTACATTGATAAAATGGCAAGAGAAAAAGGAAGTGCGTTGATCCAGAAGCTCCGTGAACATTATTTGGTTTAAATACCCTTTTTTGTTGTGTGTGTGTGTCTTACCTTTAATAAAAATCCTGAAAGATCATACTTTACGCAGGGGTTTGTTTATGATCTATCTAATCTGTAAGAGAACCCCGCTCTTGTACCTTCAATATAAAAAATATAAGCACCTGTTGTACAGCATAGTAGCTAATAGAATAGTTTTTAAAAGTACCCAACAAATCTTTGGTGAAAAAAGTGGCTTTAATCATAGATGTACAACATGGTACAGCGTCTCTATTTCCAAAAGCTATAGTAAATGAGTAGCACTGTAGTATATCTATTATATATCTATTATATATATACCATTATAAAAACATAATTGATTGCTTTAGATTCTATGCCGCCACTTCTTTGTAGATGATATTCACTGTTTATTTTATTAGACAGTTCATTCTCTCTTACTTTTTCTTTCAAGTATATACTTTTAAATTATAAGAGATCTTTTGGTAATCATAGCGTGTCTATGTTAGTTTGTCAGCTATGTCACGTAAAATTAATAGTATTCTTTTCGCATTGACCATGTTTTTTTTATTCAGTACCCATTAAAGGCGTATTTTCTTTTAAACCACGTAGAGAATTTAATAAACTAATTTTGATTGGTTGCGTATAGGCGTGTTTTTGGATAGATACAATTAAACAGTGATATTTAATTAATGATTGACTACAGCATAAATATTACTTGATCTTGTAAGCGTGCACAAGATCTGGAAAGTTTGTGGTGGTTAAAATAGAGCTCTATGTGTTACCGATGTAATTTTTCATAGCTGATAAAACCACGCAAGGTTTTTTTTAGCTTAATGAAGAAATAATTGTCACCTTGAAAGAAAAAGAGTATCATTTGTGATCAGAAGATGTTTGATCAATAGTTTAAGCTTTAAAAATACAACAAAGTATATGTTGTAATGATGGTATTTAAAGGATATTCAATCTATAGATCTCATCATTTCAAAGAGCAAATAATAAGGAGTAATAGCCATAGCTTATTGGCTATATATATTAGGTGAGCAAGTGTGGAGATAAAAGCTAAAAAGGAAAATTCATCTTTTAATACAAAGTTTCCAAGCCTCCTATGATATATATATATTCGCCACAAATATGCACAATTTCTGTATACTAAACGCACATCCCCACAAATAGAAAAGAACATTGTTTCTCAAAAAGGAAAGAAAGACTTGGTTGTGTAAGATATGAACAGAAATTTACAGGATTTGATTTATTGTTTAATATGGAAAGGATTAAGAGGATAATGAAGTATATTTTTTATATATAGAGTTATATATATATATGATAAATTGAAGGATTCTACCAATCCAACTTTTTAGCGGGCTGAGAAGCTGATCCAATAGCAGTGACCTTGGTAGCCTTTCCCTTGTATGCCTTGCCGTCCAACCAGGGCCAGGTAGAAGTACGCTTGGCTTCGAACTTCTCAATCGCGCTATCCTTCTGCATAGTAAGACCAATGTCATCCAAACCATTCACCAAACAATGCTTGCGGAATTCCTCGACATCAAAAGGAATCTCACCACCGGGGTATCTAATCTTCTGATGAACAAGATCAACTTCAATCTCAGCCTTCTGTGTGGCATACTTGGCGAGGGTATCGACCTGCTCCTGGGAAAGAATGATTGGCAACATGCCGTTCTTAAAGCAGTTGTTGAAGAAAATGTCGGCAAAACTTGTGGCAATAATACAGCGAATACCAAAATCGTTAAAAGCCCAAGGAGCATGCTCGCGGGAACTACCGCAGCCAAAGTTGGGACCAGTACAGACCAGGATCTTTGATGAGCGGTAGGCGGGTTGATTGAGAACAAAATCAGGCTTTTCAGCACCAGTGGCAGGATCATAACGAAGGCCATAGAACAAAGCGCTGCCGAGACCAGTGCGCTTGATGGTCTTGAGGAACTGCTTGGGAATAATCATGTCAGTGTCGACGTTGGAGATGGCCAGAGGAGCAGCAACACCCTTAAGTGTGGTAAACGCAGGCATGGCGCTTGCGACAGGAGCACCCTTGTTGACGGGACTACCAGCAGGAGGACAGTCAGTGACAGGATCGGCCTGGTCGGCAGCTTGCTTGTGGGCAGCTTCATCCTCGACCTTTGGCTGGATGGTCTGGAACTTTGGAGGAGGACTGCGGGGAACCATGGGAGTGGAAGAGAACTTGCGGACATCAGTAAGGTAGCCACGAATAGCGGCAGCGGCAGCCATGGCAGGGCTCATAAGATGAGTACGGCCACCGGCACCTTGTCTGCCCTCAAAGTTACGGTTGCTGGTACTGGCACATCTCTCTCCAGGGCTCAACTGATCAGGGTTCATACCGAGACACATCGAACAACCGGCCTCTCTCCAATCAAAACCAGCATCAGTGAACACCTTATCCAAACCCTCACGCTCTGCTTGACGCTTCACCAAGCCTGAACCGGGAACAACCATGGCGTAGACCCAGTCAGCAATATGTTTACCCTTGACAATGCTGGCTGCACTACGGAGATCCTCAATACGAGAGTTTGTGCAACTTCCGATGAATGCCTTGTCGATCTTAACCTCTTCCAAGGGAGTGTTGGGAACCAAGCCGATGTATTCCAGGGCACGTTCCATAGCAGCCTTGCGAGCGGGATCCGAGACACTGGAGGGATCAGGGACATTGGCAGTGATGGGAGCGACATCTTGAGGACTTGTTCCCCAAGTGATGGTGGGAGCAATATCTGAAGCTGCAATCTTAACATCAATATCATACTTGGCGTTGGGATCAGACTTGAGGGATTTCCAGTACTGAACGGCCTTGTCCCACTCGGCGCCTTCGGGAGCAAGAGGTCTTCCACGGAGGTACTCGAATGTAATCTCATCAGGTGCGATCATGCCTGCACGAGCGCCACCTTCAATAGACATGTTGCAGATCGACATACGGGCTTCCATAGACAACGAGGCAATGGCAGATCCACAAAACTCGATAACGCATCCAGTTCCACCTGCGGTACCAATAAGACCAATAACATGCAAAGCTACATCCTTGCTAGTGACACCAGGTGTCAATTCACCTTCAACGCAAACACGCATGTTCTTGGACTTCTTCTGCAAAAGGGTCTGGGTGGCCAGAACGTGCTCGACCTCAGAAGTACCGATACCAAAAGCAAGAGCACCGAAGGCTCCGTGAGTGGAAGTGTGGGAATCGCCACACACAACAGTGGTGCCGGGAAGTGTGAAACCCTGCTCGGGACCGATAACGTGGACAATACCCTGACGACTGTCTTCCATTCCAAAGTAGGTCAGCTCAAACTCCTTGACGTTTGTTTCGAGAGTCTCGCACTGGGTTCGCGAATCAGCCTCGTCAATAAAAGTAGTGATGCTCTTGAACTTCTTGCGTGTGGTGGTGGGAATGTTGTGGTCCACAGTTGCGAGAGTACAGTCAGGACGACGAACACGTCTGCTGGCATTACGAAGACCTTCAAAGGCTTGAGGGCTGGTGACTTCATGAACAAGATGTCTATCGATGTAGATCAGACAAGTGCCGTCTTCCTGGCTATCGATGACATGGTCATCCCAGACTTTGTCGTAGAGTGTACGGGACATTAGTAAGATAAAGAGAGAAAAAAAGTTATAAGAGAGCGAAAGAGAAGGGGGTGTTGGTGCTAAATAGTTGAAGGAGTCAATGGTTCATATAGTGGTTAAGTTTTAGCATGGTTGGGCATGTATCCCCCGTGAGTCAGTGAAATATGTACGGTGATTGGCTGATCAGCAAAAGATGGACTAATGTATTGTTTTACCGCTCAGCATATTCATGCTGTACTTTTTTTTATTCCGCCAGAATATCCTAGCCAACGAGCGTTCAGTGTCACTCTGACTGTGTTATCTGCCTAGTGAAGAGCCACTAGGATGATTAGACAAATAATTTTCGTGTTTGTGTGTGTGTGGTGTATATATATTTGTATTTTATTAATTTTTTTAGATATCTTGAGTGATTTCAGGAGATTCCTGCCTTGAACGGGCATGTGTGTTTGATTCCTTGAGTAGGAAAGAAATCCATGCATCTGTAAAAGACTGATCGAAAAAATACAAAATCAAAATAAGCATTGAAATGTTAAAAGATAAGCAGCAAGAAAACCAGAAAACAAATTCCATACTTCTTTAGGTTCATCCTCGTGGATTGAATGGCGGGGGTTCTGCCAGCTGGTAACTGAACTAGACGAAGATGAGCGCGGCAGGCCAGTGCTTCGTATCAATCCAATCTGTTCCTTTTGCTCGGTGCTCAATTGTAATACACTAGCAAGAATTGTCAAGATATCATATCGTTTACGGTCACCTCGAGGAGCTATCAAAAAGCCGACCAAAAGACTGGTCACAAGTTGCCTGCAAGTCATTAAAGAATGTTAATATTAAGCTTTTTTTTTTACACCACTATTTGTTCATGTTACTGCATACCTGTCTACATTGTTTTCACTTGACTCTTCTTTAAGTCTGCGCATGGCTTCCACAAGATGTTCATTAAGGATAATTGCTATGTATAGAGTTTGTTAATATTTATTTAAAATTATAATTATGACTCTTATAAGTTTCCTTGCTGTTTCATTTTCATCTTTTTCATTTTTATTAAAATTAATTACCTTCGTGTCTCAATTTTCCAATTAAGAGACCCTTCTCCTTAATTTCTTGCTCATAACGTTGAGCTTTAGCTACATCATGCTGGTACTGTTCTAAAGAAGCCTATGCACACAATAGTTTTACATCAAATTACATCAAAATATAACTTTAATCTTTAAAGAAATGGATCTGCACCAGTTTTCTTTCTTGGTTTGTTGATATGCTTCTTACCTCTGCAACCTGGGCCCTAGACTGATATTCTGCCAGTGAAATCTTGGCGCTTTCGAGTTGTCGTTCAATGTGTTCCACAGCAGCTCTGATCTCAGCATCTTTAGCTTTATAGATATAAGAAAGATGAATATAATGAGCCATTGCCACCTCCCATATACACCCACTCAAACACATAAAAAAAACGATAATAATAAAGTCAAACATACTAGCCTGGAATTCTTCAAGAACTGTCTGAAGATTTGCTAAGCTAGCACGCTCAGATTCGTTTTCTTCGTTTTCTTCCATCAACTGCTTTTTAAGTCTTGCCAGTTCAAGCTCTGTGTATTGAAGCCTATCTTCGAGCTGACTGCGCTCAGCATCAACCTGCATAGCCATAGCCTCGAATTCCTCTCGTTTGCTTTGAACTTCTTCTATCCAGATCTGAAGTTGGCCAATTTTGTGTTCTTTTTGAGCCATGCGTTCAGCCATCTCATTATCACGCATCACCATATCAGCTCTGGCTTTTTCAAGATCATGATGTGTTGCCTGGAGCTCCGCTGTGAGCTCTTCGACTTTGTATCTTAGCTGTTTATCGGCTTCCAAACGTGGCATCAGGTTTTCTTTGATATGAGACAATTTGGCCAGAAGAGATTGATGTTCTTGGCTCAAGGTTGCCAAACTCTCTTCCTTTTCTTTTCTTTTCTTCTCAGTTTCTTCTAGTTGTAATTCAAGTTCCTTTGCTTTCTCTTCGAACCCTGACTTTGACTCTAATGCATTTTCCAGGCGATCCTTTTCATTTGCGAGCGCATCCTTTTCTTCTGAGAGAGTGTTTATAGCCATTTGTAGCTGTGTCGTTTGACGTTTGAAATCTATGTACTCCCATTTTTTTCAGCCGGATTTTTTTTTCGTTTTGTTGTTGTTGTCGTTATTTCTTTGGTCGTCGCCTTTTTTCCGAGCATATTTATCAGCCCTTACCTCTCTGGTTTGTCTCAATTGCCTTTTGATTGTTTTCTTTTTCTTTGGTAATGGTGTCAGTCTGAGATAACAGGTGGCTTCTCAATTTTTCCAAGGTTTGTAATAGATCAGGTGGGATTGAGCTGTCCAGATTTGCTTGTTCTGCATCAGCCATTATTTCCTCCAGACCTGTATTCACAATGGTTGCATCGCATGCATTGGCTACCCCACTAGCATCATTGCTACGATTTGATTTGTTTTTCCGGACTATGTGGAAAGGCAAATCCCACATTTCAGTATTGGAATTCCCCCAATAATAATAATAACAGCAATAACAGTAGCAATATACATATATGTCTATAGCAACAACCCTTTCTTTTTTTGATATAAAACTTTACCCTTTTTCAATTCACCTTTAAGCTGTTCGACTCTTTCTTCCAGCTTTTTTACTATTTCCCAAAATTCCTCCATTCATCAGCATCGTTATTCATATTACACACACAGAAAACTGCCACATTTTTCGCTTTGTTTGCTTTGCTGCTTTTTTTGTTTTTTGTTTTTTAAAATAATAGCATGACAACATAATAGCAAAAGCAACAACAGCAATAGCCAAATATACTTCTCTTGGAGACCCGATCTGGTCCCTGGACTTTGATATATGTTTTTCTTCTTCTTCCTCTCACCTTTTTCAATGTTTGCAGCCTCTAACTTGCTATTCAATTGATTCTTTGCTGTTTCTACATAGGCTCCTAGAATGGCAGGTGATGGTATGTCAGGGATCTCAGATTCATGCCCAGTACTCATCGTTTGTATTGCTCGGGTTAAAACTATCGTTGACTTTTGGCTATTTTCAAGCTGTTCATCTTTTTCCTTCAATTTTTCTCCAAGTTTTTCCAGTTCCTTTGTTGCCTCATCGTGTTTCTTTCGCTCGGAATCCAAGGCAATCTGTGCCTTGGAATTGGTATCATCATATACTTGTTGCTGCTGTTGCTTTTGTTCCTGAAGCTCATTAAGCTGTTTGGATAAGGTGGAATTCTCTAAGGCGATCTTCTTGAGATGGTTACCAGCTAGAGCTAGTTTCTTTTGATATGAGAGTAATATGGTACGCTCTTCTTGCCATGCTTTTTCTTTTTGTCGGTAGATTTCTAATTGAGCTTGCAGTCCGCTGATCGAATCTAAGTGGATGGAGAGGGTCATCTTCCTTTGTCGTAGTCTGAGTTCGAGAAATCCTTGGCTGGTACCTTGGTCCTCTGACATTATAGACTTTCGCACAAAGAAATTGAGGACGAAATGGATACACTCTTATAAATGCACTGTCGTTTTAAGCTTCCTTTGAGATGAACATCTTTGGCATTTTTCAATCCAGCATGAGTTAGGCTCCGCCCAAGGGCGTGACTGTGTCACCAGGGCAAAGACAAAAAAAAAAAGAAAAGTAAAAAGTGTACACACACACACATATATATGACACTGGGGGTTTTTTCTATTCTTTTGTATTATGTAATTAAATGTGTAAATATTGTCAAGTACAAGCCAATAGATTCAATATATTTTGGAGGGGGTTTTTTTTAAAGAGGAAGAACTTGAAGTCGATTTATTTAAATAGTTAAAATTAGTATACGCTAAAAGCTTCGATTAAATCTGGTGATTCTTCAAATACAGCCATTTTGCCTTGCAGCATATGTGCAGTGATGTGACAATGAATGGCCCAGTAACCAGGGTTATCCTATGTACAGCAAAATGTGTAAGTAAGTAGGTAAGTAAGTAAGTATATATATTTTGCTTGAGAAAAACAAACTTACAGCTTTGATTCTGATTTTAGTCCAACCGCATCCACGTGTTACTGGATCGGGTTCGGAGGGGTAGACGACAGACACGTCTTTGTATAGAGGTGTAGCAAAGTTACGAATGTCCTTGTGTTCTTCATGGTTGTATTCTCCTACTCCAGAGGCAATCAAATGGTGGGAATGTCCATGGGTGTGCCATGGGTGAAGTAGGCAATCAATACCGCCCATCGCATTTTGAAGCACTACATCGATTGTTTCTTGGTAGAAAAGCGGATAGGTCTTGAGTTCTGCACTGTAGCCGTCTTCTTCTAGTTCTTCAAGTCTGGGCGTCTTACGGAGACCTCTTGTCAGAGAGTTGTAGAGTGGTAAGGCGTGTTCGATAGGAGGTCTTCCATTCATGTAATAGCGAGTTGTATTGTCACCATGTTTCATTATCGATGCTCTCAACTTAATGGTACGATCCGGCTGTTCATCCAGAATTTGATCCCGGCCTTGGAGTGGTTGCAGCTTATCCCAGATCCAGCCAACACCATCCTCTTCTGGAAAGACAGGGAAGTCCTTTGCGTATGTAAAGTCCCTTGGAGGCCTCTTTCCTCCCGGCCCTCCACCTCCGCCTCCGCCTTTACCTTTACCTCCTTTACTTCCTCCACCTTTTCCACTGCCTCCTCCTTCTCCTCCAGGCTCACCAGGTCCACCGTGTCCACCATGTCCTGATTTTCCGCCTGTCTCTTGTCGTTTTTTTAAAAACGTTGGATTGGAACATTTTCCACTGTGCTGCTTATTGCTTGTGGCTGCATAAAGCTATAGATTTGTTTTATGTGTTACTTTATAAATTGCTTGACAGGTTTGATTTGCTTTGATTTGAATTTCCCTTTTTAATAAAAAAAAATATGATAACCAAATAATACTAACCTTTCCACTAGAATGAGGATAAATTGAATCTGGCTTCATAATGTTTGAATAAGGCTCTGTTAGCCCACCGGGAGCAACGTAGCGCATGTATCCAAAGCCGTTCTCAGTATAACCTTTACCGCGATGGCGGTACCTGTAGTTTGTTGCGATTGCAAAGGCCGATCCTGGTTCTGCATTGGCAGTATGAACCAATACTGAGAACCTTTGGCCGGGAGTAATCTCGAGGAAAGATGTCTCGTAGGGAACGACCTTTTCGCCGTCGACCTCGATAATTGTCATCGGGTGGTCTTTAATGGCGAGTGCAAGGGTACGGAAGGAGTTTCCACCAATGATGCGGAAACGATAGGTCTTGTTGGGCTCTACGTTGAGGGCTGTGTAGCCTGGACAAGTTGCAGGGTTCATTATCTGGAGTGGATTGTTAATCGTCCTCCCGTTTATTAGAATACTCTCCGCGCTGTGATCAAATCGAAAGGTGGGACCAAGGTAATACGATTCACGCTGATGATGATGCTGGCGCCACCATTCACTCAGATGGATGATCCGCTCGTCGTCGTAGGTGAACGGGCCATCAGAAAGCTGTTTACCAAGCGAAGACGGCCAGGAATTTTCGTCATCGTAGACTATAAAGGGACCTTGGATTGTGTCGTCCTGCATACCAGCATGAGCATGGTAAAAGAATGTTCCTGACTGATTTTGTACACGGAACTTGTGAACATAGGAACCACCTGGTTGAATCAGTGGCTGGGTGACTCCAGGTACACCGTCAGATGCTACTGATCCGTATTGACGAATTCCGTGGTAGTGTATTGCCGAAGGACTGTTTGTTTCCATCCGATTGTGGACTGTGATAACTACATCGTCTCCTTTGGTTACGTATATTGGCGGTCCTGGGAACTGGCCGTTCACAAGCATAACTTTTGTGTGATTTGTGTGACAGTCCGGATTAAAGTCGCCGTTTGTGAGGTTCAGTTCAAATGTGCGCAAGGCAGCAAAGACTACATTGCTGAGTAACAGTAGACCAGTTATCCTACAAACTGCCTTGTGAATCATGTAAGATGTTAAAGAAGAAGAAAGGTGTAGAGGGTTTCGTGAAATCTGGTCTACCATTTCAATGCTTTATGAAGATGACTGAGAGCAAAATATTTTATATTTATCTACGAATGAAAAGGTGAAGTAAAATAAAATAAACAAAATAAGACTAATATTAATACTAATGTTAGTCCTTTTCTTCTTCTTGTTCTTCTTATTTTTCTTTTGACTTCTTCTTCTTCGTCGTCGTCATCATCATTACCCTCTCCTTTTAATGCTACTTCTTTTTATATCAGGTGATGTTTATTTAACACGTATTGTTCAGTCGTAGACTTTTAAAGAGTGGAAACATTATCCATAATAGTATTTATGATTTTATTTATTTTGAGGAATTGGACTTCAATTGAAATTTGTATTCATTAAAGCTAGTAATTATTATCATCATTATCATTATTACCCCAAGGTACTTGTCTTATTTGATGATCGCCGAGATTGATCCCCTTTGATACCATAATGATTCCTTGGTCGGTTTTGCATTCCTCAATCATTATTATGTTTTTTTTAAAGGTAATGATAAATAAGCCGATCTGATATAACAGTTGTAATCCAAATCGTGTTAAAGATACTGTATCGAGAGTTTTCTGTTTACTAAACAAAATAAAGACGTGGATTTTGACGTAGAAAATACAAATATTTTTCCGTTTTTTTTTCTTTAAGCGATGAAGAAATTAATCGTACATAAGCTTTATAATGGGTATCATTTCTTCTTTTAGGATATGTCATTACTGAATTGGTTTGTATAAGATATATAAAGTTGAATATAGAGTATATCGCAAACCTCAAATTGGCTTATCTGGTCTATAGCTGTACTTCACATATTATTATTATTATGAAAATTGTTTGAAAATAGGATCAAGTAAATTCAGTAAATTATTTTTTTTCTATTACCTTGAAACGAAGAACTATATACAGATAGACATATAGAAGAGCAAGAAAAGGAAGTGTTATGCTCAAAATAAGAATGATAATGAAATTACTCTAGACTTCTTTAGTTTTATTCTTCGTTGTACTTAATTATAAGGAGCTCATTTTGAATTGCTTCAAAAAAAAATTGTTCTCAGATTCATGCAGTTCATCTCTTTGCTTATTAAAAAGTTTGTCTAACATTGGTCTGTTACACTGTAATCCAAAAGAAAATAACAACCAGTCAAAATAACCTAGAGTCTTGTCCAAAATACTCTACAGTGTGAATTTATTAAATATATATTTTTATTATTTTATTTTATTTTATTTTTTTACTCACGCATCCTTCTCCATTTTCTATACAATTTATTTTTTTAACAAAAAAGCTCTCATATCCCATTTTTGTTTCTTCTTTTGGAATCTAATGTCTATCGAGATGGAAACACCTGAACCAATTGAAAACACAATTCCTAATCCTCATGCCGAGATTGTCGGTCTCCATTATCGAGTTGGACACAAAATAGGCGAAGGCAGCTTTGGTGTGATACATCAAGGTGAATTTCTTTCTTTTTTTCAAAAAAGGATAACAAAGATATCTATAGAGAAAGAGAAAGTATTTAATTATTTCTCTTTCAAAATAAATAAGGCATAGACTTGAATACAAACGAACCAGTGGCAATAAAATTCGAGTTACGAGACACAGAAACACCACAGTTGAGAAGCGAGTACTGCGCCTACCGAACACTCATTGGTCTAAGTAGCTCGAATATATTTCATTTTATTGATTTAATGTGATTTGTTCTATAAAATAAGATGAAGAAAAGTCTTGCGAATACTAATCTCATTAAGAGTAAGTAGCTGGTATTCCAATGACACGTTATTTTGGAATCGAGGGCCCTCACAATGTAATGGTTATGGACCTACTGGGACCAAGTCTAGAGGATCTATTTGGAATGTGTGGTCGAAAGTTCACAGTAGAAACTGTATTGCTTTTGGCAAAACAAATGGTATACATACATATACATAAAAAAAAAGGTTAATTGTTTTTTATTGGTAAACACGAATTGTATAAATGTACCTGTATGTAGCTTGAGCGTATTCAAAGTGTACATGAGCGCAATATGCTGTACCGAGACGTGAAACCAGATAACTTCTTGATCGGTCTACCGGACAGTAGTGAGCCAAATAGTATTAACCTGGTGGATTTTGGGATGGCCAAGGAGTACCGTAACCCAAAAACCCAAAACCATATTCCTTATTGTGAGCGCAAAAGTTTGTCAGGAACAGCACGATACATGAGTATCAATACTCACCTAGGAAGAGGTAAATGTCAAATACAAATACAAATTTTTTGGTGGAAGGCAGTGGTTGAGGTATAAACTAATTAGTATTGTAGAACAATCACGGAGGGACGATCTCGAGGCACTTGGGCATGTATTGCTGTATTTCTTGCATGGTTCTTTACCTTGGCAAGGGCTGCATGCTTCGACAAACAAGAAGAAATATGAGATGATTGGTGAATTAAAGCAAAATACACGTATTACTGATCTGTGCGAAGGTCATCCAGGTGAGAACTTATATTTGTATACTTTTTTAAAAAAAAGTGGGGGAGAATACTTTATTTACTCGATAAAAGAATTTGCACTATATCTCAATTATGCTCGAAGCTTGAGTTTTGATGGGACACCAGACTATAGCTACATGCAGCAATTGTTTGATCTAGGTCTTGCCAGAGTTAATAAAATTGACCGAGACGTGTATGATTGGAATCTACTTAATGATGGCAAAGGATGGCAGGTAAATTCGCCCACTCAATTGAATAACATAATAATCTACACAGTTCTTGTTTACTACACTATTCCCCTTCTTCTCTTTTTACTTATTACATCTAACCACTACCACTACTACTACTACTACTACTACTACTACTACTACTACTACTACTACTACTACTACTACTACCACCATCAACCACCAGACCTTGGAGCGTAAACCGGTACGAAAACCGCTGTTATTGATGAATTGATCCAAAATTAAAAAAAAAAGCCGACAATACTCTATAAGCCAAAAATCCCCCAGTCACATATCGAATGGTAGCAAGTACTAAGGAAAAGAAGATAGGGAAAAAGATGCACATATTTGTCTATTATCTAATTATGTCCAGTATATATATATATATATATATATATTATATACAAATACTGACTCTTATTAATATGAGTCTTTCAAAATATCAGTAGTTTTTTTTTTCTTTTAAAAAAAATTAATAATGAGAAATACTTTACAATTTCGAATCTATTCATATACAATTATTCTTCACAGAGTAACTTCCATTACAACCAGCTCACAATATGTATATATATATATATATATATTTCGGTTGGATGGTCTGAGGTCTTGTTGGCTGTCATTTTTTGGTTTGGTTTGGTTTTATCGTTTATAAGGAAAGAAGAAGAATCCGTTACATAAACTTGTCAAAGAATCGTTCCAGAGGACTCTGCTGTGCCTGAGTCCACCTAATTAATTACACACAGGAACAAAACAATAGTATGTTAGCAACAAACACGGTTTTATCTATATCTCTTTTGTCTATATATATATATATTTGAAATAAAAAATAAACTAAAAAAAATCCCCCCATCAGAAACTCTCTTTCTCTCTCGCCTTCCAACTCGATTGTTCTTACATAGCAAAACC
Organism: Phycomyces blakesleeanus NRRL 1555(-); assembly: GCF_001638985.1. NCBI lineage: Eukaryota > Fungi > Mucoromycota > Mucoromycetes > Mucorales > Phycomycetaceae > Phycomyces > Phycomyces blakesleeanus. Next base: position 2,582,730 of record NW_017265135.1, on the reverse strand, counting down.
TCTACGCTGAACCCATCTGCCGTTCATCTTCTTGGCATTCTTGGCATTGTTACGAGTACGCTGACCGCGAACAGGTAAACTCATTGCGTGACGTTTTCCAACGTAGTTGTTGATGTTACGATGGTGCATAACTTGGTCACGGACCTGTCGCTTGAGGTCACTTTCGATTGTCATGGCCGCAAGGGTGTTTGTGAGCTCGTTGACCTGAACTTCGCTCAGCTCAGCGACCTTTGTGGCCTTGGGAATTGCCATTTTGTCGCACAGCTTGATAGCAGTTGGTTCACCAATGCCATAGAAATATTGTAATGCCGTGCTATATATATGTGTGTGTGTGTATGTATATATATATATACATATATTTAATACGCTTTGTTTTTTTTTGTTTTGCTTTTTTTTGTGCGTGTGTGCCAAGCTAATCAGTGGAACATCGTACCTCACCAACTTGCGGTCTGGCAGATTGACACCGAGCAAATGCAACATCTTCTTGTTTCTATAAAACTCAAGGTGTTGTGTAGTGTGGAAGGCCCTGGGGCGGAGTTTTCATGCCTGTTATTTATCTGAACCAGCCACCTGAATTTTCTAAAGCGCAGGATAAAAGTCACACACAACTGGAATGTTAACTAAAAAAAAAAGACTATCAGACTTTAAGTTTTATTTTTGAAGAAGAAGAAAAAATAAATTATTTATATATAAATTTTTATTTTATTCTTTTTTTTTAAAATTCGTTTCATTTCATTTCAATTTTCTTTACCAAAACGTCATGTCCCGTCCCGAACACATTGCACCTCCTGAGATCGTATGTAACACGCATTGAAGACTACGAATGAACAGAAAGACCTGGAGACTCAATTTGTGTGTAGTTTTATGGCGAAGTAGAGGCCAGAAAGTATACTGACAAGTAAGCCGAGTTTTGTGTGTATAGTTAATGATTAAATTTATCTATCTACATATCTATTGTATGTATATGTACATTTATATACATATATGTGCTTCTTTTTTATTTGAATCAATTACTGTTTTATTTTTGTTTTATATTTTGGCTTACTGACTATGTATTATTCATATTTTTTGTGCATAAAATAGTTCTCGTATTGCTTCCATTCAAGCAGAGATGGCATACCGTGCTCTGGAGTTGCTGAACTTGTCAGAGGGACCCAAGTTCCTGTTGGATATTGGATGTGGATCTGGACTTAGTGGAGAGATTCTTGAAGAAGAGGGCCATGTGTGGGTTGGAATGGATATTTCACCACACATGATTGATGTAGCTAGAGAAAGAGAAGTAGAAGGTGACTTGTTTGTTCAGGATGCTGGACAGGGTGTCGGTTTCCGTCCTGGAACATTTGATGGTTGCATTAGGTAAGTTTTTCTTTTGTCTTTAAAGAATAATAGATATATATATGTGTGTGTGTGTGTGTGCATAATTATTATATGATTCTAACTGAATTGAATTGAATTGAATTGATGGTGATTTAGTGTTTCAGTATTGCAGTGGCTGTGTAATGCAGACAAGACTATCAATCGACCCAAGGCACGTCTGCAGAGATTTTTTTCTACTTTATATGCTTCGTTGAAGAAGAGCGCCAGAGCTGTGTTCCAGTTTTACCCGGAAAACGATGATCAGATCAAGTTGATTATTGACGTGGCAACAAGATGTGGTTTTGAGGGTGGTCTTTTGGTTGATTATCCCAACTCCAAGAAAGCCAAGAAATATTATCTCTGTCTGTTTGCTGGTACTCAAACAGGCCGCCGTAATGAACTTCCAAAGGCTCTTGGAGAAGACGGAGAAATGCACCCGGATGAGGTCAAGTCTATCTCGAACGAGAACCGAAGACTGGTAACCCGTAAGCGAAAGACAAACCGCACTTCGGTCAAGGACAAGAAGTGGGTTCAGCACAAAAAAGAGGTTGCTCGTGATCGGGGCGACAAGGTTGTTGCCAATGACTCCAAATACACGGCTCGTAAGCGAAAAGTCCGCTTCTAAACCTATTTTTACATAAAATGTGTGCATCAAACCCTCTTGTTCTTGTTCTTTTTTCAGCTTTCTTTATTAATATCATTTACTATTAATTTGATAATAAAATTTATTTTTATATATAATATTTTTTATTTTATTTTACAGTTGAAAGAATATCTGTCCTTTCCCCCCCTTAAATGATCATATAATAGAAATAAATGATTATAATACATATACATAACAAGAATGAAAGTCAATAAAGAAATTGAGTCTTTCAGACCGTTAAAACTACTATCAAAATGATAGCAAGAAGAAGTACGTTTTGCTTTATTTTGATTAGAAATCACCGAGACTTTTAATTAGGTATTTAGCTATTTTTATATTACAAAATAAAATCAAAGCCCTTTCTTGTATGTAAAAGAAGGTGATCCAGATGGCTTGTTCTTTTTGGGTTTTTTTCTTATTTAACTTTATTTAACTTAGTCTTCTCCGCTCGTCCTCCCATCGTGTTTTGACTACCCGCTCAATCAGTCTAATACTCACCTTAGTTGAGTAGCAAAAAATCCTATCAAACACTCTCTCCGCCCGCCACCTTTTTTTTTTTGTTTCCTCCCTCCCTCCCTCCCTTCAATCACAAACCAACCCCCCCCCCCTCCCTCTTTCTCTTCACCTTACACTTCCTCCTACCAAACCACATTAATCTCCCCCACTCCTCTCTCTCTCTTTCTCTTTCTCTTCCTTCTCTCCTCTTTACCTTTCTCTTAATTTACCTTCCTATTCTTCTTTATATTGATTGAATTCTCTAGCTAAAGATCAATACAAAAAAAGAAGGAACCTACAAAACACCAAAAAAAAAGAGCTTCTGTCTTCCCCCTCTTTTTCTTTTTTCTACCTCTCAATATTTCTGTATTTTAAATATATATATATAAAACCCCATCCTATATATATCTATACATATATATATTTGTTTTTGTACTTCTTTCTGTTCATCTCTCTTTCTATTCCCATCCTGTCATCATGGGCAAACAAAAGAATAAGCCCCATAACCTGGCTGATCTAGCCCAACTAGATCCTCCATCAGAGGAGTCAATCACCGGAACCCTTAAACTAAGGTTCAGAGGTGATATGGTCTACACGCGCATCAACGACTCTGTCCTTATTGCCCTGAATCCATACAAGGACCTTCAACTATCCCAAGACTCGCTTCAATACGTGGCCGAGTATAAGGACACGACCTCTGAACACCTCGAACCACTCCCACCACATGTATTCCAGCTAACAAACCAAGCCTATCTCCACATGAGACGCACAGGTATAGATCAATCAGTTATTATCAGGTATAGTATTCGATCATTATCACCAGGGAGCTGTATACATATATGTATATATGTATATATGGAAATAAATCAATAGAGATGAGAATGAGTCAGTTTATGTATATATATATATATATATACATACATACATAGAGTGTGTGCGTGTATGTGCGTGGGTGCGTGGTTGCGTGGGTGCGTGCGCGTATGTGTGTGAAAGAGAAAGGGGCCACTGTCCAATAGCACAAGGAGGGTAGGGAAGGAAGGGGAGGGGAGGGGAGGGGGGCGAAAACTAAGAAAAAAGGGTTGAGGATGTGGGTAGGGGCTGTGTATAATGTGTGTATCTATTTCATTTTTTTTTGACATTCACTGACATTCAAAATAAATCAATTCTTTGTACTCCAAAAATAAAATACAAAAATATAAAATATATAGTGGAGAGACAGGCAGTGGCAAGACTGAAGCCCATCGATTGATTCTTCAGCACCTCGTGTGTCTCAGCAGCCAAAAAAAGGAGTCCAAATTACAGAACCAGATCGTTAATGCACAGATTATCCTCGAAGCCTTTGGCAATGCCAGGACAATGATGAACGCCAACGCATCAAGATTTGGCAAATATATGGAAATCCAATTCAATGAACGTGGACGCATGATCGGTGCAAAGACTCTTAATTATCTTCTCGAGAAACGACGAGTCACCCACTGTCCCAACGGCGAACAGAATTTTCACGTCTTTTACTATCTTTTGGCAGGAGCTTCAGAAGAAGACAAACAGATCCTCAGACTCGAAGATGTCACCCAATATACTTACCTTAGACGCCCAATGTTGCAGGACCTCGGTGAAGCAGAAAAACATGAATCTCTCAAAACTGCTCTTAGATCATTAGGTTTTGGCAAACGCCACCAGGCACGCATCATGCAGTTACTTGCTTGTCTCTTACATCTCGGAAATCTCCAGTTCGTCGATGACACCACCATGCAAGAAGCTGCCTATGTCCGCAACAGCGAAATCCTCGAACTCTGTGCCGATTTTCTAGGTGTCGATCCCACAGGCCTCGAGAGCGTCATGACATACCGCACCCAGATGATCAAGAAAGACATCACAACCCTGATTCTCAACGCACAGCAGGCTGCCGAACAGCGCAATGAACTAGTCGTTGCTCTCTACTCACTTCTTTTTAGCTGGATTGTCGAACATATCAACACAAAACTCTGCAGCGACACAATTCACAACTTCATCGGAATCCTGGACATGCCCGGCCCCCACACATACTACTCAGAAGCCTCGTTTGACCAGTTTTGCGTCAATCTGGCCAACGAGCGTGTCCACAACTATATGCTGCGTCAGATATTCGAGACCGACACTGCCGAGTACCGCTTTGAAGGACTCGATGTTCCAGACGTGCCTTATTTCAACAATGCGGCCTGCATCGAGTTGTTGGCCCGCCCCAAACAGGGCCTGATCGATATTGCAAACAGCCACAGTAAATCATCGACCAAAACAGACGCAAACATGCTCGATTCATTTGCCAAGTACAACAATACCCACGACTCTTTCTCCCTAAAAACCGCAACAACCGGCGCACGCCAGTTTTCTATCCAGCACTTTGCTGGCCAGGTCACCTACACAACCGAAGGCTTTTCGGAGAGTAACAAGGACGTCTTGAGCGCTGATTTTGTATCCCTGTTGCGCGGAAACGGCACCGATGTACCACCTTCATACAACTCATTTGTCATCGAACTCTTTGCGGACAAGAGTATCAACACCGAAACACATCCCAAGCACGCCGAGGCAATCCTCAACGCACAGCAGGTCAATAAGCCCATGCGATTACCTTCCATGCGCCGCTCAAAGTCAAAGCGACGCAACGCTAACAATACTACAAATGGCGAAGACGATGAGCCTAAAGACACAACCGCAACCACAACAACAGCAGGTGGAGGGGCTCAGAAAGATGGCGATCGTAAGGTTTCATTTGTTCTGTCACAGCTCCAGTCATCTCTGGATGATTTGGTAGCCACACTAGATGAAACCATGCCTTGGTTTGTGCTCTGCATGCGCCCTAATGACACCTCGGCGCCAAATGCGTTTGATCAACAGCGTGTAAAGTCTCAGGTGCGGGCAATGGGTGTACCACAGCTGGCTCAGAGACTCCAGACTAGTTATACAATCTCATTCTATCACGAGGAGTTTTGTCAAAGATATGCCCAGACTCTTTTGGCAGTTGGTGTAGAACAAGACCGCCTCCCACGAGCCCAATGTGAGGCTGCTGCTGCAATTTTTGGCTGGCTGGGAACACAAGCTGCTATTGGAAACAGCAAGGTAAAAAAAATTATATCGGTTTTTTTTATAAACTATACAAAACCCCCAACCCCCAATATTTATATTTATATTTATATATATATGTGTGTGTGTGTGTGTTTGTATTATAGATATTCTTGGGGGAGAGTGCATGGAGACATCTTGAGGATGGACTTAGATCTGTAGAAAAGGACGACCAGAGACGTCAAAAGGAAGAAAAGCGAATTACCGAAAATCTGTCTGGAGGTGGTGCATTACTACCTGTGGGTATGGCCCGTGAACACAGTACAGGTGCATTGTCCAACGTATCCTTTGGATCGGGTGTCGACTTACTGCCCACCAACAGCACGTCAGATTTGGGCCAAGATAACAGACGTCTGTTAGCGGCATCTAGTGCAGCCGCTGCCGGATTACCGGTACCGCGAGGATTTGGTGAAGGTGGGTCAGTATACTCGGACGACAACCGTTCGTTTGTATCAGACGACGAATATTACAAGGACCAGCCTTACCATAGCAACTACGATGACTCCCAGTTTGGGTCTGAAGGGTTTACATCAAGTCAATCGGGTAATATGGAGCTCAAGAAGATGCTTCCGGTAACCACTGAAGCTGCTGAGCCAGCCGAAAAGGAAGAGGTATCAGCGGTCCGAAAACACTGGCTTAGATTTGTCTGGTTTATGACCTGGTGGATCCCAACCAAGTTTATTGAGTGGTGTGGCCGTATGAAGCGAGACGATGTCCGGATAGCCTGGCGTGAAAAGGTCACCTTGTGTGAAATCATCCTCTTTATGTCCCTGTTTGCCTTGTGGTTCCTTGTTTTCTTTGGAAAGACTATCTGCCCTCACCAAGACGTTTACTCCTTGTCTGAGTTACAAGCCCACGGCACAAGCGACAATGCTTACGTATCTATTCGTGGTGAAGTATTCGACCTCTCAAAGTTTGCGCCACGCCACTGGGCTAGCGAAGTAATCCCGGCCTCAAGTGTGTTGTCCTATGCTGGTGTCGACGCCTCGGATTTGTTTCCTGTCCCAGTATCGGCTCTTTGCGAGGGAATTACGGGCGAAGTCTCACAATATGTCTCACTAGACTTTCATATCAATCTAACCGATAATAACGCCAAATACCACGACTTTAGAGCTCAGAATCCCGACTATCGTCCCGACTGGTACTATGAAAAGATGGTCTATTTGCGCAAGAACTACAAACTTGGCGTCATGGGCTTTGATGTCAAGGACGTTGCCAGCCAGGCCAACAATGCTGTCAATCTCGGAGGTATCAACACCATGCGCAACTGGGCTATCCTGAATGAGAAGATCTATGATCTCACGTTTTACATGATGGGCGGCCGCCGTTCGCTTATTCCGGTTGGCGAGGATGTTCCAGCCCAGGTCGACACTAACTTTATGGACGAATCGGTTTTAACCTTGTTCCGCCAAAAGTCTGGTACCGATATCACGGACTACTGGAACGCACTCCCTCTGTCGGATGAAGTCAAGAAACGTCAAGAAGTCTGTCTGCAGAATCTGTTCTATGTCGGGTCCGTCGATCAGCGCAACTCTCCAAAGTGTCTGTTTTCCGAATACTTTTTGCTCATCGTCACCGTCTTTTTGTGTCTTGTTGTCGTCTTCAAGTTCTTGGCTGCTTTGCAGTTTGGCTCGCGCCGAGACCCTGAGAACCACGACAAGTTTGTCATCTGTCAGGTGCCTTGTTACACAGAAGACGAGGACTCGCTCAAAAAGACTATTGACTCTATTGCTGCTCTCAAATACGACGACAAGCGCAAGCTGCTGTTTATCATTTGTGATGGTATGATTGTCGGTGGTGGCAACGATCGTCCTACACCCCGTATTGTCCTGGACATCCTTGGTGTCGATCCTAATGTTGATCCCGAGCCTCTGTCGTTCTTTTCTGTCGGTGAAGGACAAAAGCAACATAACATGGGCAAGATTTACTCTGGATTGTACGAATGCCATGGCCACGTTGTACCATATATTGTTGTCTCCAAGGTTGGAAAGCCTTCCGAGCGCCAGAAGCCTGGCAACAGAGGAAAGCGTGACTCTCAGCTGGTTGTTATGCGTTTCCTGAACAAGGTTCACTTTAACTCTGCCATGACCCCTATGGAGCTTGAGATGTACCATCAGATTAAGAATGTCATTGGTGTCAACCCTTCGTTCTATGAATTTGTGCTCATGGTGGATGCCGATACAGAGGTTATGCCCGACGGATTGAACCGGATGGTTTCCTGCCTTGTACACGACTCCAAGATCATCGGTCTCTGTGGTGAGACAGTGTTGTCAAACGAAAAGGATACCTGGGTTACCATGATTCAGGTCTACGAGTACTTTATTTCTCATTACATGATCAAGGCTTTCGAATCTCTGTTTGGTACTGTTACCTGTCTTCCCGGATGTTTCTCTATTTACCGTGTCCGATCACCCACCAAGAATCAGCCGCTTCTGATTGCTAACCAGGTCATTGAAGATTACGAAATCTGCAAGGTCGAGACTCTCCACTTGAAGAATTTACTGTTCCTTGGTGAAGATCGTTATCTGACCACACTTATTCTCAAGCACTTCCCGAACTATAAGACCAAGTTTACGCCTGATGCCAGATGTGCCACCAATGCTCCTGATCAATGGAGTGTGCTGGTATCTCAGCGTCGTCGCTGGATTAACTCTACTATTCACAATCTCGGAGAACTTGTGTTCTTGCCTCAGTTGTGTGGTTTCTGCTGTTTCTCTATGCGATTTGTGGTCATGCTTGATCTCTTGAGTACTCTGCTACAGCCTGCTATCATTGGTTACTTGGTGTATTTGATATACTCGCTCGCGACCTCTACTAGTGGCGTTCCGGTGATGTCTATTATTACTATTGCAGGTGTCTATGTACTACAGGCAATTATCTTCATTCTCCATCGTAAATGGGAACATATTGTTTGGATGATTGTATCCATTTTTGCGATTCCCGTCTTTTCCTTTTATATCCCGCTCTACTCCTACTGGCATTTCGACGATTTCTCATGGGGTAATACTCGTGTGGTTTTGGGAGACAAAGGCAAGAAGGTCGTTATGCCAGATGAGGGTAAATTCGATCCATCTGTGGTTCCTACCATGACCTGGGAAGAGTATGAGCAAGGACTATATGCTGAAGACTGGAATGACAATGCGTCTCTTGGATCCAAAGGAACAGCGCGGTCTGGCCAGAGCCAGGGCAGTTACTACAGCCAAGGCACCTATCGCAGCCGACAGCAAGGACCTGGGCAATACATGGGACAGCAGCCAAGCAACCAGTCTTATATTGCACCAAGTGCTTATTCGTACATACCCAGCAATCAGTCTTACATTGCACCTTCAAACCAATCCTTCATTGCACCCCCGCCTGCAGGCCAATTCCGCTCTTCTTCACCTCTCCATCGATATGGTGAATAAAATCAAAATCCAAAATACAGAATACAAAATACAAAGTACACTACACTACAATACACCACACAACATTACATCCCAATTCCCAATTCTATTCCCATTTCCATTTCCATTTCTTATTTCCACTGCCATTTCCTCTTCCTCTTCCTCTTCCTCTTCCTCTTTTTCAATTTCTTCTTGGCTAGGCATTTTAAACCCTTTTCTCTGTAAAATGTTTTGCAATAGAATACAATAGAATATATTCCATATCCCCCCGTTATATTCTTCTCTCTCTATATCTCTTTATATTTTTTTTAAAAAAAAAAGTAAAAAAAAGAACAACCCAAAGATGTACTATTTTCTTTTGTACAAATATATATATATATACATATATATGAAGAAGGTCTATAAACACACATATATATATCTATACAGTACCTCCAACAAGAAATACCATAAACAGTCAAAAAAGATTGATTATCGTTAAAGTGCACCGGACTATCTAGCAGTCTCTAACACTTCTCTCATAAACTATTAGACACATTTTTTTGGGATCTTATATATGTTAACTAATTTCCAAATAATTATAATTAAGATCTTTTAAGACATACCGTGAGGGTGAATAGGTCATTAAAGGAGAATAATAATAAGAAGGATGCCTTTCTTTAATTAAATAAGTTAACTTTATGACAGAGTATCTCAATCTTAAGTAGAAACACTGTAATAGAGAGCTTCTTAGCTGAAGATTGATCTCAGGCCCTATCCTAAAAGGAAGTGATTTGAGAATATGTAACACAAAATATCTAGTATCCTATATCTCAACGCCAAGGAAATAGAGGAATATGTGAAGCCCAAGATCAACCTTTGGCTTGCGGAAGAACCGTTTTATTAAAATATATCCATGGAAACACTCAATGTGATATATATGATACATTTATAATGATCCTCATAATATTCAAAAAGAAAAAGAAATATAGCGGCTTAGTTACTTGTGTTCAAGTGAGAAAGACGCCTGTCTTGCCATAATTGACTTTTTAGAGTTATCTAGAAATCATGATAACATTCATTTTTTGATCATAAAATGACTGTAGATAACGTGCTATCTTGAGGTGGTGGGCGTGGTGGTTGGTAACCCCCACCTTGCGGAGAAGGAAAGGATTGAGATTAAAATAAAGTGGGGAGAAGGAATGAGTAGCAAAAGTAGGTCATAGAAGTCATTAGCAGAGAAAGTTTGGTAGAGCATAATAGATACTATCTTTCACAATTTCTCGTTCTGAAAACTGGCTCTTATCCCCACATGCCCAGTTATGGAACTATTATTTGAATAGTCCTACTTATTATTGGAGTGGATATCTATTCTTGAGATCCCATCCTCTTGAAAGTAGTTTTTTTTGTCTGTTGTTAGCGTGCCTCCATTTGGGATAGAAAATCGTTGGTGGCCAGTAACCAGTTTTTAGACATTATACAACTCGAGCATCCTTCCTCGTAATAGAGCTGCAGTTGATTATTTTGCCTCACTCAAAGTACTCTACATGTCAATACTCAACACCAGCAACCGATTAGCAATAAACTGTCACATATTACCATAAACAGTAAATATATTAAATTTATGGTCGACTGCAACTAGACAAACATCTTATATATATACCTCTTTTTTCTTCTTTCCTTCCTTCCTGCTATACATATTATTGATTGCTATTCCTCATAGGATATTGTCGAGTATAGCTTGTTTCCTTGCCCAATATATAAATAGATATATCTATTAAATGTTTACATTGTTGGCTATGAAATACCCAATGGTTTCTTTTACCCAGCGCGCATTTAATTTAATTATTAAAAAAAGTATCAAAATTTTGTGGCAAGATTCTTTTTTAACCTCACAGTAATTGACATTATTCTTGCTTTTTTTGGATGATTAAATGTCACTTTAAGATATTTCCAAAATTAGAAGCTAGACATGCGTTTTGTACATTTTTCTTTTCTTTTATTTATTTATATATATAAAAGATATTGAATTTTGTGAGGATGTTACATGTGAATTCTTATCAGATATTTCACAGCAGCAAAGTACTCAAAGCCTACCATTCATGATATTTAGTATGAATATTATAAACAAATTATACATATATAGATGTATATTAAACAATTTTTTGTTATCGGAGTGGCTCTTGACATGGTACACATACATTTCTCTCTCTACAATACTATAGAAACAAATTTCCTTATGTAATTCAATGAATTAAACCCCTTTTTCTTGATATTTATATATTACAATTTTTGCTTAGATTTATATACTAACATATATACATACATTATAACTTTGTCTCTTCATATTTTCTCTATACAAAAAAAAAAAGGACTTGTATTCTTATTTAACCTTCAATTCCTCTTTTTACTACTTTTTATTTTCTCTCTATAAAAAAAAAATCACAACAAAACCCTTTCTCTCTCTCTCTTTCTCTCCTTCACCTTCTCCCTTTCTTTTAACCACCGTGTTTCTTCTTCCTTATCTCCTTACAACGTCCTTGTTGAATGCCCATTCGATTAAATTGATCAATAGCCTACAATGACTGCAGACACAAAACTCATTCTAAGCTTGATCAACAGAATCACCACAAGGGTATAAATAAAAAAATAATTAGCCTGTAATTCTTATCTTACAAAACCTTATAGCTACCGAGCAACAGCGGCAAGAAAATTGACCATTTGGAAAATGATCCAATGATCAAACAAACGTAATGATCAATGGCTAAAACTTGATCGCTTTGTTAAATTCTAATTATCTTATTATTTTTAGAGGTACCAATACGCATACATACACGCATACACACACACAAATACATCAATACATCAATTCTCTTTTCTTTACTTAGTCAATAGGTAGTCCTGTCGAAACTTAATACTTATACTATTTTTTGCTGCTGTTATTTTCAAAAAGTTGCTGCCTTGGTAGATCTTTCCAAATATAGATTGCCAGTCATAGCAAGCGTGTTAACTGGGGCAATTGAAACGGCTACAAAAGTAATATCAGATTTTGTCTATTGTACTAAGAACAAGAAGCTAGTCTTTGTAATTATTTCTCAGCAACTTGTATTATTATTATTATTATTATCTTTATATTGAAATAGCCCATTCTCACAACCCGACCCGATGAGCTTATTTCCTGCGACGTTCTACAATCTCAACTATATCTTCTCCGCATCCTGTCAGTTTGTATGCAACACCACTGGCAGTTTGTTAGAGATACAAACTGTACCACAGAATCTGACGAAGTACGAGGCCCAGTCATACAACCGCATGCACCAGTAGCCATTTTAGGACGCGAAGGTTTGCTGAATCACAAAAACAAAATAAACTGGAACCCAAATGCCATGTCTCCAGAAGAACTCCTAGACCCCCCTCCGCTCGAAGACAACCTAACAAGACTTATAATCTCAGTAATGTCTCGCATCATGCACCAAATGATCGTTATGGAAGAACGGGATCCAGTTTTAGCACATAGTTACGCCATCAACCTTGTCAGAACAGAGTACTACACAACTGTCAAAAGTCCAGATACAACTTCAGACCTTATGAAAGAAATATACAAGACATCTAGTCGAATCTTGTTTTATCTCAGTGCGAGCAATTGGACAATTATGTTTTCCAAAATCAAATCTAGGATCCTCTACCTCTCTACAACCGCAGATGAAAACCCTGACACGTCTGAGATGCGATTTCTCGAGTGTTCATGTCTTAACAAAAATCGATTGGTTATAATCCTGACAGGTAAAGAATAATCATGCATATACATTATCCCTGGACCTGCGTGATTACGAGATCTTGTGGCTGTACTTTTATTTTATTTGATTTGATTTGATTTGATTTTGTTTTTTGCTTTACGTTTGGTTTGTAGAAATATCATCCTCATTTATTCATCTCAAAAAATCTGCTCAGCTTGTAATCGCCATGGTTTTGCGTAGAGCTATCTGGAACTGGATAGAGACATACCCATACGAATTTATGCAGCTTTATCATCAACAACGACGTATTGAAGGTGGAGCTGATTCTCTATTCGACATATGCTGTTCATTAGCAGACACAACACGAAAGAAGGCCGTCTTTTGGCCTCTCCAGACAATGCTGCTTGTTTTGTGCCCTGATCTTTTGTTTGCAGCCACACTTCCAGAATCTCGGAATACGTCCACCAAAAAGGTGATTTTTAATTGCTATCATTATTCCTATTACAATCACTATTACTATTACTATTACCGTTACTGTTACTGTTACTGTTACTGTTACTACTATCATGATTATCTATACTATTATCAATATCAATATCAATATCGCAACCTTTTATTTTTTATTGCTATTATTAAAAAAATTATTACTCTCTTTGAAAATATACATACACTATATTTCATACGAAAACTTACATTGTCTGTCCGTACTAGACTGTTTTCTTTGGCACTCTAAGAAAGTCGATCAAAGGAGGCATGCTGGCGGAACTAGCTGCAGTTTGTTTTGTAGACATCTTGAAAGCCAGTACATATGTGTCCAAGGATGACATGGCACTTCTTAAAAACGTTTTGCCAGAAGTCGATATGGAACTAAAAAGACGATTGTTCGACATGCAGAAACCCATGCCTTTTGACAGTTCGCTCATCAACGTCGGCACACCAATCGACCATTGCTATCTTATGGCCGATTGCATTGTTTCTATGTTTCGACTAAATCCCCTTGAAACCATAAACTCACTGTTTAGTATGTGTACCCTTGATCGGGCACCAACCATTTTCAAACAAAGTTCAATAAAGGCAGCACTCGTTCTTGCTATGGAACACAGTAGAGTTCAGTGGATTCAACCTATAGAAAGAATCTACACTGTCCTCTGTGAACCTCTACGAAAAATACTATTGGATTTTTTTGGACGTGATCCTATCAAGCCAGACGTCAGCACCAGTCGGAAACCTATACTACACATCAATGACAAGAAAATAAAAAAAGATCTGCGTTTAGAAATCAACGAAAGAAACGATCTTATCTTGGATATACTACGCCTTTATAAAGTGATACCTAGAATCGCTGTTCTGGTAATTTAATAGTTTTGCTTTATCAATTATGGTCAAAATATGTGTATTAAATGTGCAAAAAAAAAACTCCCAAAAAAAATTTTTTGTAGGGTTCAAGTAGCTATTGTTTTGATCAAAATGCTACAGTCATATTCACAATTACACACTGCCTTCGAGACCCACTCAGATCGATCCGTGAAGCAGCAGCTGATTGTATATATACACTTCACCAACCAGTTTATGTTGTGTCTTGGGGTCCACCCGACTGTTTTATGGAAACTTTTTGGAAGATCTCTTCTCAAGTCCTATTTATCATTGCTAAGCAACTATTAGATAGCAGGTTTAGGGACTCTGATATCAGAAAGCTATTGGATCTTCTTAAGATTTTACTCGAAACCCGGAATAACTTCCTTCGCGAGCATCAAGTAAGTGTCAAATAGTAGACTTTCTCTAAAGCAGAAATAAATAATGTACCTAATACTCTGTTTGTTTGTTTGTTCTTTGTAATAAACAAAAGGATGTTGCATCTCACGGTTACGATATAAGAGAGCGTATCCAATCTGGAATTGGATTAGAAGTTGCGCTCCTTGTATTGATGTGTTCATCTGACAGAGATGTTTACAACAGTGTGATTGCATGCTTTGACCACATGTGTGCTGAAGCAAGATTGACCGGAAGCGATGTTGGTGGTAACCCAAACTCTAGAATATTGGGAGAAAACCTACCTGTATACGCCGAATTGGTTGCTGGATCAAGTATTATCTCTGGTCGCAAATCCCAGCAAAAGCGAGTGTGCAGGTCTCTTCGGTTGATGCCTACTCACTCTCCTGGAAATCTTGCAGCCTGGGAAGAAGTGTGGAAAAGATGGAAAAATATGAGCCACACGATTCTACGGCCGCATGATGATGTGAAAGACGACATGTCAGAAATGAGTCGAAAAAACATCTTATATCGTCATGACAAGGTAAAAAACAATTCTCTCCAACGCCAGGCTGTCAGTATTTCGACATCAACCCGACTGGAAGGAATGGACGATGACAAATGGATAGAGTGGCAAAACTATGCCGCGTTTTTGGCATCGTTGGGTGGTGTTTGTTTGATGGCAAGTGCTACCCAGACTTTTTCTTCGGCATCATCCGGCACTTCCTCTACCAAGGGATCTATTTCGTACAGCGATTCGGGGCACGCGAGCCAGAGGTTTTCAGCAGCTACAGAATCATCATCCATGGTCGATCAATATCTTTTGGATATGGTTGAATTGTTGATTTCTGACAACGTTCTCGTTCGAGAGTGGGTTCGAGAGATTCTCGGAAATGACCTTTCTCCAACACTCTACCCTACAATGTTCCGTCATCTGGAAAACACTTTACAGACTTGCTTTGGAGCAGATAACGACCCTATTTGTGAGCCTCAGTATACGCTTTTTGTGGAACAGGCTATTTCTGTTCTCAAGCTCGTATTAAACCGCCTAGAAGAAAACGTGAACAATATGTTTACCGTCGATTTTAGTAATCTTATTCATCAGTATGCACAATACCTGAATAAGCTTGGATGTACCGAGATGTCCACCAAGATTAAAATCAAGATGTGCCAGCTTTGTGAAGTGTTGATGGAACGCAAAGATCGAATAACCCTGAGACAAGAATTTAAGTTGCGTAACAAGCTTCTCGAGATAATAGTTGAATGGACTAGTGATTTTGCTTTGGTAAGTTATGAAGCTTGAACCTATGTTTTATGTTGCTTGGAACTTTTAAAAAAAAAACAATTGTGCACTGAATTGTTTATTTATATATATAGCCTGACGGAACTGCGTACTCTGCGACCTCGACAAACATGATAAAGTTTCAACGAGAGCTTGATTTGGCGTGCCTAAAAACTATTGTGGTTCTCCTTCACCAATTGCCACTTCAGACATCAGAACCCTTGCATGATACCGACTCTAGCCAATTGAAGAGTAGAATTTTCTACAAGTATTTCACCTTCTTTTTGAAGCTTTTGAACCGATGCAGATTGTCAGAGGTAAACTATATAAAATGTATAATATTTAATGCAGTGGTCTAGATATTCATTCTCTAAAAAAAATACTTAGATTGGATCTAATTCATCCATGAAACGTGTTGAGAATACTTCAAACTTTTCTGTGGTAAGGCTTATAGATGCACGTAGACATAATAATATTTCTTTATTTTAATGCAACATGTATATATATATTTTTATTGTAGCAAGTCAAGGAAAACGCTGGTTACATTTCGCCTCTGAAAAATTTTACAATTCTTGCACTGTCCAATCTTCTCAGTGCAAATATTGATATTGGATTGAAATACTCGCTCTCTATGGGATACCACGAAGACTCGCGAACTCGGTCGGCATTTATGCAAGTATTGACCAACGTCCTCAATCAGGGAACAGAATTCGAGACTCTTTCAGAAACTGTCATGACAGATCGTTATGAAAAGCTTATTGATGTAAGTAATATATGAATATATATATTTCTTTTTTCTATCTTGCCTTTAAAGCAAATTAATAAATTTCTAACACTCATCATTTGCTTTCCCTTCTTGATCTTCTCTACTTATACGTATTTATAGATGCTTGTCGAATTTAGCCCTAACATTGTATTATCTCTTTGCGAGGCATGTCCTGCCTCTGACATAGATAATGTTGTACAGGCGCTTTTGGTCAGCTTTAGATCTCGCAATAAAACAATGTTGCTTTTAAAAGCACTTATTGAGCGCGAAGTACAAACCACTGGTACATTAATATTTCTGTTATTATTAATTTTTATTTCTACTTTGTATTTTATGATGTTTTAGCCTCGCTATAAAATCAAATATTAACATTAATTTTTAATTTTCATAGTGAGCGAAGTGGATCTTTTTAGAAAGAGTAGTGTTGCAACACGTTTGCTCTCTATGTTTGCAAAAATGAACGGCTCTGAATATGTACGATCAGTCTTAAAGCCAGTATTTCAAGTGCTGGGAGAAAGATCGCCTAGTCAGAATACATACGAACTTGACCCTTCAAAAGTCAGTTCAAACGAAGACTTGGTAAAGAATAAGGAAAATGTGATCACAGCTACAGAGATGTTCTTGAATGCAATTTGTTCATCTGCTGATCAAGCACCAAGGTAACTCGATCAATTATTTATTCCACAACGGGATAAAAGTAAGACTTATGCAGTTGTGTATTGTGAGTTAGATCGTTCCATGAAGTATGCCACTGCATTACTACAATTGTTCGAACTCGATTCCCCGAAGCAAGTAATACTGCTGTTGGCTCTTTTATTTTCTTACGCTTCTTCTGCCCAGCGATTGTTTCTCCAGAATCAGAGGATTTACTCAAGCATGGCACAGTACTCACAAGAGAAATGCGCCGTGGTTACCTAATCTCGACCAAAGTGATTCAAAACTTGGCAAACAACGTTTTGTTTGGATCAAAAGAAGCATTTATGATTGTCCTCAACGATTTCTTAACAAGAAACATCTACAAGGTGGCCAGCTTTTTGCGTACAATTGCAAAGGTTCCTGATGACAACGATTCAGATATAATAACCGAAACCCCGGTTCAGATGACTGAAAAGGATTATGCTTTGCTTCATCGTGTCCTTTTCGACAACATGGAACGTATATCAAGAGACTTAGCGGCTCGTCGAACTTACCAGTCGCACGATCAAGAGCTACTTAGCATCTGGAGACAAAGTCTTGACAAATTCGCTAATCTCCTCGCTCAGCTTGGAAAACCGCCAGAGGTGCAAGATCAAGGGAATAATGAAGCAAAGAACTTTACTTGTGCGGCTACCAACCAGTTGTTTGCCGAATTTATGCGCCGGAATCATCGCAGAAACGTGGATATTATTGTTTCAAAGAGTATATTCTATGAAGGTGGTGTATCAAAAGCCGGAAGACCCGTATTCTACTTCATTGCACGCCATGTTGTCGCAGATAGTATTGATTTCGAGCTTATGGTGTATCATATTTTACAGGTAAAATGAGAATACAAGCTAAACATATGAGAAACAAGAATTGTTATTAACAAACGATTGTATATCTTAAAGACACTGGATCGTTCAGCAAATAAGAGCTTTGAATTGGTTATTGATATGACACAATTCAATCAGACAAATGAAATACCCAATCAATGGGTTAGCCAACTTTTACAAGTATTACCTTCTGGAGTATCCGATCGAATAGAAAACATCATCATTATGAACCCAAACTCACATCTGCGCAAGTACATGAAGAAATTGTTAAACCCAGTTACTCACAAGATTATCAAAAAGCTTGTATTGATTGTGTCGATGGTTGACTTTCACGAATACATTTCCCCTCCCGAAGTTCGTCTTCCTAAATCAACACGCAAGTATTCAGATTTTTTTATGATTGTTTGCTTTTTATCAATTCTCATAATAATATTATTACTATTGTTTTAGTTGGACTGGAAACTGTACCCAGTGCTATGTTCTTCCCTGTAAATCGTATAATGCAGTTTAGAACACTTGTTCCCATCACATTGAAAATCAGTGCAGAGTATATACAACTGACGACTGTCCGAAAACAAGAAATCTTCATTGGCGTTAGTACGATTATGAATGATGTGTTTCATATTTCTGAGATCGAGAATATCGAGACTGGGCAACATGGACAAGGGTTAGACAATATGCATGTATTCAATTTTAGACACGGAAAAGATCGACTAAACATTGTATTGCACTCTCTCAAGAAGGATGCTATTGTTGGGGTAACTAAATATTATATTTTGATTATGTCAAGTTTTTTCTGTTAAAAGAAGAACTTATTTATGCATTTATATATAGACTCTTCGGCACAGTAAACAGAGATACGAGGCATCTCTACCAACAGCTCTTTCGGAGCGTGTGGTTCGGCCTAATGATGTTCCTGGAAGATTACTTAACATGGCCCTACTTAATATTGGCAGTGTTGATCCTAATCTACGCCTCTCTGCTTATAATCTTCTGTACTCTCTCAGTAGAGCATTCAACTTTAATGTTGGTAGACAACTTCTTGATGCAAAAGGTTTGTTGAACTATTAAAAGAAATTATACGCTCCCTTAAAATTTGGCAATTAACTTTTTTTTTACCAAAAAAAAACAGATCTTTGCCTTCCATCAAATAGCACTGAATTTGTTGTCAGCATAAGCAAGAGACTGGCAGCTTCCGAACCAAACCTGACTTTGGAATTCTTAAACGAGTGTTTTGTTGGATTTCAAAAGTCTAGTGAGCCACTACGTTACCTTTGCTTAGACTATATGCGACCCTGGCTTCCAAACCTGGCTCTATTCTGTCGAGGTTCTCTGGAAGATTTAGCAAAGACAAAGGATATTGTTCGATTGTTAATTGACTTGACGATTTCTCGAACGGATGTAAGCAGTTTGTATACATATATATATTGAATCATACTCATATGCAATGTTTATAATATGTAGATGTATAAACTTATTCAGGCAAAGGTTTGGAAGACAATAGGAAAAGTAGATGATGTCCTTGATCTTGTCCTGGATACATTTATTTTGTTTTCTAATGAACATGGCGTTGGATCTGTTCAAGCGGAAGCCATGGCGGATACATTTGTTACTCTCTCAAATGTAGTAGTTAGAGGAAAACTTGTCACTCGACTTCGCAAAGTTCTCCAAAAGACATCTTTTAAGCCTACCCGGACACTGACTTCTCACGTAGCATGGACAGAGATAGCCGTCTTGATCCGATTCCTTCTTATGGTGTCATTCAACAATCATGGTCCCGTAAAAAGCTATCTACCCGAGATATTTTACATTGTTTCCTTGGTTGTTGGCGTTGGTCCTACATTAGTTCGAGCCTCTGTCCATGGAATTATTATTAATGTGATTCAGTCCCTGTGCACTTCCATGCCGCTTTCGGACACAAACGTCAAAAAACTTCAGTTGTTGCTGGAGGACATGTCTGGATCCAAAGCACGCCTTCTTTTTGGACTTGCCAAACCTCACACAAATGCATTCACTATTGCGACGGAAACGACCACAGACACTACTGGATTGATCCATTTGACATCTCTAGAGTCAATTGTTAATACTTGTCTGGAAGTTCTTCAGTATAGTGCTCCATCTACAGGTATGTGTGATCCCGAATATTTCTTTTATTTACTTTCTATTTATTGGAGGTTCATAAAAAAAACTCATTTATAAATTTCTGTATCTTCTATATGTTATCTAGATCTAGGTAACGCGTGGAGAGCTAGATGGATGAGTTTGGTAGCCAGCACAGCTTTCCAGTTTAACCCAGCTATTCAGCCACGTGCATTCGTTATTCTTGGTTGTCTAGGCCGTGAAGAAGTAGATGACGATTTGCTCTATCAGATTCTTGTGGCCTTACGAGGTGCACTAGCAATATTCAATGACTCTGACCCTAGTCTTGTAATGAGTATTATGATGTGCTTAAAAAACATTGTGAGCAGTCTTCCTACAGAATCGCGTTACTTGCCACAGCTATTCTGGGTTGCTATTGCCTTGCTTGAGCTTAATAACAGTTCAACATTTGGTATGGCAGTGGATCTACTTCAGGCAGTATTGCGTTCTTTGGAAGTGTGTGGATTCTTTGAAGAAGATACCATCGCTTCTGTACTCTTGGCCGCACGCGAACCCGTTGCTGATATTGCGCGAAAACTTGATGGAATATGTGGTGTTAACTTTGATACACACTTTTCGTTTGCAATTTCGGGAATCTTCATCAAGGGATTACGTTACAACGACTGCAAGGATGCTATCTATCAAGGGTTGACAACATTCTTAAACATCGAGTGTAAACATATGGCGAACATGTCGTTGGATGGTGACGATCTTATTGATGAATCGCAGTCCCTAGGTTACATTACTGTCCTTCTTCCCATCGCAGCCAAGAACGAGGCGCTCAAAGATCTGTTGAGAGTTGCCGGTATTAATGAACTTGATGTTGACAACCTACAGGCTGGTGGTATCTGCTATGGACTGTTTGACAAACTCGATATACCGGACAACACAACTGCACTTCTTTTGTTTTCGTTGCTGGCAACCCAATTGAATTGCTCTGATAGTGAGTCGGAGCGTCTGTTTATCTATGGACTTTTGGCCGAAGCAGCTGTTTCTATGCCAGATGTATTCCACTTTGTATATGAACTTCTCCTTCCAAAGATGAACCAGATTGTGATCAGCAGTCAAACACAGGCGATTATGGAATCTGTAAAGACCATTCTGCTTACAGCTTGTTCTAATCCTGTATTTATCAAAACTCCCGGAAAGCCTACACTAAAAGCTCTTCTTCAAGAACTTGGATTTTCCTCCTTGTGTGACCCCACCTTTGGCGTTGGGGCGGCAAACTCGACACAGAATGCGAAACTGGCAAGCGAACTGGTAGAGCGTGTCATAGCGTAAAGGCCGTTGTATTATTACTATTTCATTCTTTTTTTTGCAAGGCTAGTGGAAAACAAGTCTTTTTTTGTTTGTTTGTTTGTTTATTTATTTTTACTACTACTACTGCTACTATTACTATTACTATTACTATTACTATTACTATTACTATTACTAATATTATTATTATTATTACTATATTTTTTATATTTACTATTTCTACTACTATATCTACTATTTAGAATTTTATTTTGCTATAGTACCCTTGAACTTTACATGTTCTCTGCGTCTACTCTATGTTACCAAGTGTATATTTATATGTCTATGTCAACCAAATAATATGTATTTATTTTTACTGCTAATTAATATACGTTATGAATCTCCTTATTCTAAATATGTGTAATTTAATCAAGGCACAAATGCCACGTTTGCGGAGAAGTTGTATACCACGTAATGCTCCTATTTCCAATTTAATTACATAATTCAAGTATCTAAGATTTGGTACCAACTTCCCGGTTTATTTATTATGATTGCCTTTTTCTTCCCCTCCCCCTTCTTATTTTTTTTCTTGTACAAAAACACAAGTCAAATCATGTTTTGTAGTGGTGTTACAAGAGTTTATTAGTTAAACCATTATAAGTACTATTATCAGAATATCAATAACAACAATCAAAACAAATACACTTGTATAAATATAAGCTTTATATATATGCGCTATTATAATAATTTAGAATCATTCAAGATTTCAGTAGAATTAAAAAATATTAAACCTAAACCGATTGGATAGGTTTTCGTTATCCACTCAGTATTTCATTTTCATATTATATTTGCTCACCCACCAATCAATTTCTTAAACAAGTATTTTTGATCCCCTATATTTAATCACCGAAATTCTGTTCCTGTCTTTTTTTTCTTTTTTTTTTCTTTTTAAGATCCAGTCATTAATCGTTGCCATGGCAACCATTTACATTAAATCCATGATTGGTCCACCCGAGTTTTACTTTTACTATAAAATTGTAGACACAATGGAACTGGAAAGACGCGTGCGCGCCATCAATTTTTTTCCAGAATAGGGTAGAAGCTGACTTCGCATTTTCTCTGCCGCTTCTTGTTTCTCTTCCCACCTTCCCCTCATTTACAATGTCGCAGTACAACGATGGTCAAGAGTTCGAAGAAAGTGGCCCCTTGCTAATCGCCCATATGGAGGTAATTTAGGTACACTATAATGTCATGATGTTTCGTTCTGATTTCAATGTTTAGAAAAGCGGAATTTCTTCAATGGACATCAAAAAACTTAAAGAAGCCGGATTTTATACAATCGAATCGATTGCATATGCACCAAAGAAGCATCTTTTGGCAATCAAGGGAATTTCAGAAACCAAGGCCGACAAACTTTTGGCTGAAGGTAAATTAGTAAAAATGGACTCATTGGTATCTTTGGGGAAAAAATTCTTATCGGGATCACCAATAATTTCATAATAGCTGCCAAACTTGTCAACCTGGGATTCACAACAGCAATGGAAGTACACACTAGACGACAGGATATTGTTACCATAACGACCGGATCTAAGGATTTGGATAAAGCACTAGGAGGTGAGATCTATTTTTTCTATCTTAAGCATCTCTTCTTTTTGTATGCCTTTGGCAGTCAAGAGTTCAAGATTCTAAAAAAAAAGGAAAAAAAAATTAAATAGGTGGCATTGAGACTGGATCAATCACAGAAATTTTTGGTGAATTCAGAACAGGAAAAAGTCAACTGTGTCATATGTTATCTGTGACATGCCAGGTATCTTAGAGATGTGCCAGGGTTAGTTTGGAAATTATTCGTGAGTATTAACATGATGTTATTTGTAGCTTCCTATTGATGCTGGTGGAGGACAAGGAAAGTGTATGTACATTGATACCGAGGGTACATTCCGACCTACTCGTATATTGGCTGTGTCGCAACGGTGTGTATCCAAAATATATATTTATATATAGATATAAAGTGGTTGAGTTAAAAAAAAAAGTTACTTATCTCATATATATTATATAGTTATGGCATGGACAACGAGAGTACTTTGGATAACATTGCTTATGCGCGAGCTTATAACACTGATCATCAATCTTCACTGTTATTACAAGCAGCAGCAATGATGTCAGAATCAAGGTAAAATTGTAGTGTGTGATGGCATTGATTGATAGTTCTAATGGGCTATATCGTCAACCTTTATGCTTTAGATTTGCAATTTTAATTGTGGATAGTGCGATGGCTTTGTATCGCACTGATTATTCGGGAAGAGGTGAATTAGCGGCACGGCAAACTCATTTGGCTCAATTTCTTCGTCAGTTGCAAAGGCTGGCTGATGAGGTAAGTAGAATATACATATATATAATAAAGTGCTCTTATATATTACAATATTTTAATCTTTGTATTTGAACAGTTTGGAATTGCAGTTGTTATTACTAATCAAGTGGTAGCTCAAGTAGACGGTGGAGCATCCATGTTTAATCCTGACCCAAAAAAGCCGGCTGGTGGAAATATCATTGCTCATGCATCTTGTACAAGGTATTTTTTCCCTCTCTCTCTTGATAACATCATGCCATAAATTCGAATGGAAACCCTTACCAGTGCTCTTTGTAGACTTTATCTCAGAAAGGGTCGCGGTGAGAATCGTATTTGCAAAATATACGACTCTCCTTCTCTTCCCGAGAACGAATGTACCTTTTCCATCACTGAGGATGGTATCTCTGATGCCGTTGAGTAATTCTTCTGGTTGGCTTAGAAATTCCTTGCAAAGAAGCTTTTGATTGAGCATGAATATTTCTTTCTTTGCTCTATCCATTATTTGCAAACTTTTGGTGAAGAGGATTATCTCTCGACCCAGTCATTTAATGTCTATTATGTAAATTCATTCCCTGCGAACACCCATTTATGTTTTTTTCTTTAAAAAAAAACACGCAACTTACCAAGTAATATATATATATATATAAACCACAAAATCATCATAATTGCAATAAAAAATAGCACAAAAATTATTAATTATTATATTGGGGTATCGTGGTATAAGATGAAATTTATTATATGTTATATGTAAGCATTGATCAGGAGAGAAAAAAAAATGACGAAAGGGATGCTGATATGTAAGGGGTGAAATAAGTGGCGACAGTGTACATAAAATGCTTATATACTATAGAAAGTACATATGGGGGGATGGTTGGCAGTGAAGGATAGTGAAAGAAGTGTCATAAAGAGGTCCTGCCATCTTAAAAGAAACGCAACCTTCAAAAGGTTTTTTAGGATGCAGTGTTGAATTTGCGGAGATGTGGGCCAGCAAGATCATGGAAACATGTATCGCATACACGGCCCCATTCTGGTTGCTCGTCTGTGGTTTCGAACAGTGGTAGTCGGTTTGAACTGTGATTATTGCAGAATATGTGCCCACATCTATAAAAAGAGGCTAGGGTTTGTCTCACGTTGATTTATATGAAATCATGAATTCAATCTTACCTGCGGCAATGATGACGACGCTGGAGGAACCCAAACTTAACGGAACATGTTGATGCTTCTTCAGACTCGCTGCCAGGACTCAGCACGAACTCGCAACGCTTGACTTCTTTATCCTGGGTCCATTCTTTGGTAGACTTAAGTACGAACTTATTACGTCGGTCATCTTCATTCAATTGCAAGACGTATTTGTGGTGGTGTACAGCATCGTCTTGAGTATCAGAGACAAGACGCTAAAAATAAAAAGAAATATAATTTTAAAAAAAAATGAGCAGTTAATAAAAGCGCTAAAATAATTTGTATTTGATTAATTTGGTTTTCTTAATCACCTTTGGGAGCAGACGTGATTCGGTGGTGACACCTGAGCCAGCAATTACCATAACGCACGAGCCATCAGTGTCGGTCTTCTTCTCGACCAAACGTCCTGTACCGACTCCTCCACCGACGAGCTGGCTTACGTTCCAACGCATTTTAGTAATGCCTTCTTCCTTGGTACCGTTCCACATATTGCTCCAACTGGCCTGTGATGGGGTAGATACTGAACCAGCGCTTGATTGTGAACTTGTTGATACTGAAAGCTGAGGCCGCTTTGTGTGGACACCAAAACTAGCTAATAAACCCTCCATTTCATCCATCATCTGACGCTGTGTCTTGACAATGTTCTTGTACTCCAGGATCTGCTGGGAAAATTGCTGGTCTTGCTTAGCGGAAGGCTTCTTGGATACCTGGTGGTTTATAACCATTTCGTTCATGCGCTGTTCAGACTCCTGCAGATCGCGCTTAAGCTTGTCAAGTTTATCGGAACGCTCAATGCAATTAGAAAGCATATCCATAAAGATCTCCTTGTGATCTCCCTCGATCTCTGTCTCGGCATGTCCACGTGTGGTTGTGTTCACAACATAAGCTGCTGCTGCTGCTGCTGCTGTTGCGATGGCGGTAGTGATACGGCTGTCGGACGAAATGGTACCATCTGCATTGACTACGGTTGTACTGACTTGAGCATCACTTGTGGTGGCTTGAGGATCCTGAGGATAAATTGATGATGCTGCTTCGGCTGCTGCCACGGCTGCTGAGGCAGCCAGGGGTAAGAAGGCAAGATTGGCATGAAGATAAGTATGCTTTTGAGTCAAGTGATGAAGAAAAACTGATTGAGTCGGGATGGAAGAGCTGGGGCATTCGGGTGAACTCTCATGGTCATCTGCAGTACGGGAAGATTTCTGGCTTGCGGCAGAGGACACAGTGTGGGCTGTTGCACCTACGGGAGAGTCTGGCTCATAGTCGTACACAATCTCGTCACTAATCGAGGACAGACTGGGGTCGAGATTCACATTAATCGAGTGATCGTCAGACTTGGATTGATTAGATTCATTCAGCAAAGAAAGGCACCTGAGTGAGCTACCGGTCGAGTGCTCGAGCCTGCCCAGGGAGACGTCTTTTCCGTTTACGGTCGGGGCAGTCTGGGGGGGAAGGACCAGGGAACCAGCACTACTTTTGCGATCAAACAACATCGAGCTAGACCTTGACAGTGTTCGGCAACGGCCACTTGAACCTTCACTAGAAACTCCCTGTGCAATATCTGCACTGATGTTTTTGGCTGTGTGAGAACTGCAGGCCACACACTTGGTTTTGCGCATAAACCCAGCATTGGATAACCATGTCGGGTGTTGGGTGCAATTGCTCCCGCGCAAGCTAGATTGGCTGCCCTTGCGTGACGGAGTACGTGATTCTCGCGAGGTTTCTGTCTCACCAGAATTGTTGTGGAACGCATCCGGGACAGATCGTCGGTGACGAAGAGTCTGAACATTAGGTTGGCTAGGTACAGATGGTTTCAAGTCAGTTCGTGCAATGCGATTGAAAAGAGGGTCAGGGGTATCTGTAGATTCAGCTTGAACCGCAGGCGAAGTAGGTGAGGTAGGTGAAATGGGTAAAATGGGTGAAATGGGCGAAGTGGGCACAGCTACATTGTCTAAAGTAGATTCCACCCGAGCCACAGCACCGGCATCAGAGACAGGACTCTCTGTACGACGACTTAGATTAGTCGAGCTCTCGCCGGATAAAGATGAAGTGTAAATCGAAATGCTAGATTCCATGGCCATCTCAGTGCCAAGGATGTCGAGTTCGTCTTCTTGCATATCACTGTGGACTGAAGATGTGTCACTGGCAGGCGGGATCTCATGAATGACGTTCATCGGCTCCTGGCTGAGTAATGACGCTTTTAGTTGTTGCGATTTTTTCTGGGTCAATGCAAGGCTTCTGTCCTTGACCTCAACAGGAGAAGGCAATCTTTCGTTCATTTTCTGAACTGATGTTTGAGATACAGGTGTAAGTGAGGGTCTATTCATTCCGAATGGAGACCATGGGCCACGCTGGTGTGGTTGGACTGGAATATTAGGTGTATCATTGGGGACTGCAGGCATCGAGAACCGACGGACTTGGCGATTGATTAATTCGAGTTTCTTCTGTTTTGATGACTTTGCTACTGGTGAGGTTGGTGAGGGGACTTCGTTTGCCAGAGAGCTGATTGCTGCTGGTGTTGCTGCTGGTTGCATTGTTTTTTGGTTTACTGTTGCCATGGCGCTATTTCTTCGTCTTGTCAAAATGTTTATGTTGGTTCCCCTGAAGGCTTTTCCGTTTGTGGGTTCTTGCGATTCCGGTCCGCGCGTGCCCACGTTGGCTGGGTTTTTATTGGGGGTGTTGGACAAAGGAGCGGCTTTGGCAAGACCAAGTGTAGTTGCTCTGGTAACAGACTGGCGCCTAGATATCATTGATGGACTGGCGATCTTTCCATTCTCTTTTCCCTTTATGACTGCAGCTGGTGCATTGGTTGTGTTGGCTGTGTTGGTTGTGTTGGGAATGGTAGGGGAAAGAGAGGGAATGGAGGCGTGTTTGAGAGAGTCTTTACGAGTTGGTAGTCTGATGGATGATTTGGGTGTTGTCTGCTCCTTTTTTATGGCGGCAGGCGGTTTTGAATATTCGAGTTTTGCGGTAGACATTGTCATTCTTCTCTTTCTGGCGTCGTCCTGGTGGGAGCTAGCAGTAAGAGATAGAGTGTGTGTGGACTGTGTTCTGGATACGATGACTTCGGTTTGCATGGTGAGAAATACCAAAATGGGAGAAGAAAGGGAGAGAGAAGGAAGGAAATTAGGATCGAGGGGGACCTTGAGTTGTGGTTGAGCAAAATGATGTATTTGGCCCTATAAAAATAAAATGGCATTTACATCCTTCTGCAGGTTAAAACGACTCAGTGGTCAGGACATTTATCAAAAAAGGGAGATTATCTCATGTCGACTATAGACAGCATGACTTTATTGATCATCCCACCAGCCAAAATTTTTCTACAAGAATACTTGTTGATGTTAGTCTTTTTGAGTCTGGCGGATTCATTACCATCCATGAACTGCGGTCATTACAACGCAAAGGTCCTAGCTCCTTGAAACAGTCCGGTCTCTTTAAGGTATAGAGATTATAGTGTGGCTCGTTATGTCAGCTTGTACAACTGATGCCATCTTCAGTATTCATCTTTGTGTAATAGAGATGGCGATGCTAAAAAAAATCATAATAATCATAATAATAATCGTTTGTCACAAAAGATAAGGCAAACACACAATAGATTTTATAAAAATCAGTTGAAGAATAGAGTTGCAGCAAACCATGCCATATTCTCTACCTCTGTTTCGTTTGCTTGCCATTTGCTCGTGGAAAGATACCTACGACATAATGTTTAGTAGGTGCCACACACGAACTAGTGTGGGTCGGTTCTTCGGAGGGAGGATTGTGGTGAATGATACGTTTCAGAGGCTTGGCTGTGATCTAAAGATCAAAGCATTTGCCGCAGTGACAGAATCCAGACGATTGAAGTTCTTAGCATTTAATTCGCTCGACTGGTAGATTAAACAATACATATATAAAATAAATGTAAAAATAAAGAAGGTTTATATTTATTATTATTATTGTTATTATTATGATTATTATAATAAGATTAAAATTCTAAAAACAAACCATCTCTGACACAATTAAGTACTTGGACTTTTAAGAATAAAATAGAAAGAGGGGGTAAGACTCTGTTTGACGTGATAAATGTGCAACGGCTCTGTGTATCTTTCAGCGCCCTGTGTTTGACTATTTGTGACAAAACAGTAATGGTAACAATGAAACTAAAGGCAGCTCTAAGGAGTACAAGACTATACAAGCACACAAGCACACAAGCACTCACGCACTCACGCACTCACGCACACCCGTTGCTATAGGAAATAATGGATATTTCAAATTCCGGGCTTGCAACTTTTTTTATTTTATTTTTTTACTAACCTAGTAACGTTTTTTTTAAGCCAATAGAGTTCAAAATTTGGTTCATTAGTCCCACTTTTCTTAACAAACAGCTGTGATTTTAGTTTTGTACACTTTGGTAAGCCAATTGTACAGATAATGTACATATAAGCTAGACTATCTTTAGGCACCCTTAATAGCTCTGAATTTACCCAGCAAATGCACAATGTTCTATAGAAACATTGTATTTATATTTATATGTCTTTATGAATTGGACAGAACGTTTTATTAAAGTCTTGTTAATTTCCGGTCATATAACCTTTATAATTTTCTACCAAATAGACGAAGATTAGCTTTTTTTGTTATTTCGCTAAAGTACTGCTCCGTTATCTATAAATACATACATGTCTTAATTGAAATTTTTCACAGTAGGCTCAAGTCTTTCGTAAAGTTCATATCAGTAATGTCTTGCTTTTCTTTTCTTTCTTACAAAACATTTAGACATATATTGGTTGGATTCTTTAAGGTTTCAAAATTTACCTGGAGAGAATGAGGGAAAGAGAGTGGATGATAAATAGTGAGTCTATTAAAAAGATATAATTTACAATATTTACTATATTTGACCTTAATGATTGAGTGTATATTTAATGTAAACATAGTTCATAGATTAGATTGATGGCTTATTATCAATTTTGTTATTGTTTTCAATCAAGCAAACAGTCTATTTTTCATTTTTATCCAAAAATGCTCGAATTAAAAGAAAATTTGCATTTTAACAGCAATGCGATTCTCAAAAACATAAAGAGTGCCGTAAGACTCTCTAACTTTGGTAGCTCCATGACAATCTTGCAAAATCCGTATCATAGCAACATTGTGAAATCAATGGAAAAGTTCCCTTGCTTCTTTGGGTTCTATGATATGCTATGCTATGTTTTGTTTCAAAAATCAATATTAAATCATACGTTTCAACTTTTCAGTGAGGTGAGAATCAGATTAATGCTTTGTAATAATTGTCTTTTATTTGTTACATTGGTTGGCTTTTTTTTTTTACTGTATCTTGTATTTATTTATTTTTGCTCATCCTACAATAAAATTCAGTATGATATAATCCTGGAATGAGGGGTGGAGAAGGGGTTTCCTTTGATAGTCTTTTTTAATATGTGGCACAAGTGCAGGCAGTTTTCTTCCTCTGACAGTTATAACTCAGCCCTTGGAATAAAATAGCCACTGAACTGTGCGGTACGCAATACGTCTGGCCCAAAAGCTGTAGACCAGATGTCCCCTGAGATTACTGAAAGAAAGAGAGAGGAAATCGAAAACCAGCATATGTGAAGCATGTGAAGCTGCGTCTATGGGCATGCTAGTTTGCTTCTTGATTAGCATATATTGACGATCAAGCATTCTCATGTACAGTTCTTTTACTTGTTTCTATACATTAATTGATAGGAACCATTTTACTTGTACATAAACTGCATAATGATAGCCATTTAGCATATTCAATGCACAGTAGTACTACACTGTAATTTATAAGGGAAAATTACAAAAACAAATATATATATATACACAGGAAAGATGGTTTAAGTTACTAACACGAATACGAGCATCTAAAAAAAACAAAAACTTCCATTTCAAGATACTAGTCTTATCTTTTATTTCATACTTTATAGATTATATTAATTGAGTTTTAAGGCAATACTATGACAAATAATTGCAACAATAAAAGTATTTAAACAAGTATTTTCAAACAGCATATATCTTCAGGTAGCTATGAGACTATATTATCGAATACTCTTTTTTGGAATAATGATAAACAGATAATTTCAGAAAAATGAAGGACATGTAACCACCCACAAAAGTAGCTTTGTTAAAGTTATATAAATCACTAAAGACCAACTCGCCATCTACAATGCAATTATTTTTTCTTCTTTAAAAAAAACAATCCTTAAATTATTGTTTTGCTTTAAAATACTATATATTAAATACAACAGAATAAGTGTAGTTTATAGCGTTATGTTACTTTCAAAATAATGCTTTATATATGTATATATTTATAATACAAGGTTAGGTTGAATAAAAGAGAAGTTATGTAATAAATTTATGTAAGTATATGATATTGTTTAGAGCAAGCTTCCGAAGAAAGGGTGAATGGCTGGAGTTTTGCGAACGTATTCAAGGATGTATGGCTGGAAGAAGTGGAAGGGATTATTAAACTGAACCCCGAGGGTAGTGTATCCTAATAAAAACATATGGAAGAGCCAAAACGCGCAAACCACAACCCAAAGCCACTGGAGAAATAGAGCAAACAGAGATTCGGTGAAAGATTTTGGTAGACGACGGCGCAAAGAAGTTCCGACAACTTTTTCAAAAGCTACAAGTGCAGCCTGGACCAAGAAATAGCACATCTGACCACCCATATAAAACTCTCGGTAGATTGGCCAATCTAAGTTAGAATAAAGGAAAAACTCATGCATTGTAGCCGAAACTATGAATACGGCAAATGATGCTACCGCAGAACAGATTGCAGCTGTTTTCTTGGTTGGTTTTCCCAAGGCCTTTTGCAATACATTGCGAGTGGTTCTATAAGGGAATGCAAGCCATGTGGAACGCAGCAGCCGGTGCCAGCGTTCAGCCCAGAGTGAAGTTATAGAAGTTGAAATAATAGGATTCTCCATCAATTCACGCCATTGCTCTATAGTTAAATCACTTTGTTAGTTTTTACTAAATCTTTTGTTTTTGTTTTCTCTCTAATGCTTACCTGAAGAATAAGATCCGCCTTCATAATAGAGAACATAGAACAACTGCAACGTGTAACCCAGAATATTAAAGGCACTTGTCATCACGACAACCACTCCAGCAAAAATGAAAAAGAACAGTGGCGTGTTTTCTTCGTAAACTCTCTTGGCATCGTGAGCACTAAAGGTCACAAACCAGGCACCCAGTACGTCGCAAATAAGATAGTTTGCAAACCACAAGGGAATTATATGATAAAATTTCTTTATATAACATGCGTAATAAGTACCCTTTCTGGTATGACATGTTATGACATGTATTTACCCTATCTTTTGCGTATGTCTTTGTCTCTCCTTTCTTAAGTGTCTTTGTGTCCTCTTTTGCTGGCTTTGGAAAAGTACGCAGGCAACTCCAAAGCTCGATATGGAAATCTCTGCTAGATATATAAGCTTCGCGACCCTGTAGAACTGGACCCAGCCAAATTATCTCCAAAAAGCGGATGAATACATTGTAGGTGAATAGAGATGTTAAGATATCGAGAACTAAAGTCAATTGTGGAAGTGAGGGCAAAATAATTAGAATATTTTTCCATTGAAATATATTTCTTCTAGGCTATATAATACTAACTCTTTTGGTCGCACATGAATGCCATTGAAAGAGGTATTACACCAATAAGAAATGGAAAAGATAGTATTTGCTTTGTTTGCGTTGACAGCGTGCTGGTGGGTGTAGTAGCGATATGTCCTAGAATCACTGCTGGTGTTGCGAACAGCAGTAAATGAATTGGTATCGGAAGAACAGTTCTCCATGAACCTCCTTCAAAGAGATGTTGGTAATCCATGTAAGATATTTATTTCTTTTTGTTTCTTTAATGATTAGTTAAAAGGATGCGAGAATTGGCCCATCTAGCTTATATAGTCATCATAAAAGGTACAAGTCGCAGTTTCAACAACTGGTGTAATCCAGAAACCTTCTTATCCAAATACATATAAGCATTTTTATATATTAAAGAATATCACATCATGTAAGAATCAAGCTGTACCACCTTCACTCTATTTTCACCAGCCATTCGCACATAATTAAATACGTTGACTAATCTGATGTGTAAATCATTCCATGTCTGTGGGTAAGAATGCGTGTTATCTAGAAGCTTATTCTCTAAACCTGGACTAGATTGTACAAAATGGCCAACTTATAAAACGTGGGGTCAAATCATATAGTTTATGAGAAAAATACTAAATAGTAAAATAACAAAGGTTTGATATTTTTATAGAAATTAAACGCTGTGAATTTGTTCACACACCATTCGATATTTTGATTTAAGAATATCTCAAGGGCTTTTACTGTATTTTATAGCTTCATAAATTCGATGAAATATATAGTTTAATTGTTATCTTTTTGATTTAAAGGAAGTGGAAATGTTAAGCTGCAATATATCTACATATATTAAAAGTATTTAATTTGTGATATCTGTACATTCAGTTGCGCTTATATATTGATCCTATTCTTTTTTTCTCTCCAAACTTTACAATTATTATGATGACAATGATCGGATTTGAAGGAAAGGGTATAATTCATCTAAGTCTTCATATTTTGTGGATTCTCCGAGCAGCTTATCAGAAATAACGCGGTATTCTACGGAAACCTTTTAATTTTAGATGCACTAAAATATTCTGTCATAAAACAACCAAACTACTCAGACTGATATATCAACTTGTAATAAAAACAAAGTCGACATTTGACGGCCTATTATTATTGAAATCCCTTTTTGAATGTTAGATATTCTTATGATTAGCTATTGTTGAAAGTGATTTTGTTGTAATGTCACCAATTGATAAAGACTACTCTATAATTTATTTGTGTGTCTGACTATATCATAAAAAAAAACTTTGTGGAAATACTTGCATTTAGAATTATTGTGCTATTATATCAATTGATTAGTGGCTTGATCATTTTTCTTTTTTTTAAAAAAAAAAAAAGGTAGCCTCTTTTATTGCAATGACCTTTACTAAAAAAAAATATTCTATAATCTGAACTACTATAAATAACTATGGAAAATGTCAAATATGCTAAACTCTATTATAATAAATTCTTTTTTTTTTGTCAAGTAAATAGAATATTAATTATTTTGCTTTTATTCATTAATCCTACTCAATACTTAGTAGGTATTAGCTCTTATATTTTATGTGTATAAGCAGTTACTTATCATTAAGCATGGCTTTGAACAAATGAATGAATAAATAAAAGAATACCCTTATTCAAGGATGTATTCCTTATAGGTAAAGTGCACCGTTTGATCAGTGATATCAAAAGAAAAGCCTGGCTTTCCATTGATTTTTTCTTTGAGTTAATCCGTAGACTCCACTTTTCAAGGAACCAAAGAAAAAATAGACTCCTCATTCTTATAAGTGACATTTTTAATAACGCGTGTTTCAATAATAGGTAAGGGTAATTTGTGGCATCTTTCTCTTTTTCGTTCAAGGCAAATAGTCACTAAAGCTGTCTTCTTCTTTTTTTCTATATAAATTTCTGCTTGTTAGGAATAAAATATTTTTGTGTACAAAGCGGTGTTAAACCTGGGTTGGTTGTGTGTAGCTCAAGTACACGTGTATGAGATAACTTGTTTAACTATCACTTTCTGACCTAGTTTTAGTCTTGAGAAGAAAATCTTAGCCAGCCCAGGGCCGATGTTCTGGCTATTTGTTCTTTTCCTTTTCTCTGTCTCTCTTTCCATAAAAATATATAATCTAAAATATATGGCAAGTATATTTAAGCTAATGACTACCCTTTTGTTTTAATACCTGCACTTGTCTTAGTAGTCTATGTATTTTATACTATTAACATGGTTTGCTTTATTTTTCTCTTATTTTTTTCATAGTAATATTTTATGAGAAGTTTTTTTTTTGAATGTGAATAAATAAATTATATTTACTATGAGTACAAGTAATCTATACCCTGCTCTTTATTGTGATTAAATAAGAATAAGACAAAAAAAACCTAACTCTAGCTATCAAACGCAGTTGATAAGGTTGATACATATTTAATTGATGATTCTGTTCGCTTGATTTCTATTGAATAAAGCAAGTATTTGAAGCTAATGCTTTTTTATTGTCTGTGTTAAAGTAATGACTTTAAAGGGTGCATTTGTAGTCCTCAACAAGCATGCCATCTCATAGCCTAAAAATACAACCCACGGAATCAATTGAAGCTGTATAAGAGCAAAAAGAAACCAGTCAATATAATGAGTATACACATGTGCTTTCCTTTTAGATTCGGGTCTAAGCCATTAGAAATCCTCGATTTCAAGTCCAATTAAGCAAGCGTATTTGTCTACAGCATATTTAAAATCTGCCCTGTAAGGCATTTATCTATTTAATTTAATAAATTGAAATATAATTGTGCAGCCAAACAATTACATACAAATGTCTCTCATATGAAACTACATCAACTTGTCTCTATGTATCGAAGCAAAACACGTATAGTCTTGGCTCTTTTATTTTAGCTTTTATTCTCTAGCACAAAATATATTGTGGTCTTGCTCAAATGATTCTGAGCATCAATATATGTAATAGGTCAGGAAGCCAGACATAATAGAATATATATATTTTTCTCTAGATACTCACCAAATTATTGCTTTTTTTCACGTCGTACGGCTTTGTAACATGTGATATTCTCTCTGGCACTCATTATCACCCTTTTTTTTAATACTTTATTAATTGCTTTATTGAGTAACTCTACTATTGAGCAAATCTAGTACTTGACTGAAACAGCCAAGTCTTTGTAAACAAGATCAATTGTTCTATATCACAAAGCTAGCCACCCTTTATTTTTGTAATAAAAATCAATAACTGGGCGTGAATGAATTTCAGGAAGTTAAAAGCGCGCAAATAGAACCATGAAGATTATTTCTATCCAGGCACAATTATGAGTATTCTGTACAACTAAATCATCATTTGGTGATATTATAGCATCTATTGTCTATACATGTAGAATAACCACACTCTCAGAAATAGCTTATGCCGAAAATATGCCTGATAAATAAGCGGCAATACTATGGCTGTAGTATAAAATACTACAGAATCAAAAATGTGCCATTGCTTTTTATAGTACTTCATGGAGAAGTCATATATGATCATCAGGCTTGTGTATCGATAGTACGACTTCATCAATAAACAGCACATAAAAGAAAGTCTAGACAAGACTAGGAATAGATAGTGGGTGTGTGCGTGGTGTAGCATTTCTTCTCTTTTTCTTCCGTACACCATAAAAATATCAACTTACTCATGGCGACCTCCACTTCTCCTCCTCCCCGACCAGAAAAAAGCAAATTTCGCAATATACCATCTTCTTCGTCAAGGAATCTTCCACCACCACTTAATATAGATTATGATCCAAAAGAGCCAAATAAGTCCCTGGTCGAAAGACTAGAGAGTCCAATCTATCCACTCTATACGCCCGTACACCTCTCTTCTTCAAGACATGAGTCGGTTGTTTCTTTGTCTATTCCAGAAAAAGAATCAAATCAATTTGAAATCAATATTGATGAAATCAGACATTCGGGCCGTTTTAAGGAAGAGTTTGACCAGATTCCAACTCCTGAGCTACTGGAGCAGCTACTGAAGTCGAGCTCGATTAAGCCTTTAAAGAGACCTTGGCTCCCAAAAAAACGTAGCAAGTCCCGATCGCATGTCATTCAAACGTCTAGTAGTACTTCAACTGTAGACACCGCGGGTTCATTTGGACCCCCTTTTCCAGGAACCCCTATACTTGAGTCACCCCAAACTCCAACTCCAACAACCAGTTTCCAGAAAAACACCAGCTCTTATTTTCCATTATTTTCTACGGCACCGGCGGCACTTATTGCCGGACGAAAGACCAGTCTTAGTAATGAAATA
Organism: Phycomyces blakesleeanus NRRL 1555(-); assembly: GCF_001638985.1. Classification (NCBI taxonomy): domain Eukaryota; kingdom Fungi; phylum Mucoromycota; class Mucoromycetes; order Mucorales; family Phycomycetaceae; genus Phycomyces; species Phycomyces blakesleeanus. The sequence goes on along the minus strand of NW_017265135.1, from coordinate 2,545,956 downwards.
TCTCTCACAGCATCAACTTCTAAACCAGAAACATTGGCTGTCTTGGTAGACACTACCTCTCAAGCTGTATCAGACAACGTTGAAGGCAACGTTGAAGACAAACTCAAGAGAAGTTTATCAGTTACAGCAGCCCCAGTAACTTCGATACCTACAAAACATACTCCATTACCTATTTCTTCGGCACATAAAATAAAACAAATACAGCAAACAGAGTCAAAGGTCCACAAGGATATCTTACCAAAGAGTGATAGCAATCCAGGTACTCCTGAAACCGCGGTTCCTGTTCCCCCGGTACGCAGACCTACGTATACCAATGCGACTGAGAAAAGCAATGGAAATACCTCTCGACCAGCTGAAGAATTTAGTCTGAACCGAGCCGATGTGGTTATTACACGTTTGGAAAATTGGTTATTTATTATCAAAGCTATCGGAGCATGGTTAGAAGAGACGGCTAGGATTAATGTACAAAGCAGTCGATCTTTTCAGCAGCAGTCGCTATCATTACTTAAAGAAGACTACATGGGACAAAAGGAACCTACCAACGCCATTGCAACTCTTTATACGGGTTTAAAGATGTTGACGGTCACTGTTATTCAAGAGCAAAGAGACTTTAGTGAACACGTGTTTCAGGACCATATACCAGCCATTATGAAACTTAAAAAAGAATGCAAGGAAAAGATTCGAGAACTAGGAGAGAACCAAGATCTAGCGATGGACGAGCTTTTGAAACGTGCAGAGGTTACAGTAAAGACTATGTCCCATCTCGACAGATGCTGTAGAGGAATGGATCGAGAAACTGGAGATGATCAACGCCTTCAACAGTTGCAAGATCCATGGGTGGCTAATTTATGTAAGGTTGTATGGAAGACAATTGAGTATACATGTACTTAATTGTATTTTTTTAATAGACGTGCTACGACAATTGAAAAAGGAGGTCGATGAAGAGAATAGGTTACGAATACTTATGGTTGGGGTTCAAAAGGACGTTGCAGCATTCGAAAGAAGGGTTATACAAAGTCTGAAAACTTCTATTCAGTTTTGCTATGAAAACATTCCACCTGGTTTATCCGACGATTCTTCAGAAGATCGTACTCCGTTCAAGGCGCTGCTTGATATGTCTACGCCAGAAGTCGAGTGGGAACAATTTATGGAAGATCATAAAAAAGATTTAGTGAACGAGCAGTTTCCAACAAAAGATTACCGCAATATCAATTTTAAGAATAAGCATAACCCCTATGTTCTGACCTTGATGAAAGGAAAAATTGAGAGAAAGACTGGTGTTCGGAAGCAGTTTGTAGAGAAATATTTTGTTCTTAGTCAATGTAAGTAGGAGTAGTAGATTTGAAGATGCTTTGAGCTATTTATCTAATGCAAATATCTTTTAGGTGGTTTTCTTCACCAGTTCAGTTTAAGCGACAAAGTAGCACCCGAAAGATTTATTTATATTCCAAATTCTGTGATCGTCCCGTCCATTGATATCAACCAATTCGTGAATGAATCAAATATCTCGAACGAGATGACTAATGATGAATCCAATCAACATTACACGTTTGAAATACGAAGACCGTCCACAACAGTACTACAGCGTGACAAGACGTATCAATTCCGTGTAAGCTCTCGACAAGCTCTCCTGGACTGGTGTAAAGCACTGGTTGAAGTGGCAGGACGGTCCTACATGGCTCAATACCTAGTATCCAATCGATCCTCGATTGGCCTGAACAGAGACTCGAGCTCAATATCGGCGGAAGATAAACCTCCGTCTGAAACTGATATGACAACTAAGTCCACGGAGGTGTTAAATCCATCTTCTTCAGATATGGAAGCAAAAGCTGGCAGCAACAATAATAACGATTCGACATTGTCTTTTGTATCTGAAGTACAGTCAGGATCCACCGAGTGTTCATCAAAACTTGACGAAAGCACTACACAGAATACTCGCCCATTGGAAACTATTGAAAGCGAAACGGGATCTTTGGGAAAGTTAGACAAAGACAATTCTCGCAGTAGCGACATCAAATTAATCGACGATCATGGCAATGTCAGTGATCAGGCATTGGTAAACGTTTTGGAAGAGGGTGGAACAAATGATGTTATTCAAGAATATTATGCATCGCACGATAGCGGAGATGAAGATGATGATGCCGATTCGATCAGCTCGAGAAGCATTTGTACTGCGAGACAGTCATTGAGTACTATAGCAGACTTACCAGAATTGATTGATATTGCTAGAGAGCCTAGCCAAGTGTCGGATCCAAGAAGATATTCTGGAGAAAGTAATTTAATAGATGATGCTGCATCTTCTTTATATTTCTCATCGACTTCAGGACCAAATTCACCATCGGGATCAACATTTTCGATCGATTCTTATCCGGAGATTGATATTGCCGCATATTCTCTACCTGCCCTGGAAGCACAAAATAGACAATTATAGGAATATATAGAATAATACCCGAGATTTCTCTTTTATTTTATTTTATTTAAGAAAAAAAAACAAGCCAAAAAACGTATAATTATATATATATACCCAATCATTTTCCTCAAACTACATATTATTTCAATCAATTATTCTTTTCTGTCATATATAACCTCTAAAAGATACCGAGACAATGATAAAATTCTGTATTAATTTCGAAATTTGATACGGTGTGTTAATAAAATCAAAGGTACAGCACGTTTTTTTTTTCTTTTTCTTTTTTTCATTCATATTATGAATTATTTTCCATGTCCGTTCAAATCTTATATATATAGGTGTTTCAAATAAAGGTTTTATTTTGCATAAGTTCCACTGCAGCTTCAACTACTTCTTTTGTCATGTTCTTTTTTTTTCTTGGCTCTAGAATAAGTATCTCCGATGTGGTCAAAGCAGTCCAATATAATCTAACGAAGGCACAAAATCATAATTCCGTTAGCTCGGTGATACTTATCAAAAAGTTTAACCTGATAAGATGGCATGGGTCGTCATTCACTAAATTAAGTAGGTTAAATGGGGAAATGTATTTGTAACCAAATAGAAATTAATAAATGAGATGTCTACAAGGGAAATAAGTAAACCAAGTATATTATGCACAGATGATATATACTTGGTATTTTTAGCTAGCTAATTCAGTTTTCTTCTTCTTCGCATCTGGTATAAAGACAATCTCATTTGTTAAAAGCACCAAAGTTTAAGGGTCAAATATGACAGGTGACACTATCCTCTTGAAATGAAAGGAGAATAATGTCGTTGGACAAAGTCTCGGGGGAGTTTACAAAAACCTGACACTTCTTCTACATGGAAATGTATGGTTTTATTATAAATGGTTATAGATATGTGCAATGTATTGGTTAACAAAGATGTATCATATTAACTTTGGTCTATTAAACAAAGAAAATGATACTTTTAGTTATTGTAATAAAGTATAAATGATGTAGGATAAATTACAGTGCTTTAAAAAAGCAAAAGAGAGAAAGAGAGAGAGAGGAAGGGAAGGGAAGGTGGAGGTTTTGAAGTATAATTTGTCTAAATTGAAGTTTACAAGCGATAGATAAAGTTAGGGTCCTGGATATCACTCAAATCATCTTCCACGTTGGTTAATATTGCTGATGAGTTTTCAAGTCGTCTGCGGTTTACATTTGCCATTCTCCAACGTGCAACCAACATGAGTATGATGGTTATAAAACTGGCGATAATATAGCCGACCATGCTGCCTAGATATCTTGGTGCGTGACTTTCGTTCATCATGAGCGGACCACAGAAGTTTCCGATTGTATAGAATATCATAATAAGACCGTTATAAAAGATCTTTTTAGTGTATCCAGATACATTGTTAGAAATAGAGGTAATCATAAGAACATATGCTCCAACATAGGACCAGGCTAGGTAAAATCCAAAAAGTTTTGCGCGTGTTTCTGGAATGACAAGAAGAAGGATCAAGCCGATTATGTCAATTATCATCATAAAGCAGGCAGTATATATCGTTTCTCTGGTCTTTCTAACAATGATGATTGATAGTACAATCATCAGTATGACTGATCCTCCGGAGCCAACACTTAGAAGTGTAGATTGAAGACCCTAAAAATCAAAGGTTTAATTGAAGGTTATGTACCAAAGTATATACATTTACTTACTGTAAATCCAAAGCCCATCGTAATCTGTGAACTGTAAACTGTCATGGCACCGTTTTGAAGGTTTATCAGAAGACATGCGAAGGAAAAGCACCAGAAACGTGGTTCACGTAGAGCCTCAAGGATCTGACTTTTTTTCATTACCGAGGTACGTACGACGGCATTATCTCTGGTTCGTTCTTCGACCAAGATTTCCTGTTCGGCATTTAATTCTAAGGCTCGCGATTTCGGATTGTCGATCAAGAAGAAGAAAGAGAAAACTCCAACTGTGGCGGTAATAGAGCCAAGAATTATCATAATCCTATTATTATTATTTTTTAAAAATGAATATATAAGCATTAATATGTGTATGTATATTACAAGAAAAAAAAAGGATTTACCATTGCCACTCCTCAAGACCCCTCAGATTTTTCATGGTTCCGATTCCATAAGTAAGGATTCCTCCGATAATAAGCCCTAACCCGTTGCACAGCCAGAATGCGCCCAATCTAGTGATTTGTTCAGAGCGACGATAAAAAGTACTGACAAGAAGGGTAAGGGCAGGGTATATGCCTGCTTCAAAAAATCCGAGTAAAAAGCGCATGGCTGCAATTTGTGAGAAATTGTGTCCAAGTGCTGTTAGGGCCAAGACTGTTCCCCACAGAAACACCATGACGCCTATGTATTTTCCAAGTGGTACTCGCTGTAATAAAAAGTTATTTGGTATCTAAAGAACCAAAAGAAAATATATTTGTATATAGAAATTATTAAGTATCATTGGGCAAAAATATATATATATATTATATATATAATCATCATTCAGGCTCTAAACAGAAAATTTAAGCTAAACTACCAATTTACCTGAAATACCAAATAGCCGAGATAGAAAATCGACCCTAGTAGAGCGTATTGGTTTCCTACAAGGTTTACTTTTTCTCTAAAGCCAAAGCCACTTGCATATGTAATTGTAGATTTATCAAGGAACTGAATTAAGCGTCAATAATAGTATAATTTATTTATTGAATTGTCGAGTTTTCTCACCTGAAGAAAATCGATGGTGCAGATAATGGGCATGATCATAAAGTCCAATTTACGAACAAACGCACGTTCTTCGCTAGATGACGGTGGGTCTTCTTGACCATACATATAATCATTGTATTGGTGGTATGGTGAAGATTCTGAGTCTCCGTAGAGGGATTGGTTTGATTGTTTTTCCATTGTGTCTAGAGGTATATCTGAGGACGTTCTGGGATATACTGACATTGCATTTGTCCCTGCGAATATCTATAAAGGGAGGGCTTTGAGCAGATAATCTGAAAGTCTCTTTTGGCACAAATAATAGGCGAGCAGAATATGAGAAAGAAGTAGTACGGAGAAAGAGAGGTATATAAAAAAGAAAAAGAAAAGAGTTTAATTACGATAATGAGTCTGAAATTGAAGAAATTAAAAACAAAAAAAAATCAAAAAAAAAATCAAAAATTGGATTAGTCTGAAGATTTGTTTTTCAACATTTGTTGTGTGGATTATCAATTCTGACTCTTTAGAAGCAGTTCAATCACCTCTTTTGAAGTCTAAAATAAGAATATTAGTGGCGTGAAAGAGAACTAGTACTTTTCTTCAGTATAGGAAACCTTGAACATGTATAGCATTTCCATAACAAACACGACTTCTTTTAAAGAAGAAAAAAAGAAAACAAACAATAGACTATAATTTAGATGATATTACTAATATATTTGAAGTTAATGGCTAACTAAACTTTAAACGACAAGAAGCCGTACTGCTTAAAGTGGATTTGACGTATTACAACCCATATTTTTTTTTAATGTTAAAAAGACGCTTTTTGTTGTACAATAGTTCGATCACAATTCCGCCCTACACAGTCAAACTTTTGGATTTTTTTTTTCCTTTGTATTTATCGATACTGTCAAACCTATTGAATTTGGCGTTTTCTCAAAAATTATGTCGGATAATAAAACCCAAATGCCATGAGTTTAAATTGCTTTTATATCACTTTTGTTGAAAAACAAATTGTCGGATATGGCTAACTATAATTGACTGGAAAATTGCGTTTACTTATCGCATATTTTCTGTACCTGCTTTTTTTTTTGTCTCTCTCTCTTCCTAATGCGCTCTGAAATATCAAAACGTCGTCACTCCCAGAAATACACCGTTCTTTTGACCACCCTTTGTTTGCTTTCCTTTTGCATAACATGTTTTTTTTACAGCTTAAATCACTCATGCCATCAATAAATAACAAAAACCTAAAGTCCTTTTGTCCTCTAAACGATACTTATTAGAGTTTGAGCATAATGGAATTACTTGGGCCTATAAAGCCAATAATACCCCCACAACTGAGATTACAAACCACATAAGCATCCCGTAGACAACAATCAACATCACTCATCATCAAACTGAAAATAAATTTGTATCACAAAAACCAAAAAGACCAAAGAAACTCTATGTTATAGATGTTATAAGTCTTGGATGGTATGCCTAGTTTTCAAAAGAATTACGTCCCACGCTCAAACAAAGAATTTAGAGGCTGACGGTGTCATCATCTGTGGACAGAGACGCACATGTAAACTGGTTGTTCGAGTATATCAATTCATGATATCCAAAAATTAAATGAGAAACATGATACTGTGTTCACGTTCCAAGAAAGTGGCACTAGCTACCACACTGGGGTCCTACATGACGTGGTTTAAAAAAGATGATGTGTAGTTTACTAGGGATTAGAAATCAAGAAATCTAACGCTGATTTCTTTGGCATGAGAATAATTGCTTCTATTTACCATGAGTAGAAGGCTAAACAGCTCAGATAATACACGTATAGCAAATGCAATCGTACTATGTCACGACTGCGAGCACAGGCTTCATAATTTTTGCTAATCTGAAAGATAAAGTCTATCAAACACCTTATTATAGTGTTCATGGCTTTATGTCCAGGTCTTTATTTATTTTACTTTTTATGGAAATGTAAAAAAAGAAAGAAAAGTAATAGGGTAATGAAGAATACAGTTATTTTTCAGTATGGTTTGGCTTGACACAAGCAAAAGGGATCAAGTTTTGGATTAGAAAAACAACAGCTTTTTTTATTTATTTGACATTGAGCTATACATAAATTAACGTTTTTGACACCTATGATATTTGAATACATATGTAAATGATTTGTTGTTTGGCTCTGGGTTAACTTTAGGGTTAAGAATATATTGACGGTAAAGAGAAGTTCTTGCACCGTAAAGTGATATACAACCAATTGAGCTAAGTAGCGGTATTGTATTTTTTGATAAGGACTATAGTAAATGGAAATACAGTCTTAGTAGCTACTAGATAAGGATCGTACTATTGGTACCCGAGCCTATACAAAGATACCGTATAGAAAAAGCTCACCAACCAAACCGGCATTTCCTTTCCGAAATAAAATATAAGAACCCATAATCTCCAACATTCATGAATACCATACATTATCTATAGATCTTAAATGTCTTTCTCGACAGCATTACTGACGCTGGCCATAGCTTTTGGTATTAAAAAAGGTATTCATTATTATGTTATATATTTGTATTAGGATGAAAGAGAGAGAGGCAAAAGCAGGTACAGAAGATATGCGACAATTAAACGCAAGTTTCCATTCAATTATAGTTAGCCATTTCCGACAATTTGTTTTTTCAACCAAAGAGGTAAAAAAGCAATCTAAACTCATGACATTTGGTTTTGATTATCCGACATATTTTTTGAGAAAACGCTAGATTCGATAGGCTTGCCTGTCCATACCACGCTACCCGTTCAGTGCAACATATTGACTCTTAAATGATGTATTCATTTTATTTTGTATTATATTATTTTATATTATATTGATTTTGAACTACGCAGAAATTCAATTTTTAATCTAACTCGAATCACAATATGTGTCTGATTGTGAATCCAAGAGATACACAAAAGGGTCTTTAACAAAAATGTATATATATTTTAAATGATATATTATTATATAGAGGGAAAAATATGATCCATTATTATTTGAAATCTAATTATAAAATATGAAAGTATTAAGCTGAATAAGTAAAAATGCAGTAGTGTACAAGGAAAAGAACCCTGAACATGTGTTACTTGAGGGTATTTTATGTGAGTAATAAACAAGGTACTGTGGGATTCTTCGAAGCCACTGGAAATTTTGTGAGTTAGCCAGGAACCGGACTCATTATAGACGGTAAATGTAGTTTGGGTTTTGGATATCAGTCAGATCATCATTAACGTCGATCTCATCTTTACTCGGGTTGGCGAGGCGTTCGCGGTTCGATTTCATCATGTAGTAACGAGCCAGTAGGAGAAGACCAATACAAACTGCGTTGGCACACATGTATCCGATCATACCACCAAGGTAAAGAGGTGCTTGCCATGAAACCATCATTTGGGGACCAATAAAGTTTCCAAATGTGTACATCACCATCATTCCAGTGCTGTAAAAGATCTTTTTTGTATAGCCAGCAACATTGTTTGCCACTGATACCAAAATGAGGGTATATGCAGCAGCATAAGACCAGCACATGTAAAGACCAAGCAACTTGACTTGAGGCTTAGGAATTACGATAAGTAGAATGAGACCAAGTACAGAGATAGCAAGAAGTACACAGCTGGTATAGATTGTATGGCCATAACGACGGTTGAACCAAACAGCAAAGGCAATGTATATGCAATCCACTACCCCGGATGGTACTGAAAGAAGAATGGCATTAAGACTCTAAATAAGTAAAAATGAATTAATATTAATATTAATATTAATATTAAAATTAAAATTGGTCAACATTTTAATAACCTTTTCTACAATTATACAATGAATATAAAATCCCTTACCGAAAACCCAAATCCAGCTGTGATAATTGCGCTGAAAGTACTCAGTGCACCGTTTTGGAAGTTGATGAGAAGAGAAGATAAAATGAAGCAGTAAAAGCGGGGCTCTCGGAGTGATTCAAGCATGTGGCTGTACTTAATTTCAGTTGTTCGTACGACTGAATTGTCTCTTAGGCGGGCATCAACAACTTCTTTTTGTTCGGGCGTGAGCCGAAGGAAACGAGATCTGGGGTTGTCGATTAGGCAGAAAAAGCATATTACGCCAAATAGAATTGTGACTGAACCAAGAATGATCATGATCCTACAGTTCATAAATTGTTAGTGACAGTAAGGCAAAGGCGCAAAGTCTTACCATTGCCAAGAACTCTTTCCAAGAACATTTTCCATGTGACCAATGCCGTAACTTACAAGGCCACCAACAGCCATTGCAATACCGTTGCAAATGTAAACGACACCAATTCTAACAGACTGTTCTGTGCGACGGTACATTGAACTGATCAACATGATACAACATGGGTAGATTCCAGCCTCAAAGAAACCCAAAAGAAAACGAAGGGCCGCGAGTTGAGAAAAGTTTTTTCCTTCTGAGGTTACAGTGAGGACTACACCCCAGATTATAATCAGTGATCCCATATATTTAGATATAGGAACTCTTTGAAGAAGAATTGCATTGGGACCCTATAGAACAGTGTTAATATTTTCTGAAACGTGCTTGTATCTATTTTATTTTTCTGCTTGAAAATATACCTGGAATAGAAGGTATCCGAGATAAAAGATAGATCCAAGCCATCCATACTGAGCACTTGTAATACCAGTGTCGGCTTTGATAGTTAACACGCCAGAGTAATTAAGAGAAGACTTGTCAAAAAACTAGACAGAATTTGTTAGTTCAAGTCATATTTCTTATAAACAAATTCTTACCTGCAAGAAATTGAGGACAGCAATAAAAGGCATAACATAGATATAATCCAACTTGCGAACCAAGGATCTTTCTGCAGCTGACTGGACGAAAGTCTCATTCCCAGCTTCGTCAAAACGCTCGTTGATGCTCACAGTCTCGAGCACATCTTGTTTTTCATAGTCATTGGGATGATAACTATCAACTTTTGTGTCTACACTCCCTGTCATTATGTAATTTATGCCGAATTACAGTTGATGAATAAAGAGATAAAACTTCGGTGTTCTTAAGCCTTCTTTATTTTTTTTTAAAAAAAAGGGCAGAAGTTAAAGAATTAAGTCTAGTTAAAAAATTGATCCAAGTTTTATACTGGATCCCAGTATCTTTTTTTATTTATTTATTTATTTACAGTTATTTCAAAAAAGCAAAGGAGCGGTTTTGGAATTTGAAAGGACTCTATTTGATGTCTACCTTGGTCAATGATAGTCCGGAAATCTCTTACAAAGCCGCGATGAAAATCCCGATACGTTTTTAAGTATTCTGTGCGTCGCAACACGGGCGTAAAAACTATGGGCAGATATATATCAAGATTAAGACTGATTTTGAATAAAGGAACCAGAGCAACAAGCGTGTATAGTGCTGTAGTACCATATTCCATATCTCTCTCTTTCTCTCTTTATGTATTGGTATAAAATAAAATATATAGCCTAGTACAGGCCCTGTATTACTTTCAGTATGCACACGATATTGATTTCCAGGAATAGTATCATCTGTATTATTGCTATTATTTTTATTGGCTGGTTGCTTGTCAGCAAAAGATTATGTATATTGCTTCCTTTCTGTAATCATTTTCGTTTTCTATTTTTCTTTCTGCTGTGAATACGAATCGAATTCGTTTAGTCTCATTTTTCTAGCAGAAGAACATACATTACTTATAAGAATAAGATGTCAGTTTTCCCTTGTTTGGGATTCCAAAGGAGCCATGAATATTTTTCATGCTGGGTTAATATTGCTGTAGTATTTTAGCCGGAGTAGAAGCCCATCAGAAGATATAAAAAAAACACTACCCTATAATGATACTAGTTCCGCAAAATCGTACCTGAAGTATATACAGTATCTCATTTTATTTCATTTCATGCTATTGTTTATTTATTATTGTGAACAAACTTCTTTTTGACATCCCTGTTACATGCTTTTTGTACAATGTTGCTTTTGGCGTGTACATGGTCTCACATGCCACATGGAATCTTACAGAATCGCTTTGTTGATTTTCGGGGTGGACAAGAAATTGATCGTGTATGAATTTGTGATCCTGTGAATATTGATTTGAATGGGTTATGAGTTGTACGAATTTCATTTTTGTAAAACCATTGTGGCATGGTTTGAAAAATATATGTAAAATGGGGGGAAAAAAGCGACTACTATTCTTCGTATACTTTTCGTGTATTTCCTTGTACTCCAGTTTTTTTAATTTTTTTACTTTACTTTATTTTTATTTCTTCTTTACAGGGCACTCGTAAGTACACAAAAATATAGACAAATCAGCTACGGACAGTCTAAAAATCAATAAACTCTCTTCATTTCTTGTGCATAAATATAACCCAAGCGTATGTGATGAGCAGCATCATGCGCTATATCACTTAATAATATATATCATACACAAAAATCCTGTATAGACTCATATCTAGTAGCTTTTAGTGTCATCCTTTCCAAAAATGACCCTTTACTCAGAAGGAAGTGGTTATGTACTGATATTATAGTAATTCTATAATAGAATACAATAGAATACCCTTTCTACAATGTCTATAAAAAACCCTGTAGATATATACCCATTAATTTATTGAGCTTAAAGTATTAAAAAGTAGTAAATAGATGCATATATGTTTCTTCCACCAAATATTGACCATCGTATTGTATTACGATTTGAATCAGTTAACAACGTAGCTATAGAAATTTAAATATATATATAAAACAAAAGACATTTTTGGCTTTAGATCAGAATTACTTTTATCTATTGCTAGGTGATAAACTGCGGTACTAACCACCAAAATATAAGTGTATAGACAGTTAAGAGGATAATACACCTGCAACCAATGGATATTCTGGTAAGAAGGGCAAATAGCATATCAGGGGCTGATATATATATCATAGCATAGATTGTGAGCCAAAATGATACCGTGACAAGATAAACAAAATTCAAGTATCTTTTGAGGTTGGCTATAGAAGGGATATGTCACTTAATATATGCTACCATGATTGCATACGGCTAAACCCAGAAAATGTACTGGTTGTCTTATAATAGTCGCTTCAGCGCGTGATATATCTTTCTCTCTCTATGCCTTTATTACTCTTAATAAATATAGCACTTATCCGCGTTTAGCTAACTTTATAGCAAATGATTTGTTTTTGCGAGTAGACAAAAAAAAACAGTAAAGAAATTGTTTATAAATTAATTATCAACTGACTGAAACTTTGTCCATTCTTTTTATAAAAATAGCTGTAGCTGTAGCTGTGAATGGTGGAATGATTGCCTTAAGTATAAAAGCTTTGTTTTACTTAGACGTCTTGACTATATTATGAAGATAATTAGATTGAAAAAAAAGTAAGGGGGATAGTATTTGAATAAGCTCTTGAAATATTTCCCGGCATTGTCTTTTGTATACTAACTGGTGTCAATACCTTTTGGTAAAAAGAACTTTTGAAGACGATTCGGATATTTTATGTTACACAAATTTATTCGAGGATGTTACTAAAGCTTAAGGTTGCGGCATTGTCTCAGTTCTATAGTTAGCGAGAAGGGTTGTTTGTTACTGTACTGCCTTGATCATCCAAATAATTTCGGCTTGTATATTAATAAATTAAGAATATACATATTGAGAGGTGTAGTTTCACTGGGGTGTTGGGCTGGGGCACTTATTTAAACTTCTTTATATCGGAATTGCAGTAAGGACAGGCACTTTCTTGTAAAATTAACCCTTCACCCCTCCTTTTTTTAACTCTTTATTTGAATTTATTAAAGATATAATAACAAGAACAGATTGGGATCTAAAAAGCATGGTATATTGGTTTAGAAAAAGAGATTGTTTTTAAAGACAAAAAAAATAGTCGAACCTTCACTTAGATTCATAGAGGTACCTCGATATTTCCTATTCAAAATGATAAACGAACGACCTTGAGAATAAAGTCAAATAAGATTGACTATTTACTTGGTATTTCTTTAATAAAAAAACATGGCGGTAAATGACAATTTTGTACACTCTGATCAATTAAAAAAACTGTTATTATTATTATTTCCAAAATGTCAATTAATAGGTTTGGTTGCTCCAAAACAAAACAAAGCAAATAAAAACTAATTACATTGGATTGAAGGCCTATGTTTTATGGAAATCAGCTATGAAGCTTACAATACATTAATGTAAATTAATATATTAAGAAGGTTAATTGTTTTATCAAAATTAAAAAAAAAAAACCAAAAAAAACTTTTCAAATATTTCTATCGAAAAACAGTGCATAGAAATTATTACTACTATTATTATTGTTTGGCTGTACTAAATCTCATTAATGAAATAGCTTTAATAGACAAAGAATAGTTACTTTTATACATCAGTAAAAGAAAAGTCAACTAGAGGGTAAAATCTGGAAGTCTCCCCTCTTCATTATGAATACATAAAGAATCATAATATTTTGGTGTATCTATATATTTTATACTCAAATACTCAGTAACTTTCAAACATCTTATTTTTCACAAAAGAAAAATATATCTTTAACTCGCACTAATGATAGTAAGTACATAAATCACATGACATATGCGCCCATTTATCGTGCGGGTAATGAAATCCAAGGGCTTTTCATTCTTCAAGAACGTAAAGCAAGATGGTAAGGGCAAATAGAATCAGAATGGTTTACACAGTAAAACGGATACTAAACCAACAAGGATACAGTCGAACGAAAGCAGAGATAATCTCCTTGCCCATGATAGTTTCATCTCTGCAGACAACCTAGAAGCCGCTAACTTCAACAATAACTTAAATGGAAATGGAAACCCAAACGTTAACGCAAACAACAATGTGATCCGGGACTACTTTGAACAATCAAGGTAAGGAATCATTGTGGCATTGATCTGTTCTTGAATTAATTGTTGATAAAAAAAATGAAATACTCTGATTTATAGTCACCCCATTGCAGCTTTTTTCTTTATCGCGTTTCGACTAGGCGCACTCCTAATGTATTTGTTGGGATCGATTTTCACAGACAACTTTACGCTCGTCTTTGTTGTGACAATCCTTTTACTTGCCTTTGATTTTTGGACTGTAAAAAACGTTTCTGGACGTTTACTTGTTGGTCTCCGCTGGTGGAATGAGATTCAGGAAGATGGTTCTAATCGATGGGTTTTCGAAAGTGCTCATGTAAGTTATTGTTTCATCTTGAGATTACTTGGTTAAACTTATCTCTTGGCATAATATAGCCTAATCGAAAGGCTAACTCCGGAGACTCGCGTCTTTTCTGGTCCGTTCTATATGCAACCCCCGTTCTTTGGGTGCTTCTGGCTTTGACAGCGTTGATTACTGTCAAGGCATCTTGGTTGGTTATTGTGGCAGTGGCACTTATTCTGAATGTGGCCAATGTGTATGGTTATACTCAATGTGACAAGGATGCTAAAAGAAAGTGGGCAACTGGAATGGCTGCTCAGTCTGCATTTGGATCGCTTGGTAGTGGTGCCTCTGGCTTTATTGGGAAAGCCGTGACATCTGGTTTGGGGAACTTCTTTGGATCCCGGTAACTGAGGTCTGTCAAATTATATCACATAAATAAAAAGAAAAAGAAGTTCTGCAATAAACAGGAGTATATTTACATCTTTCGTCAGGAGAAATGTATTTGCATTCTTATTCCTCAGGGGAGTTGGTAATTGAATATTTATGTTTACAAAATCTTCTATATGATTATTTTCAACTCTTATCTTTATCCTTATTCCTATTACTCCTATTCCTATTCCTATTCCTACTCTTCTCTTTTTATACTTCTTCTAGTATTTGTTACCTTATTTTTCTGTCTAGGCATAAAATAAGCCAGCTATGAAATATTTTAATGTTATACCAGCGCTTTTAACTTTAGTACTCTCTATTCTCTCTCTTGTAAAATGTCAGAATGTATGCAATGGCTACTCTGGCTTGTGCGACCGCTCATATACCAACATAACATACCTTGTAACCCACGATTCATATGCAGTAGGAAGAAATATAGCAGCTACCCAAAACTTCCCTATTATTGACCAACTTAACCAAGGTGTAAGAGGTCTAAAGTTTTCAGCAGTTGCTCCGATTCTGGATCGAGCTGCTGTACATCTGTGCCATACGTCTTGCAGTATTCTTGATGCTGGACCTGCTTCGGGTGTTTTAGATACAATAGCTGAATGGTTGGATGAACACCCTCGGGAGGTTATAACTATCATGTGGAATAATCTATATAATATGAAAGCGGGTCGACTGGCGAATGTATATAGTGCTTCGAAAATAATGCCTTACATCTATACACACGATTCATCAAAACCTTGGCCGACATTGAACGAAATGATTGATTCAGGGAAGCGCGTTGTTAACTTTGTGGATTCTCAGGCCGATGAAAAAAACATTCCTTGGTGAGCAAAAAGAAACTTTAACAAAAAGAACGATTAGCTGAGCAATGGAGATGTATGCTCACACCTTTACATGCATATTTATAGGCTTATGGATCAGTTTCAATTGGTATTCGAGACTCCGTACGAAAATACAGATCAGAACTCTTTCAAGTGTACTATCGATCGACCTTCCACTCTAAAATCACCTGATGGGCATATGTATGTAATGAATCACTTCTTATACGGGACCCTCAAGCTAGGCAACATAGAGGCTCAGGTTCCCCAACGAGACAGTGCCACAGTGACTAACAGTAAATCGCTTCGTGAGCAAATCGCTGAATGCACTCGTACCTTTGGGAAAAAACCTAACTTTATTGAAGTTGACTTTTATGATGACGGAGATGCCATGGAAATTGTATCAGAGCTAAATGAAGTACCATGGGTAAAATTAGCTGGTGTAATCGAAACACCTATCAGTACACCGCCTGTAGCTACAAAAGCACAGTTTCCGTGGATTCCCACTCATATTGTTATAAACAACTCTGCGCTAAAAGAAGGGATTCAAACCTTAAAAATATTATATTTATCATTAGTAATAGCTGCATTTAATTTTTGAAGCATATAAACTTTTTTTTAATATTTTTTTTCCCATTTATATCTAACTTTAATCTGCCTATACTCCTACGAGATTTTCTATTTACAATTTTCTTCTCATAATTGCTATAATATTGGAATTCAGTGCCTTGTTCAAACTCTTTTTTTGGAGGACTTTTCTTGCAAAAGTACCTAAAAAGATTTAATTAAAGCGACTTATTTTTCATTGGATAATTAGACTTAATAATAAAATTCATCTTTTATTTTCTCTCTTATTTGCTATACTCTTGTGTTTGTTATATCTTAAGAAAAGAAGAAGAGAAACAAAGTGCAGATGAGAAGTAAGGTGAGACTTTGTTTTATTAAAGAAAAGAGAATAAGAGTATTCCTTATTGCTATTCATATTATGCGTTTATGTAGACATTGCAGTTTGGGTGATGATAAAAGTATATAATGTAATGTCTGTTTTCTCTATTATTGATAAGATATACTAAGTTATTAGACATGCTTTGATTATGATAATAAGTGCTGTAGAATGGAATGTGAGATCTTGCTACTGCTATTATATATATATATTTATAGTGTGAACCAAGATATATAATTTGATAGTGATTACTTATCTAATAAATTTCTTTATTGAGTATATGTGCACTCTATTTTTGATTAGTAATTATGTTGAATATAACAGTGTTATTAAAGCTTGACGAACTTGGCTATGTTTACAGTGAATTGAAAGATAGACTTGAACAGGTACAACAAAATAACATTCTGTCATAGTTGACATTGGTGATCAAAATTGGAAGTTATAAGCAATCAGTAACAGCTGACTTTTCAGAATAAAAGATCTTGACTTTGCTGATTGGTCTTCTGTATATGCTTTAGATGTTTTAAATGGTGAATATACTTGTAGAAGATATTACTGGACAATTAGCATCTAAGACATATTATTGTAGCTATTCTTTTAGCCAGAAATCAAGTATCATTTTGTATAAATAGTTAAGAAATATAATTAATAAAAAGTATCTTTATTCTTATCTAAAAACTATTCTTAAAACTTGACAATCCACAGTGATATTGATTCTGCGACTTTGTTACAAGTGCCCGAAAAGAAATGTCAAGTCTCGACTGGATGTATCTTTCTATTATTTTAACTTGTATAAGTTTTAATAATAGATCACCACCAACTAGGACGTTGTGAATAAATAGGAACATATAGGAATATAGAGAATTGAATGCTTTTTATTGATATAAATCTTGGAGTATTTATACAGATTTCTTAAAAGTGAAACTATCTAATCTAATTATTTTACCCAAGACATATTGGTTTTACATTTATGGAAGGCGATATAATATGTCTTGGTTAACAAAAAGGGGAACCAAT
This sequence comes from Phycomyces blakesleeanus NRRL 1555(-), assembly GCF_001638985.1. Classification (NCBI taxonomy): domain Eukaryota; kingdom Fungi; phylum Mucoromycota; class Mucoromycetes; order Mucorales; family Phycomycetaceae; genus Phycomyces; species Phycomyces blakesleeanus. Next base: position 2,528,538 of record NW_017265135.1, on the reverse strand, counting down.
CAGTATAACATTGACGGCATATGTTAAAAGGAATAACCAATTGGATACCTGACTTAAGGATTTCTATCTACGATGTCAACTCTGACAGAAATACCAGATCGAGACTTGACAGTTGTTGTGACTGAGAGTCACAGATGCACTACTTGCAGTAGTAAAGGACTACTGCAAGAAGGTACATACGAGTGCATAAAATACTCTCTCTCTTCATCATTCTGTCTGCATCAATATCCGTAGTCTTTTCATATAAAATAGCTTCATATTCTCGTCAATAAACATCATCTTTCACAAGCTCAACTCTTCTTCCTCTTACTTCTTCTACTCCGTTTCCTAAAACGGATATTATCACATCTTAAAGACCGCTGTTCATTATGTCGGACATTATTTTGATGAATCCGAGAAATCGGGATAATTGACCGCAGCAGTTCTGTGTGTCAAAGATACCTCATAGATAACGAACCGCAGTAATGTCTTGTAAAGATTAACCACAGTAACATCTTCTGAGCATCAACCGCAGTAAAAGGACTTCTCTTGTAATTAAATAGAGTATAATAGTTTACTGCGGATAATGCGCAGTATTAGTTTAGAAAACTATATAAGACAATTCAATTCCTATCAATAAAAAGTACCTTTTATCCTCTCTTCGATTTTACATATACTCTCCTATCCCCAGTGGGTTTGACCTTTTGACTTTGCTATAGTAAAAGGAAGACCATCCCAGATCAGGAACGACAATTACACAGTTTGACTTTGTTATAGTAAAAGGAAGACCAACCCAGATCGGGCACGACAAAAAACAAAAAATTATCCCACAGGGACAAGTTCAAGGGCTTCTCCGGGAATCGAACCCGGGACCTCTCGCACCCTAAGCGAGAATTATACCACTAAACCAAGAAGCCATGAATACATGCAAGTAGAAACACATACAATAGAGAGTTCAAAATAGCATGGAAATGGAGCTGTAAGGAGGATGAGACTGTGGCGACGTTCTCCCATCACCTTGTCAGCACCTGAAGGATCTCTACAAGCTGGCAATAACATGATCGACTATCTTGAGAACGTTTTTGGTGGATCTGCGGAAATACGGACTGCTCCAACGGTTTTGCCATTTAAACCTGGCACATAAGAGGAAAAGAAAGTACCATGGGACGTAGAACAAGTCAGAGAAGCTATTCGAAATCTGCCAAATCAAAAAGCACCAGGTATTGATCACATTAGGGCAAAAATGCTCAAACCTCTTGTTAGAACTCTTGGCCTCTTGCTCCATAAGCTGTTCATTCTGTGTTGGAAATGGTCGTGGACGCCTATTACATAGAGAACTGCACAGGTGGTATATATTTACAAGAACAAAGGAGCTGTTATGTATGAGATAAAAATAAGATATAAAATAAAGCAAGTGCAGACGAGAGTACAGTGAGACTTTGTTTTATTAGAAGAAGTGAAAGAATCAGAAAAGAGATGCTGTTCTATTGCTATTAGTATTGTGCATTTATATAGACATTGTATTTAGCTTGGTGATGATATGATGATATCATATAATGTCTGTTTCTCTACTGTTGTGGTGGTTGAAGTTGAAGAAGTTTTTAAGAGGAAGAATTCAAGATTTGAAATTAGGAACGAAGATTCGTGAGAACTTGTGTAGGTTTTGTTTATTGAGAAAGATTTTGTATCAAAGTTTGACCAGGTTCCTACACTGAACTACTACTGCTATTTATATTGTTTTGGATTGGGAAAATTATATGACTGGGGTCAGGTAATCGATCCTATCTGAGCCTTAATCAGAGCAACGTGATCTTGGGATAATTAATGTATGATTAATTATATAAATGTGTGTAGTCCCAATGAAGTATTAACATCGAAAGTAAATGTGTTTATGAGTTATAATTATGCTTATAATAATCCACTGATGTATCCCATATTATGGTGATATCATCATATGAAATATAATCACTATCATGCATGCTAAACCTGTGTGTTAAATAATAAAGTAATCGGTAGACACCTTTGACTGGAATAGCTGAGGCCTTATATTATGTCCTTCAGACTTATTCTCAATTACAGCAGTAGTCAATACTCATTTACAACATCTACCATTATCTTCTATGATTTAGTTCTTATGTTTTTAGTGTTATTGACTAGAGTCTTAGTATTTGTCTTAGTATGTTCTTTATGTAATTTCCTTATATAAGGGAAGGTATATCTTTTAGTATCATTACTAGTTGTCGGTAACTCAATGTACATATTTATTGAGTATCTGTACTTTTAATTTAAATCTACAATTATGTTAGATACAACAGGAGCGCACGTAGATCTCAGCAGTTATAGGCCTATCAGTCTGACTTTGGTGTTTAGGAAGCTGTTAGAGCGATATCTGGCTGTGAAACTCCTTCAGACCATGCCAGAGTTGGACATAGCTCAGGGAGGATTTCGTGCAAGTTGTGAAACCCTAGACCAGGCGCTTTGTTTACATGAACTGATAAGAATGTATTTTGTCCCTGACCCAAAGCAAGAGCAAGTGCTTATCCCCTCAGTTGTTGTCTTCCTGGATATTAAAGCTGCATATGACAGTGTTAATTGTCTGGTCATATAGAAAATGTTAAGGCCCTTTGTGTCTGAACCCTTGCTAATGCTGCTTCAAAACTTATTTAATGACATTGTTGTTACTGTAGTATTGAAAAATGTGGTATCCCGTGATATCTCCCCAAGGCATGATGTGTTGCAAGGGAGTATTCTTTCACCCTTTCTTTATTCATTGTTTATTGATACTCTCTCTCATTTTCTGCAAGGAGTCTCCACTTGCCCCCAACTTGTGCGCATCCCCTCCCCAGATTGTAAAAGGTCATTGCCTATGTCTTCTTTGCAACCTGACACATTTGATACCTGTGGTGATCCAGACACTCGGATGTTGGATTTGTGATATACACACCACAATTGAGTGAAGAACAGACCCCACAACCAAACACTGGTTCCTTCTTGCTAATGAACCTGGCAAGTTAACAATCTCCGGAACTGTTACACACCAGGCACACGTACACTACACACTCATACAGTGTAAACCAACCATTACACAACAGGGATTTGAATTACAGGGATTTGAATAGTAGCAGATATAAACAATATTATTTGGTCTTTTTAATAAATAACACTCTCACAGTATCTACTCTTCCCATTATTGAGATACTAACTCATAAACAATCCCGAATACCTCAGGATTTATCACATATAAGAACATATTCATATTGGGATAGTGTAGTAGCTATCATCTTATCAGTATTATTGTGAATGAGTATTGATTACTGCTGAATCTGAGAGTAAGACTGAAGGATAAAATAATATCCTCAGCTATTCCAGTCAAATGGATCTCCCTTTATGATATTATCTAATACACAGATCATCATACACATACTTGATTATTTATTATTATCACCATGACATAAGATATACAAATACATATACATTATATATATGGCATCATTATATTTCATCTACATATTTCTTTTATTATACAAATACTTAATTGAGAGACTATAACTACAACTATTTAATATTATGAAATATTACCCAAGTATCTGGGTCGAAATACTAAAATATTACCAATAGCATAAATGCTCTTCTTTACCAAAACTCTTAGACTGATCTGACTGGAGAAGTATCATATCAATTTGTTGTGAATGAGTATTGATTACTGCTGAATCTGAGAGTAAGACTGAAGGATAAAATAATATCCTCAGCTATTCCAGTCAAACGGATCTCCCTTTATGATATTATCTAATACACAGATCATCATACACATAATTGATTATTTATTATTATCACCATGACATGGGATATACAAATACATATACATTATATATATGGCATCATTATATTTCATCTACATATTTCTTTTATTATACAAATACTTAATTGAGAGACTACAACTACAACTATCTAATATTATGAAACATTACCCGAGTATCTGGGTCGGAATACTAAAATATTACCAATAGCATAAATGCTCTTCTTTACCAAAACTCTTGGACTGATCTGACTGGAGAAGTATCATATCAATTGGTCTTTCCGGATCTTTCCAGAAGAACAATACTCCTGGAAGATGACTCATCGTGATAAAGATTACTTAAGCACACACTGAATTACAAATTAGAAAAACATATAAATATCAGTAGATAGTTCCGTGTAGAAAGACAATCGAATTTTATCATTCTTTACTTTTCTTTTGAAATAAACAACCTACACAAGTTCTCACGAATTCTTTCGTCTATATTATATTTTGCTTTATTTTCTCCCCACAACATTTTTTTTCGTGAACTACAATGAACTCTCCTGCTGACTTGTTTCCCGCTGGTTTGACCCCTGTTCCTGAGGAGGCTACCTTGTCCCCCATGTCTGCGGATGAATTATTCTCTGACTTGAGTGAGCCCGTCCTCTTTCCGGATGCTGCCCCTGGTTTTGGTTCCGTTTCTGGTTCTGGTTCCCCTCCCGTTGGTAGAGAAGTAGCAACTGCTTCCTCCTGTGTGGCCGTTCTCAAGGCTGAATTGGGCAACCACATCGAGGCCTTCAGCGCTGCTCATGTAGCAAACAATGAGCAAGCAGCTGATGATGCACTCCGCAGGATCGAGCGCACAAGATTGGCAATCACTAGCCTTGAAAAGTGCAGCGAGATGCTTGCCTCTCCTGGTACAAACACAGAGAGAGCTGGCCGTGAAGGAGGGTTGACTCTCAACAGAAGAGATCTTCCCAAATTCCAATTGGCCTCCAGTATTATTAAGCCCTTCCCAAATGAAGAGGTTTTTGAATCAGTTGGACATTTCCTACGTACCTTCAAGAATGTGATCGAGTCTTCTTCCTTGGACATCGAGAGAGTTTGGAAGAAATTCCTCCCACTTTGCCTGCCTCACACTGATGACGGATGGGTAGAGATGGATCTTAAGAAGTGTATTGATTGGAAGGCGGCGAAATCATGCTTCAACAAAAGACATGGTTCCAGCTTGGTGTCTCGACGATTCACAGACCAGGTCTTTACAATGATGATGAAGAACACTGAGTCCATCGGTGATTACTCGAAGAAGTTCCTCCGTGCGGTTTACAATGCTGGTTTACCCAAAGACGATGCTCGCATCGCTGATCGCTTCCTTGCCTCGCTGACCTTATCAGTGCAAACACTGGTAAGAGTTACCATGGCCCGCTCTGGTCCCAATGGGGAGTCCAAGCGTGATTGGACTGTAGAGCAGATCACGCAGATCGGCAGAGACATCCTTGGGGATGACAACAGGCTCTATGCTGAGGCGACCCGATTGATTCCTGGTTCCCGTGGGCAACCTGAGAAGAATAACGAGGAACATCCCAGAAAGAAGCTTCACCATTCCAACAAGATAACCAAGCATGAGAAGACATTTTTCTGCTCGCACCATGGAAAAAACCCGACCCATGAGTCCAGCAAGTGTTTTACCTTGATCAACCGCAAGAACAAAGCCAGTAGTTCCAACAGTCGCAATCCTTGCAGACGTTGTGGTGAAAACTACTACCATGGTCATGTCTGCAAAAGCAAGAACAATGAGCCAATTCTCATGGTATCCCAGTCTCCCGCAAAGGATAAGTCTGAGCAGACGCTCAAGACGATCCAGGACAGGATAGATGAAGACATGGAGGAAATATCATTTGAATGTAAGTACCTACTTGACAGAATTGAGAGAAGAATTAAAGCTAATGATGCGTTTAATCTTGTAACTCCAATCATAATAGAGAACCAGAAGTTAATCGGGATGATCGATACAGGCAGTTCCCGCACGTTTATAAATTTGAAATGTTTAAATAACAATTTACAAATAACAAAAATAAATTCTTCAATTGGTTCCTTTAATTTTCTGTCTAAGAATAGTAGTACAAAGAGATTAGGAAAAACTGATCCTTTAAATTTTAAATATATAAATGGCATCACCTTTAAGCATGCACCAGAGGTGTTAGAGTTTAATACGGGTTTTAATTTTGATATCCTCCTTGGAAGAGATATTTTGGCAAAGATGAATATTGGATTAATTAATGTTGCATATGATATTGAAGGAGAATATGTCCATTCAGATAATGCAAAAGACTATGCCGCCATTTATGAAAATCTAAATATTGATAAAGAGAAAAAGTTTGAACCTGATAATTCGCCAGCTGGCACAGCACAGCAACGAGCAGAATTTATGAGCTCTATTAAAGCATCACTGGAGGAAAATAAGAATATTCCCGTTGAGTCATATTGTCCTTTATCAGAATCTATTATTCGTTTACCTACTAAGGAAGGTGCGACGGCTTACAGACGGCAGTATCCTATACCGCACGCTCTAAGACCAACACTTGACAAGCAAGTAAAAGAATGGCTTGAGACAGGAACTATTGTCAAGTCCAAGACCAACACTTCCTTCAACAGTCCAATGTTGCTTGTTCCAAAGAGAAACAAAGCTGGTGAGATTGTCAGTCATAGAGTGTGTTTAGATGTGCGATTGTTAAATCAGATCCTACCTCCCACATTCAATTATCCAATTCCAAAAATTCAAACAATATTTCAAAACTTAAGTGGAAAGAAATTCTTTACCACACTCGACTTATCCAATGCGTATCATCGTTTCAAAGTTGCACCTGAGGATGTACACAAACTGACATTCACTCACTTAGATGGGCAACAGTATAGCTTTATTAAAGGCTGTTTTGGCTTGAAGATGCTTACTTCACAATTTCAACATGTCATGGCTACTTTATTTGATAAGATTGACTGTGTACAGAATTTTGTTGATGATTGTATTGTTGCCAGTGAAACATTTGAACAGCATGTCAAAGACGTAAAATTAGTTATTGAAAAATTGTCATCCGCGAAGTTGATTCTGAACTCGGAAAAGTGTGTCTGGTTTCAACATTCAGTGAGATTGCTTGGTTTTGTCGTCAATGAGACAGGCACCAAGGTTGATAAGCGAAAGTTGACAAATGTTGACAAATGGCCTATTCCTACAACTGCGAAACAGATTCAGCAATTCATGGGTTTGATCAATTACTTCAGAGATTATATTCCTATGATTTCGAAGGTAGCTGAGCCTATTTCACGTTTGAGTCATGCCAAGAATGTGTCTGGTCAATGGACAGATGAGCAGACGAAAAGCTTTAAAGCACTAAAAGACATATTGCACCAAGATTTAATTCTTCATTACGCAGATATGTCACGTGAAATGTATGTGGCCACAGATGCATCCCTTTATGGAGCAGCTTGCTTATTGTTTCAGCGAGATGAACAAGGGCGTGATAAATATATCAGCTTTGTATCAACTTCCTTAAGCCCATCGCAGCGACGATGGAGCACAACTAAAAGAGAATTATATGCAGTCGTTTTGGCGCTTGAAAAATTCTGTCCATTTCTGTGGGGCCGACAGTTCACAATTTTTACTGATCATCGAGCACTCATTTATCTCCACACTCAAAAAATCGCTAATCCGATGATGATTGGCTGGATTGAGACACTCCTTGACTTTGATTTTAAAGTGGTCCATATTCCTGGTTTGTTGAATAAACTACCTGATTTGCTAAGCCGCTTGTATCCTCCAGAGGATAGTGACAAGCTGGTGGAGGATGATGGATTGAGAAAAATCAGAACAAATGACTTACAAGCTAAAAACAGAGTTATTGTTCAAAAGAAAAAATATAGTAAAGACAGAGTGCTAAATGTACTTGCAACGCAACTCGTCGAAAATGCTTCAGAGTCGTCCGACTATATGTCACCTCCTGAAGAAAAGCGTAATGGCTTACTAAAAGAAGCACATTCGTTTGGTCACTTTGGAAGTCAAGCTATAGTGAATGATCTTCATTCACAAGGCTTACACTGGACTAATATATATGAAGAGGCTAAAGAGATTATTCGTTCTTGCCCTGAATGTCAGAAGCACAATATTAGCAAGAAAGGCTATCACCCATTGACTAATGTTGTAGCATTCCGACCATTTGATCATATTGCAATTGACTTATGCGGTGAATTCCCTGTATCAGAGGATGGACACACGTACATGTTAGTTCTGGTTGATGTATGCTCCAAGTACATTATCTTGAGACCACTGCCAAACAAGAACTCAACAACAATAGCTAAAGCATTGATAAAGATTTTTGGAGATTATGGTTTTCCCAAAGTAATGCAAAGTGACAATGGTCTGGAATTTAGAAACTCTTTAATGTCAAGCCTATCTAAAGAGCTTGGGATTGATCGAAGATATTCGACAGCATATCACCCACAAGGAAATGGTATTGCCGAAGCCAGTGTAAAAATTGCAGAGAATACTGTACGTAAAATGATGAGAGCGAACAGCAATGACTGATGTCACTATCTACCGATTGTTCAGCTGTGTATCAATAGACATATTCCTCAAAAAACACTAAGTGCGCCGTTTTCATTAATGTATGCTCGCAGAGTCAATGTGCCTGATGAGTATGGTGACAAAGATAAATACTCTCTTCCAAAAGCCACAGTTACAATTGATGAGCTAGAGAAGCAGATTGATCATATGAAAAATATTATATTCCCTGCCATTAACGAACGTGTGTTAAGGATTAATGAGGAATTAAAAAAGAAATATGATCACAAAAATATCCTAATCGACATCCCCAAAGGAACACACGTTATGGTCAGATTACCACATCGATCAAATAAATTGGCACCTATTTATGAAGGTCCATATACAGTGGTTCGAAAGAATAAAGGAGGATCGTATGAGTTAAAGGATGAGCAAGGTGAATTGTTACACCAAAATTATACACCCTCAGAACTCAAGATGGTCACCATCGATGAATCAACAATTGAGAATGAGCTCTACAAAGTTGAAGACATTCGAGATCATCGTGGTACTGCTGGTCAACGAGAATATTTGGTCAAATGGGCTGGCTATGGCGAACGCGCTAATACATGGCAAAAGGCTGAAGACTTTACCGATTCCACAATTGTACAAAAATATTGGAAGAAAGTTAGAGAGTTGGAACGTTTAGAGAATGAGAGAGCTGAAGACTTGATTAACAAAAGTGCATCCTCAAAAAAGAAAATAGTTCACACTTCAAGACTAAATGGTAAAAGTAACAATAACGATGAGCACAAGAAAAGAACACTTCCTACCACTTTGAGTAGAGAAGAAAGATTACACAAAAGAAGAGCAACAAAAAATTAAAATAACAAAAAATGAACACGTAATCCACAAAGCTGAGTTTACAGTGTAGATCTCCATAAAGTACAAAAATTATGTGCATGATTGACTATAATAAAATAAGCAATTGGCCAGACAATGAAATAGTAAATGAAATGTTTTATTGCCGAATCAACAAAAGGTATTGTTGAATCTGGTGGAGGATAATGTTGTGAATGAGTATTGATTACTGCTGAATCTGAGAGTAAGACTGAAGGATAAAATAATATCCTCAGCTATTCCAGTCAAACGGATCTCCCTTTATGATATTATCTAATACACAGATCATCATACACATAATTGATTATTTATTATTATCACCATGACATGGGATATACAAATACATATACATTATATATATGGCATCATTATATTTCATCTACATATTTCTTTTATTATACAAATACTTAATTGAGAGACTACAACTACAACTATCTAATATTATGAAACATTACCCGAGTATCTGGGTCGGAATACTAAAATATTACCAATAGCATAAATGCTCTTCTTTACCAAAACTCTTGGACTGATCTGACTGGAGAAGTATCATATCAATTGGTCTTTCCGGATCTTTCCAGAAGAACAATACTCCTGGAAGATGACTCATCGTGATAAAGATTACTTAAGCACACACTGAATTACAAATTAGAAAAACATATAAATATCAGTAGATAGTTCCGTGTAGAAAGACAATCGAATTTTATCATTCTTTACTTTTCTTTTGAAATAAACAACCTACACAAGTTCTCACGAATTCTTTCGTCTATATTATATTTTGCTTTATTTTCTCCCCACAACACAATTGGTCTTTCCGAATCTTTCCAGAAGAGCAATACTCCTGGAAGATGACTCATCGTGATAAAGATTACTTAAGCACACACTGAATTACAAATTAGAAAAACATATAAATATCAGTAGATAGTTCCGTGTAGAAAGAGGGAATTTTTTTATCATTCTTTACTTTTCTTTTGAAATAAACAACCCACACAAGTTCTCACGAATTCTTTTGTCTATATTATATTTTGCTTTATTTTCTCCCCACAACAAGTATAAAATATATATAAACAATTAAGTAATCAGCCCAATAATTATTACAGTTAGTGTTGTAAATGAGTATTGACTACTGCTGTAATTGAGAATAAGTCTGAAGGAAATAATATAAGGCCTCAGCTATTCCAGTCAAAGGTGTCTACCAATTACTTTATTATTTAACACACAGGTTTAGTATGCATGATAGTGATTATACTTCATATGATGATATCACCATAATATGGGATACATCAGTAGATTATTATAAGCATAATTATAACTCATAAACACATTTACTTTCGATGTTAATACTTCATTGGGACTACACACATTTATATAATTAATCATACACTAATTATCCCAAGATCACATTGCTCTGATTAAGGCTCAGATAGGATTGATTACCTAATCCCAGTCATATAATTTTCCCGATCCAAAATAATATAAATAGCAGTAGTAGTTCAGTGTAGGAGCCTGATCAAACTTTGATACAAAATCCTTTCTCAATAAACAAAACCTACACAAGTTCTCACGAATCTTCATTCCTAATCTCAAATCTTCAATTCTTCCTCTTAAAAACTTCTTCAACTTCAACCACCACAACAGTTAGTACTGTAGATAATATCTTAAAGATTGTTAAGATAATTATATCATACTGCCAGGTAAACTGTGTCAGATCGATATGGAGCTAATTTAGTAGGAAGTCCTAAAGCTCTAGTGTAAAAGAGAAAAGAATAGCTAAGAGCTAAAGAAGTACAATTTATGACTTGATGTCATAATTGTAACACCGACACTAGTTAAGCAGTAAATACACTCTAATAACCAAATATAGTAAAGGAAGAAAGCCTTAAGAAACTAAGACGTAATGACAAGAGCAGATTGTGTTTTCTTATAAAAAGGGACACTTTTTATTTATGAATAAAGACAACTTATATACAGTCTCAAAGTATTTCTATACGTCTCTATTATCAAATATTTTATTTTTCTATTGTTTCGTACCTGAAATACCACAGTAATGACAAGAGCAGATTGTGTTTTCTTATAAAAAGGGACGCTTTTTATTTATGAATAAAGAAGAACTTATATACAGTCTCAAAGTATTTCTATACATCTCTATTCTCAAATTTATTATTTTCTATTGTTTCGTACCTGAAATACCACATGTCTGGATTACCACAAGTCCAAAAAAAAAATTAAATACGATGGCTCCGCATGTTTCTTCTTGATTATGAGGCTGCCACACTACTTTCTGCCCTACCAAGGCTACTTTTAAAAATATAGTTTAGTCAGTGTATTAAGCTTTAAATTTGAGCAATCTATACATACCTCAACTCTTTTTCTTGAACTTCTCTCCTCAACTTTACCTGCGAATTTTTTTAATAAAGAAAAGTATTAATGAAATATCTTGCACGACACTAAACTTAATATGTACGATTTGCCATTTCTCTATTTGGCATTCAGTCTTCATCACTTCTTGAAGGAGAAGAGCAGCAGCCCATTGACCCCTGTATTTATATAGAGCGAACTGGTAATTCAAGAAGATTAACTCCCCGAGTCTCAAAGAGTATTGCAGCTTTTGTTAACTACTCAATCTTCCCCAGTTTGTCTCTACAATGCCGTCTTCACGCATGATATGTCGGTATTGCCTTGTATACATATGGAACTGCAGTCAAATAAGCTTCTGCTCTTCTAAGAATACATTGATATCCGTCTCCTGTTTCTTTTTCCACAGATGGTTGATCAGTACATTAATCCTTGCAGTTGCACTCGGTGTCTTATTTGTTCTTGTTAGGATAAAGCCAACATGAGCCTCTGTCATTGTAGCAGGAATATGCCTTACTCCTCTCACAAGCAATAAAAAATAACTTTTTGTTTTGTCAATAAGTCAAATATACTGTTATTTTAGTAGGTTAAACTAGGTAAAAATAAAAAAGAGAGCACGTCGTGTAAATTAGATGTATAAAGTAGCTATAGAGATTCATCATTATCTTAAAAAATAACTTCAAGATGATGTTCATTTACAATGAAAGGGAAAAATAAATGCAAAGTAAAAATTTGAACAAAATAAAATATAAAAAAATCAATTTAAATCCCGCACTTCCGGTAAATTAGTGGAAAAGATAGTTGGTCTGCCACATTGATTAGTGGTATTGTCAATATACAACAATCTTGACAGAGACGAAAAAAAATTTACGATTTTAAATAAAAATAAATAAATCAAGATATTATACTCTCTATATGATATACATGTAAAAAAAAAGACGTTTGTATTATGTTATTTCGCACTTAAATACAACTTTATCTTTTTCACCTTTCTTTAATATTTTTACCAAAATCTAAAATCAAATCGATTGGTTAATTAAGATAAATTAGTGGCATATCCACTACCATTAGTGGCAGCCACATCAATTTCATTCATAGTGAATATTCAAACTGGAGTACAATCTCTCAAGAGTATAGAAACTAGATGTGTATCAGACATGTCTGTCTACTTAGAAAAAATGCTAGACTTTACCAGATGATACAAAAACTAAACATCTATTGCAAAAGTCAGATAATTATGAAAAAAATGTAAAAAGCAACAGTGGATTGTAATTCTATGTCTGGTAAATACTATAGAATAAAATATCAACTATTAATAAAGTCTGTAGTAAATAAAATGATATCTAGCCAGTATAACTTATATATAATAAATCATTTTTTTTAAATTAATTTCTATTTAAACAGTCAATAAAATACTTCTTTATAAGAATATTTATAGAAAAATATGTTTTTAATTCAATTAAAATTATTAATAATCCAAGCTCTATATAAATTAAAACTAATTAAGTTAATATTACTTGTTGAGATATTCAGGATTATTTATGGGTTAGTATCTCAATATATAGAAAATTAGATACCGTGAGAGTATCATTTATTAAAGAGACAAAATAATATTGTTTATATCTGTTTCTATTAAAGTCTCTGTAATTCAGATCTCTGTTGTGTAATAGTTGATTTACACTGTATGAGTATGTAGTGTACATGTGCCTGGTATGTAACAGTTTTGGAAATTATTAACTTGCTAGATTTATTAGCAAGAAGGAACCAGTGTTTGGTTGTGGAGTCTGTTGTTCACTCAATTGTGGTGTGTATACCACACTTGTAAAGTGACCAATGGTTTTAGATATAAGATTAAGCTGAAAATTATAATATCCAATAAAAGATAATTATAAATCAAAGCTTTCATATATAGATATCAATGAAAAGTCAAATATAAGTTACAAAAATGTGTGTTGGTAAATAGAGAACCCGTTGTCGAGTGAAAATTCTAAATTTTCACTCACTTTTGCTTTACGCGGCGATTGAAATTCCAATGAAAAGATGTAAAATTTTACTGAGGGAGGCCATTTAGTGATGAAATGGTGAAAAATTGGGAGTTTTCTAGTTTTTCACTCCATTTCATCACCAAGTTTTTATTAAGAGTTGAGTTTATTTTTCCACCTTCTAACATAAATCTAATATAGTCAAGAGTCTTCTCTATCTATCTACTTAAGAGAATAAGTCTTGGAAAGCCAAGTTTATTAAGATGTATCTCTCTTATGTTTGTCACAGTACTTATGTTTTCATCAACTGTGGTTGAGTTTTTCTTTTTTTTTGACTGGGTTTCACTAATAATTCTTTTTTAGCAGTCTTTGAAAATATCACATCCCAACGGGTTCTCTAATGAATAAAACCTCACATCTGTTAACGAGCGGAGTTATACGGTAATCCATAACAGGCAGGAGGTGAAAAAATGGGTAGGCGAAAAACACCCACCTGGGCGACATCCTGAGAAATCCCCCAGTGAACCCCCGGAAGACCCTTTTTTTTTCCCGTAGTGATATTAGGGCATCCACAGTGGTTTGTGTAATTAAAATATTTAAGTCAAACTAAAAATATACATTTATATAAAATAATTTAGAGCATCCCTAGCAGTTTATCTAAATCTGAAGTCGCATATTCTTATTGCTCACATGTTTTAGTAAGGCGCCAAATTTAGATTTCTGCTAAATAATTGTCTAAAAAAATGGTTAAAACATTTATTTAGACAAACTACTATGGATGAAAAATCTAAATCTTCTATTTAAATTTACATGTTCAGCGAGTTTACATAAATCGCTGTGAATGGTCTAAGGTATTGCACACAACGTAACGCTTCAATAAAAACACATGGCTAAGAGATTTCTTTTTAATTCATGAAGTTATTTACAATATTTTTGCCTTTTAGTTTCTAGAGAGAGAGAGATAGAGAGAGAGATAGAGAGAGAGTAGTTGGAATTACAGAAATAAGCTATTAGGTTTAGTAAGAAAAATTGTTACTTTCGTTAAAGCTCAAACATGGAACGTGTTTGTTGCTTTGTCAGTTAAAATCGTGAGTATGGCTCATCTAGTGATAGGAGCATCCACTGCTTCCACCCTGCAAGCCATTCTATAAACCAAAAGCGTGATGCCAATGGAGGAATTCCTCCAGGGTAATAGCCCGTGTGATGATTTGAAGAAGCAACGTTGCACAGAGACCCCGCAGCATGCACCACACCGTACAATGCTAGAGTATATACTGCAAAGTGTACGGTACTGGTTACAAATATACGTCCCCCGCTATGAGCTTGATTTCGACTAAAAATATCTGTGTGCGCCATAACACTTGTTATGATATTTCTTAACGTAACTGTTTGGTGGTCAATCTCATCTGTCAATTTGCATGCCTTGTCTTCCAGTTTGGCATTATAAGTGGCACACTGAGGGCAAGGGTCACGCGTCTCATGATGCTGTTGCGAATGCGGTATTACAGGATTGTCTTTCTGAATGGCTTTGTCAATAGATACTCCAGGAATCTCACGCGCTTCCAGTACTGCCAGCTTCTGTTTCAAGTCATGGTTTTCACGTTCAGTCTTTACAAATTCGGTCCGAACTGGGCACGGGTTGATATGAGGAACACAAAGAGATAATTAACCATTACTTCTATTTTACCTGCGTCAAGTTCCATTTTGCACTTATTCCGCTCTTGTTCCACTGTCGCAAGCCATTCTGTATCCATCTGTACATAAACAAAAAAAAAACAGAGTTAATAAGGCTTGGTTGTTGCTCTAATTCACAGTCCCTTTGATCCTACGCACAATTTCATCTAGAGCCGCTGAGGTTTCATGGTCATTGTCATGACTGCTGTCGTTGAAGTGTGATTCTCCACCCATTTCTGATTTGAGTGTCTACGGTAAAGCTTATGAGCATAGATAAAGACAACACAGCTAATTATCTTACTCTTACATGTGTCGGACTACATGTATTACGTCCATTGTTTCTAGCTTCGTCCAAGTCAAATTTGAGCCGATCAATGATTTCTTTAAGCATCTGATTTGCAGACTGGACTTCATCATATTTATTTTGAAGCAAGCCTTCTTCTTCGAGCGAGTTTTCTAGCCTGTTTTGTATTTCTAAAAGTTCTTCACGTTCTTGTATACGTGCCCTTATTTCTTCCTGTCCATTCTTCCACTTGGTTTCTAGGCGCATAAGCTGCTCTTGTATTTCAACAAGCTCATTCTTTGTCTTTGCCAATTCAGCTAAGGAAAAACGATGTATTGTTAATACGAGGTTTCAAATAAGTTGTAGATATCTTTGTTTTAGAGTGGTTTGTTTACACAGATGTACATATATATATAACTCTACTCACAGCATTTTTCATCAAGCTGGGACTTTGTTTGTTGTACTAGTTGCTTTTGGCTACTTTGGGTGGTCAAATAATGAGAATTTTTGTTCTCAAGCTAAAAGAGGCCACACATTTGTTATCAATTCATCCAAAAATGGGCATACTTAATAAAATAAAATAAAAACACTTACAGTTGCAATTTGATCCAAGTGGTATTGTTCAAGTTTCTTACTTTCCAAGATGCTTGCCTTGTATATCGCCATTTCTTGCCGGACATTATCAAAGTCACTTTGAAGTTGTGTAATTCTGTCATCGCAATCTCTCGTTACTTCTTCTAATTCTCTCACTTTTTCTTGAAGGCGTCGTTTAAGATCTTTGTTTTCTCGCTCGCAGTCAGCCAGATATAATCGCGACATGCGATTTTCGTTCTAATTGCACACACATACAAACCATTCCGTTTAATTTTATCCATTTCAATTATATTCAATTTTTCCTTTTTTTTACTCTTACTTCTGGACCATTAATCATTGAGGGTGTGAGATCTCTTTGCATTGTACGTGTTAAGTTAGTGTGAGGATACTGTCGAGCAGCGGAATCTAATCCCCAATCATCTTGATCAAGACGTATATAGGATGGTTCACCGCGGTGGATTGCAGCTGGAGAAGAATAGTTAGGGTACACAGCCATATCTTTTGGCAAACTCTATTGAAGTCAAAGCAAAATTATTATTATTATAATATATATATATATATTAGTTTTGATACAAGTTAGTAAAGCTATTATCACTTGGGTTTATTTGGATTGTACACACTACTTGCATTAAAAGACCCTGGAGAAACAGAGGGGTGGCTTTCGCTTCCATTGTCGTCGTCGTCGTCGCTCAATTCATCCAGGTGTCTATCAGCATCATAGTCTGTACGTCTGTGGTTGAGTGAAGTCATGCGAAGTCGTCTTGGACCATTCTTAAGGAGATTAGACGATCGTTGCCTAGATGCAAAAGGAGTAGCGCTTGTAGAAGAAACAGGGAGAGGTGGAGGTGAATGTCTGTCGGCAGAGGGATCAGCAGAGCGAGTGTCAATAGCGTCGTTGTGGCGTCTATTGATGACCCGCAAGAGATTTCCAAGATCTTTAGGTTCCATCTCGAGTTCAGGGTTGGCATTGCAAAATGGTTGAATAGCTATTTTTTGCTCGTCTGTAAGAACAACGAGATTGTTCTCTTTCTCTTGAGTGGTGATGAAGTGCATCCATTCAGCAAGAGTGGCTGTTCCATGAAAATCGTTGCCATGGTTAGACCAAAGTGCGTTAATCTTATCCATAATCTGTTGGTCTTCTACGTCTGAATCCATTGGTGCAGATGTCTAGAAAAGCCACAATGCAATTCAAGCAAAATAAAAAAAGGTCGATTTGATTAATATCCGATGAAGCTAGACATTGCATGTGTGAACGAGTGAGATAAAGACGAACTGTAAAGCTGGGGTCATGGCTCTGAAAACTGCGACTGCGATTATCTCTGAGCATCTCGCGAGTGGGAGGAAAGAATGTAGTAGAGAGGTTTGGGGCCCAGGAGATGAAAAAAGAGGGGGAGGGGTGTTTCTGGGGCTCTTTGTGTAGTTAGTGGACAGAAGGAAAGGAGCCGTAAAGAGCACATTGTGACTTTGTAGATATCCCAAATGGAGAAGGCGTTTGCAACACAACATAGCGCACAGTCCTGGCGGTGTCATGCTTGACCATTTAATTTATATCAACAATTCTTCAAAAGAATGCTTTAATGTACCTTCATTATTTCAAAAGTCACTCTTGTTATACCAATTTTTCTTTTACAAAGATGAGTGATATACTTACTTTTACATTTGTGTAGATATATCCACTGCCTCTCTAGTCTATAAAGTAAATAAAAAAAGAACCCCAAAAACATAGAAACTGCTTTACTAAATTATGAGTTTGAGGAGTCCATGTAAATTTACACACGTGGTAAATATGGATCATTGAACTAATGCGGTAGATCTTGGTATATTCTGTGAGTAAATGTTACAGGACATTTTTTTCTGCTTAATTTTTCTTGTAAAAATCAAAACATTTCTCTGTGTTTGTGTTTATGTATGTGTATGTGTCAGTGTGCATGCGAGTGATTCATTTTAATGACACATAATAATTCTCAGCATAATTAATGTCTTTAGTTTATTTTAAAGAGGTCCGTTGTCACCAAGTAGTGAATGATACGCCAAGAGCAAATATTAAATAGCCAACGATTATACTTTAAACATATCTAGGCACATTTAACTTTGACTTAATTAGACAGTTGTCTATATCAATGCAAATAAGATAAGTTCCATAGAAATATTAGCTATACTAATCAATAGTCAAGTTTGCTTCAATGTGGGAGCAAGGATAGGAGAAAATTATACTGGCATTTAATGGTTAGATCAAAACTTGTTGGTCGAATGATCATAATATTTGGACAAGTAGATCTTAGTTGAACTTATTCCAACTGTCACAGTTGCTTTATTTACCCCTAGTCTTGTGCTAGAGCAAAAGTCTTGACTTGTACTTAGATACTTGTACCTCTCCTATAATGTGTACATGCCATCAGCATATATCGGACATCACATCATCGTGTAATTTGATAATAAAAAGGGGGGAGATTTCGATTCAATTAATAAACATGTATTCTATAATTACAACCACATTGGATTAAAGCAGTAGGACTAGATAAGAATTATATCTCAAGTATATTAATATTAATAAAGTTTAATATTGGATACACGTACTATATATGTAAAATATGTATATTATACAAAAGCGTTTTTCTTTGTTCCTCAACCATACCATTGAATCATTTATACTCATATATATATTTAAAAAAATATATGTGAATATATGTTTCAATTCACTTCTACAAAACCTAAGATTGATAACGTTTGAAAATTTCATTTGTACTTAAATGAGGCCAACAAAGAAGAAGAAGAAGTAACAGAAAAAGGGCAGCTCACAATTCATCCATTAAGCATTTACACATTTATAGTCATATCTTCCCAGTGTGGCCAAGGTATTTAATAAAGTATGATATACTTTATTTAGACTGCAACCTATAAACTCGCAGGACCTTAAACGAGTTTTCTCAGACATTCGTACACACTAGCTTGTGTAGAATTTATTGACAGCCGAAGACTTTCATTCTTTTCTTCTTATGACGAAGATCCGTTTACTTTTTTTTTTATTGTTAGATTTATATCACCCTGAAAGAATAGAAGCGGGGTTTGTAGAAGAAGTTCTTTAGCAATTCTATCTCTCTTTTTTTTTCTCTTTCTCTTTTAAATACATCTTTTTTTTTTGTTCCACAAACCTTTTTTATTTATTTATTACTATTGTTTTACCGTTGATGGGGGTCGACTCAGCGGTAACAGCTCATAACCGGCCCATTAAAAGACGTGCTCGACTTGCACTGTCGTGTCAAAGGCAAGGATGCCTGAGCGCTCTGGATTGGGAATGATCTCATTGCTCATCATGATCACAGGTGCCGCAAGCAGCGGTCTAAATGTTCACGGACACGTCCTTCATGCGACGAATGCTTGGCTGCTGATCTTGAGTGTGATTACTTAGACACTCCTGGGGATCTCGAAAGTACAGCCCTGAGAAACCGGTTTTCAGGACTAGAAGATCAGATTCACAGCTTGATGGCAGAGTTTGGTGTTATTGAAATGCTAGTAAAACATCCACCAGCAACACCAGTCATTCAAAACGCATCATTACAATCGTGGAGTATACAATGTAATCCTCAGGGTCTGTCTATAGAGACGCACATGATAGCTGTGGAATCAATATACTCAGCATTAATCAGATTTGCACTCGACAATGCAATTCCGTCAATTCCTCCAAGTATACGAACACATGGACAGCAACCACGCTGGTTAGTGCGTAACAAAACAATATTTCCTACAGTCAAACTTGGGCATTTTACTAGTCTACTACCTTCCCCACAGTCTACAGAGAATGTTGAGCTTGATGGCCTCCTACCACCGCTATTGCCCTTGTCAATTGTCAAGTCACTACTGGAACTGTATTCAACCTGCTTACTACATGGAGGATTACAGCCATTTCAGAAATTGTATATGAATAGGCTAATGGAATTTAACCCAGAAACGATGCCTGCAGCGGATCAGTTTTTGTATGCATCGATCATATGTCAGATGGTGACGCATGCTTACACATGGCACCCAAAGGTGTTTACATCGATGCCGATGACCAAAGCCGGAAGTCGCCGGCTGGCAAGTCAATACTATGCTTATGCCAAACATCTGTTGTCTACTTTGTATTTTGAGCCACCTACGCTAGTGGCATGTCACGCAGCATGTAATCTAGTGCTTTATCACCTTGAGAGTGGTCAAACAGCCGTACTCTACATCTACTCTGGAATTGCTGTGCGGATGGCAGCCGCACTCCAACTGTACAGCCCCAAAGGTATTGAGCGTGCAGCAAAAGCAGAAGCAGGCAATCTTCCAGTAGTAGAAGTGGAAGAGTATGGCCGATCTGTACTTTGGTTGCTTTATTTTCTCGACACAGCTGCGTCTCACTTGCATTCTCGACCCTATGAAGTACGTCCAGATGAGCCAGAAATATCCAGCATACTTTCACAGGGTCCATTTCCTTTTAATGGTGATGCGCATCAGCACTTGTTTCAATGGCTAGAATACCAAGCTTGTGCAATTACTCGTACTATCCGCAAGACCTGCTTTGACAGCAGTGTAGAACAAATTCCATATGACGCTATTGCCGACATTGAACATCGTTTGACAGCATTCGGAGTATCATTACCGCCTCTTGAAGCGACTGACTCAGTATGGAATCTGCGGTGCCAATACGTACATCGGATCAAATACCAAGGACTTTGGATTCTTCTCCATCAAACATATTTGCCAGCTCCGATTTCAGATAAGCGATGCACAGACGCAGCCCTTGCCATTGTCGATCTATTTGAAGCCTGGCTGCCACACATTGATTGCTACTTTAGACCTTGTGTTCATGAACTTCGGCAAGCAAGTGATATTCTATTGTATCATGTCGAAGGTCCACTTAAAACAATTGCTCTGGACGGACTGGAAAAATTAGTAAAAGTCGTGTTACAGACACCGGTGCACGCTATTGCACGTACAAGACCTTTTGTTCAACGACTACAGCAGGTACTGGCACTACATGGGCGAACCACAGACTAACCTGAATATAATATAATAATAATAATACATACAATAAAAATAATAAAAATAAAATAAAATGATTGTATATGCCAGAAGATTGTGATACATTGGAGCCGACAGCGTGATTATATTCAATTTTTGTTTTGTTTTTGCTATGTTTTGCTTTGCTTTGCTTTGCTTTAATTTGGTTTGGTTTGGTTTGGTTTGAATTGAATTGAGTTGAATTGAATTGAATTGAATTGAAATTGAAATTGAAATTGACAAGAGGGGGAAAGAGGGGGAGACGGGGGATAGGAACACTTCTTTAAATATAGAAGAAGAAGAAAGCTTTGAGAGAAAATGAGAGCAGATTTTGTAAAAAAAAAAGAAGTAAAAAGTAAAGTAAAAAAGAAAAGAAAGGAAGAAAGAAAAAAGAGGGAGGTCTTTGTAAGCTGTCTCTACCTCTCTGCCTCTCTGCCTCTCTCTCTCTTTCTCTCTCTTTCTATTTCGTTCTCTCTCTCTCTCTCTCTCTCTTTGTTTTCTCTCTTTCTTTCTTATTTGGGGGTTGCAATTTTTCTCTTAATGCTCAGGACTTCTGGAGCGAGACTTTGGGGAAAGCTTAATCTTTGGCGATACAGAGCGTGAAGGGTGAGCTGGCGAACGCGAGCGAGACTCTGGGATGGGTTCTGGGGGATAACGTCCATCTGGAAGACGTGGGGGAGGTGAGCGCGAGCGAGAGTCGTAACGACGGTCGTAAGCAGCTGGAGGAGGAGAACGGCCGCGCGGAGGTGAAGGAGAGCGTCCAGGGCCAGGCGGGGGTCGGAAGGGGCTGCGGGACCGACTGTGACTACGACCATACGACACGCGTCGTTCAGAAGGACGACGGGGAGACATCGATCTTCTGCGACGAGGAGAGCGGTCGTAACGCCACGACGCACTTGGCGCGTTGCGTGCCCACTTTTAAAAGTAAGAAAAATAAGAAAGAAAGAAAAGAAAAGAAAAGAAAAGAAAAGAAAAAGACGCGTTTAATAGAAATGGAAAGGAAGGAGGAAAGGAGGGGCGAGGAAAGAGGGGCGAGGATTTGTCCTACCTGGACACTGATGGTGTAGCCATCTAGACGTCGACCATGCATCTCATTGAATGCATCTTCTGCATCACGAGGATCTTCAAATTCTACAAACGCATATCTAAACAGACGATGAGTACGTTTCGCAATGGGTAGGGTGACTTACGGCTTGGATGAAAAGCTCTTTGGGGCCGGGATGTCACAGCGTACCAGACGGCCATATCTTCACGGTGACGAATAAAATGAGTTCGTTAGTCGTCAGGATCATAAAGAATGTAGTAGGTGTGAAGGGTCTTTTTTGTATCGTCGAAAGCAACGTCCCGTCCCGTTGGCACACGTTCTGCTCTATCGTATCCCCTCTCGTCCACGTCCGCGTGTGCGTTACAAACAAGGGTTCGACGGCAGCGTTCGTGGCGTCATGGTGTGTAGGAATGCTCTTCTGCGCGTGATGTTGAAATGTACCTTTCAAACTCGTAGGCAAGATCTCTTGCCCTTGTTCTGGAACCGAAGCCGGCGACAAACAGCGTAGTTCTCATGACGTGTGGATGGGGTTTGACGGAGAGACTTGGCAAAGAAGGGAGATGCATGTTCTCCCTTTCGCTCTTTTATATAGCCCTCGCTGACATCACAGTCGCTTTTCAACCCGAGTCAGGAAAACAAAAAATAAAATTTATTGTTGGATTTGTACTATATATTTTTATTTTTTTTTGATTTTTATTTTTATTTTTCATATTTTTATTGACTGACTGATTGATTGGATTGGGTTGGATTGAATTGGAATTGGATTTGGATTTGGATTTGGATTGGGTTGAGTTTGGTAGGATTGATTGGATTTGGTTGATTGATTTGCATTTGTATTTTGAGGGTTTAGAGGGTTATTTTGTTCTTATTTTTTTTATTATTATTATGATAATAATAATAATCACTGCCGCCATCCTGCATTAAGCTGCATTAGAGTCAATACGGCGTCCATGGGGTACTCTGCCTTCTTCTCGCTTGAACCTTCTTTCTCGGTCTCCTCTTTCTTTTCTGTAGGCATAATTGTGTTGGAGGAGAGTTCGGCAGCAAGAGAGGATAGGGCTTGTTCGGTTGTGGCAAGATCGGGCTTGATATCTGTGTCAGGTTGAAGTGATTCAGATGGGTACTCGACTGGAGGCGTTGGTAATTTGGCATTTGTGAGAGCCTAATTATTGTCCGAGTAAATAGTTAATATAAAGGAAAATAATAATAATAATAAAAACAACAGAAGAAACACCAAAAGATAATAATAATTGTTTTTCATCTTTCTTCTTGTCCTGTAGATTAATATAATACAGACAGACAGACAGACACACACACACATATATATATATACATATATATATATTTGTGGGTGGCTGTCTGTTTTTATTATTCGATATAATTATTCATTTTACTCACCATCATACTATTATTTAATTGTTCCAATAATTGTCGCTGAAGATCAGAAGGAAATCCAAGTATTTTGGCTGCAGAATCAGGATCGATTGACACTGGCGGATAGAATGTGGTAGGCGGAGTGCTTCCGGGGAGGCCGATCGGCATCGACTGGCCTGGCACACTCAGCACGTTATCCACAATGTTCTTCCGGCGTTCCTTCTCCATTCGTTTTTGTCGTCTTTTTTCAAACTCTTCATTAACCCAAAGAGTCTTCGCATCGTGTTCTAATGGACCAAATAATTTATTGGCCCTTTTATTGACACGACATCGCAGATCATTATCTTTATCTACAATTTTTAAAAGCAAAAAAAAAAAGCAAAAAGCAAAAAAAAACACACGCACATGCACACATGCGTGTCAATCTTCTTAATTCATTCATTCATTCAGTTCTTCTTATGTTCTCCTCTTTCTTTTTTCTTCTTCTCCCTCTCTCCCTTCCTTTCTCTTCGCCATGGCCTTATATAAAAAATAAAATAAAATAAAAAAAGCAAAACTTACTTCTCTCTTCGTTGTGTAGACGCCACTTCTTCTTTCGTTCACGATTAGCGACCCGGATGCTATCTTTCTTTGCGTAGTCTACCGGTCCTTGCTGGTGATCGTTCTGTGTGTTGGTGTGATGTGCGTGAGCATGTGCAGCAGCTGCCGCCGCAGCAGCTAGTAGTCCTTCATGTGAAAGAGAAGTAACGCCGTGACTGTTGACAGCAGCTAGCATAGCTTCGTGTAATTGCTGATAGGGCTGGAATGCCGAGGAGGACGGTGTGGGACTACTACTAGTCACAGTAGAGGGAGGGTCGGCGGGAGCGGGGGTGGCGGTAGACGAGCTGGCGACTGTGGAAGCTGGTTCTTGCGTGTTCATACTGTGCAAGTTCAGAAGGGTCTGCAGGGTCAATATCAAGGAAGAATCAATCGTTGTAAAAATTTAAAAAATAATAATAATAAAGAGAAAAGATTCCTTTGGGGCTGTTATCGTCTGGGTAGGAGAAAAAAAAAACCCATACAGCTCACTCAATGTAAAAAAAAAAAGCTGGCATCCAATCATTTCGCTTTATTATAGTGACGTCGTTTATTTAGGTCACGTGAAAAACCACTACTTCCTCTCTAAGACTTCTGGAAGTGAGTTAAAGTCTACAAAAAGGGCGAGGGGAATAAACAGTGGCTTTTTCTGGCACAACTCATCCCACGTCATCCAATGCCACTCTCCTTCAAGCTTCTCTGGCTCCATTACTTTAACATTGGCTGCTTCTGAACGCGTCACTCTGCCATGCATAAATAAAGTCACATAGTGTTTTTTCTCGGCTGGCATCCGTGAATTGACCGCCGTAATGAAATCGATTTGACTCAATTTGAGATTTGTTTCCTCGAGAACCTCACGTCCAGCACAGTCCTCAAATGTCTCTCCAAATTCAAGATGTCCCCCTGGAAGTTGCCAGGTACCAGCACCATGTGATCCTTTTCTCTGTCCAACCAGAATTTTCATTCCATCCTCAAATACACACGTTACAAAGCAACCAATTCCTACTCGGACAACAGAATCTAGAACAAAATAAAGCTGGTACTTATGATATATGCGTGCATTTTTTTTAGCTTTAATAATGAGTTATTACCAGACATTGAAAATTATATTAATATTAACAGCAATAGTAGTAGTAGTAGTAGAAGAAGAAGAAGAAGGATAATAATAAAAATAAAAATGGACAATTCATGGCAGTTACAATTTTCCCGTCACTTTTCCCGACAACTCAAATTAAATGGGAAAAGGGGATTTTTTTTTGTAAGATAAAGCTCATATTTATTGTGGTTTCTTGTCAGCGAGAAAAAGAAAAGTCACCTCACTTTTTTCTTTGGTAAAGGGGAAAGGGAAAAAGCAAAGAAGGAAAATAGTCTCGGACAAAGTCCATGATCGCCTCCGGGCTACCAAAAAGAATTTACGTCAGTGTCCAACACTGGTTATTGAGGCCAGCAACCTCACAACACAACGTGTCACTACCGCAAGTGTAATCTTTTGGCAATTTCAGTACTTTTTCGTAGCTAGGTCAGATTTTTATTATTTTGGATTTCTTTTCCTAGATGTCGATTTATACGGAATTCTTTCCCAGCTTTTACAACCTTAAGTGTAACAGCTTATTAAGCAAGATAAAAAAAAGTAAATGGTTGGCCTTTTGTATGATATCACAATTTATCTTACAAAACGTTTTAAGATAATGAATAATGTATTTAACTAAAGCCATTCTTTTCTAATCCACACTTGTATATAATTTTGAAAAATAAAATAGGCTATGCTTTGCGACTTTTAGGGTCTGGTGCAGTTTTACTGTCATTGATGGGAGACATAGTGTGGGGTCCAATTTTGATAAATCTTGACTGTATTGGAATGATACATTCCCCTGAGAAGATCTTTTCTCTAAAAAGAATTGGCGATCATTTACTTATTCATAAGGCAGTAGAACAAACTATTGTTGAATAAGATCATTTGAATATATATAAATGTATAAATGAAACTTTTAATCTTAAGCTAGATATACGACAAATTACAACCAGACTAAAATCCTCTATAATACTTCTCTCTTTCTCTTGGCTATGGTCCATTTTTTTTTACTAATTGGTATAATAAAGACAAAAAATAGGCAATTTCTTGAGTTTCTACCCTTTTGCTTTATTAAAATCTGCAACAGAAAAATAAGCAACTTTATAAACATGTAAAAAAAAAAGAAGAAGAATGAGGAATGTATAAAAAATGCAAAATGCAAAATGCAAAATGCAAAATCGAAATTTAATCTTGGAATTTGATTACAAATTTGACATGCAAGATATAATTTGCCATTACAAGTATTTTCTTATTTACTTCATTTTTGGTTACAGGTTACTTTTGCTTAATAAAAAATAAATAGCTGGCCATGTCTTGGTCAACCAAATAAGAAGGATAGAGAGAGAGAAAGTAAATTACTCACATACTGTTCATACAATGTCATGATATTTCCTACATACCCTTTCACTATTGACTTGAAAAATAATAATAAAATAAAAGCTTTTTCATTTAGAATACACACATAAATACAAAGGCTAAATTAATTAATTATATTAATATGTTTATATCTATATTAAAAGCTTATTTCCACATCCTCTACCCACCCACATAATTATGATTTTAGCCTGTAGTATACCATGGTGTACCGTAATGCATTAACTACAATGTATTTATATCCTGTCTGACACAATTGATCAAAATTCACAATGTCTATTACACCATTTATTTAAATAAATCAGTTGTACAAATTATATACCTTGAGATCTTGTTAACCAAATCTTAATTATTGTTTTTTTTAGCTATTATTATTTAACCAAGATAAATAAGATAAATTCATCCTAATAAATTATTCCTTCAATAAATCAATCAAATAGATCTTTAATATCCCATGGGTAGACATGCAAATATATACAAAAAAGAAAGAGATCATCACCTACAACCGCATACACACATCAAATTAGATTGATCAAGGGATAGTAGCAATAAAGAGATACAAAAAAAAAACTACAGCAACCAATACTTTCGTTTATATGAAGTACGACTTGAATTAAAAAACCGGCCCAAATAAATAAAAATAAATAAATAAAATAATAATACAATATAATTTTTTAAAAAAAATATATACGCACAGACAGATAGAGACAGACAGAGACAGAGAGACAGGCAGGCAGACAGGCAGACAGGCAGAGACAAACAAAAGACAGGCAGAGACAGACAGACGTATTCAAATATCACGCATGACTATACTCTCTCTCTCTCTCTTTCTCTCTTTCTCTCTTTATTTTTCCACCTCCTTTTTTTCTTCATTTGATTGATCTAATGGCAGAATTGGATGACACATTCGGAAAAGAACTTGATGCTTATATCGAAGCACGTACCAATCCTCCTTTAGACAATACTGATTCACCAACACACTCACACTCAATTTTGTCGCCACCACCGCCACCGCCACCGCCACCGCCACGAAAAAGACAACAACAACAACAACAACAAAAAGACCAGGAATGGGAACATGAGTCATCCACAAGTACCTCTACAGAATTATCTCGATATCTCTACAATGAAGAAACTGGATTGTGGTACGACACAGTAACAGGTGAATATTCCGTTTATGATACTGCAACACAAATGTACATTCCAGTAAAGGTGATCAATGACGATGAAGATGAAGATGATGGATCACGAGAACCAAAGAGCAATGCAGTTTTACGTCTGGTGGTAATAAAATCCACTTTATTTACACCGGGAAATGTTGTTTTGGTCGATGCAAACGGTCTGACTGTGGGTCGAGACAGATCTGCATGGGACACACGGCTTCGACTGGCCGAGATGCCAGTGAGTAAGATCCATTGTCAGATCTATTGTGAATCCAACAAGAATGAGCCAGAATCTTTTTATATAATCGATGTCGGATCACGGCATGGTACGTTCGTCAATGGAGAACGTCTATCGGAACCAAAGAAGAGTAGTCTACCAAGGCACCTCAAACATCAAGACCAATTGAAAATCGGCTCAACCGTTCTACAGGTCCATTGGCACGACTCTTCCGAGTGGCCTTGTCAGCAATGCAAAGTCGACAGTTGTCAGATCATCGACACAACAGAAGGGAAGCGTGATAAGGAGGAAAAGGAAGAGGAGCAGAGACAGCGTAAGAAACAGGAATTGTTCCAGGGAAACCAACGTCGGAAAGACCTCGAGACCACCAGGCGAAAAGAACTGAGCCGCCTCAAAGAAATCTTTGCAGTGCCTAAAAAAGAAAAAGAAACTTATAAGGATCGAGCAGAATGGCGTCGGAAATGCGAACCACGGGTTCCTGTGTCGGCCCTGCGACAACACACAATAGAGGCAGAGCCCAGCGTAGTAGAAACTGTGACAAACCAGATGACACCTGTGCAGGGCGTGGGAGATCGGATGTTGCGCAAGATGGGATGGCAGGATGGCCAAAGTTTAGGAAAGACAGGATCGGGTGGAATTCTGGAACCTATCTCTGCGACTCCTCAGACTGAGCGAGCCGGACTTGGATCTCAGACAAGTGAAAGAATAGGAAGTGCACATGAGTCACCAAAGACAAGGGCATGGCGAACAGCTAAAGAACGATATGATAAAGTTGTCTAAGTCAAAATTCACTCAAAAGCTTCCTTCACCCCTTCCTCCCCCCACACACATACATATACACATACACATACACATACACATACACATACACATACACATACACACACACACTACTTGTACAAATTATGGCTTTATATATATATAGAAGAAATACGCACGCGTATGTGTTTGTCTGTGAGAGAGAAAGAAAGAAAAAGAGAGAGAGAAGAAAAAAGAGAAGGGTTATTTTTCACCAAGATTTATATTTAAGAATACGTAGTTTTTTTTCTTATTTAAAAAAGAAGAAAAGAAGAGGTTCAGAGAAATGTATGATAGATAGATAGATAATAAGCTTTTCTTTATATATATTCTGTGTCAAAAGTGTATACTTTCTAGCTTAATACTAGTGGAATGCATTATACGCATATGTCTAAAATACATGTATATCCAAAGGGCTTAAAGCTTTGGATCTTATATCTCGATCAAGGGTATCTCTAGTGGATTAACACCACTGTCGATTTCTGAAGCTGTGGGCATTTTACCCAATCGAAGCTAGAACCACAGAAACACATACAGAGAGATATAAAGAAAGAAGGATAATAAGAATAAGAATGAGAATGAATAAATTAATACATATGCTTATTTGAATATTTGAATATTCGTATATGTTGTATTTAATGCATTTTAGATAAACCAAATAAAAAGAAAGAGAGAAAGTCTTACCAGTTCAGCACAGTGACTCACAATAGGATCTTTCATGTAAGATGAAATGGCAAGAACATTGTTATTTTCTGTATATCAAGAAACATTGACGGTAATAAGCATAATAGAGGTTAGTTTGTTTCTTATTCTTCTTACAAAAGAAAAGAGATCCAAAAGGAAGGAACTGTTTGTATTTTTCACTTTACTTGTATAATAGGCCACAAATGACATCTTTTCAATATCTGATGTTTCGCCTTGAACAATTACTCTGTCAAAGGATTTTGCAAAACCACAGTAGCGAAGAGTAGCACCAAACAAAACCTAAAAAACAATAGAATTAGCAACAATTATGATATATATATATGTCGTGTGCATATTAAAATCTTAAATATCATATCAACCAAAAGACATTGATAATTATCCTTCTAATGATAATAACAATAGTTATAATAATTAAACTTACTGTCCAGAAGAAAGGCACAAAATTGAACTCGACAGATTTCTTCTTCACAATATTGGTTGCAACTGTACGTCCAGTGTTTTCAGCATGAGCCCAATGTTCGATACGCATTTGTTTACCAGTGAGACGATTAGTGAATGTAGCAATATCGCCTTAATTTCCAACCAGAATATATATAAGTATAAAAAGAGAATTTTGATAATAGTAAGAATATTATATAATGCTTTGTATGCACAAATTACAGACAAAAAGTATGTATATTCAATGGTTGGTTAGGTTGGGTGTACCTGTAGCATAAATAGAGTCGCTTCCCTGTACTTTAAAGTATCTGTCGACCAGAAGACTCTTGTCTTTAGCTAGTGGGAGACCACTTTTCTCAAGGTAGCTTGTCTGAGGAGCAACACCGACTGCCAAGATGACAATATCTGCAGGCACACTATCACGTCCTTCGACAGCGACACTCCCGACTGCAGAGGTGTCAGAATCTGTGTAAATATATACGTAAGTAAATGTGTAAGTAAGTATATTTATATATATATATATATATCTGTACTTACCTTTGTGTTTAAAGCCAGTGACCTTTGCATCCAAGACAAACTTGACACCTTTGGATTCATGTCTTCTCTTCATGGCATCACCAACCACCGGTCCCAAAACATTTGCCAAAGGTACCCTGTCTTGACCGATAACGGTTGTATTGGCTTTTTCGTTTGCAGCAGCCACGAGCTCCATACCAATAAAGGAACTACCCACCACCACAAGATTTGGTTTTCGCTGAGTTGTTTTGGTAAATGCCTCGATAGCTTAAAGAAAGTATGAGATTTCTCTTGATCTTGTTACCGTTGTTTCTTTCTCTCTTTTTGTTTTCTGATTGGCTAACAAGAAATAATAATAATAAATGGGGGGACTTCAATATTTACACACCTTTAGAAACCTTTTGGTTGTCGTCCACGGTGCGGATTGTGAATATGTTTTTGAGGTTCTCTCCTTCCCAACCAAACTTTCTAGGCTATTTTAAATAAAGCAATAAAGCAATAAATGAATTAGAGCAAGCAAATGATACTAATGGGCTCATTTGATTGTACTTTACCCAGCCACCTGTGGCGAGAATTAAATGGTCAAAAGACCAGACCTGGCCTTGGGCTAATGTCACAGTCTTTGCCTTGGGATCGACATTTACCACATCCTAAAAGTATATAATGTATTCGTTATTGATTTTGTGGTTTTTGCATGTTTTGTATGTCTGTCAGAAATAAGGGAAAGAAAGATAGAGAGATGTGCTTGATTTGTAATGAGTAATTACCGTGTTTAATAGAAATTCGATATCCAAATTGTCCCAAAATTCCTTTGGGCGTAAGAGGATAGAGTTAACATTATCGATACCAAGTTGTTTGGTGATCTTGATTCTACCAAACAAAATATTCAGCGTTAAAACATGTATATATACATATACATATATATATTACCTGTCAATAGGATAGTAGTTTTCGCGAGACACGATACGAATACGACCGTCAAATCCTTCCTAATATTTATAGGAATAAGTATAAATATAAATATATACATATACATATACAAATATAAAACTTTACCTCTCGGAGTCTTTGGGCGGCACCAGAACCACTGGCACCACCACCCAGAATAACTACAGTTTCCTTTGATTCTGGGTTGTGCTTGACACACTTTGGAAGAAGTCTGGGATTCTCGAGTTCTTCTTGACTGATCTTTACATACACACCTCCGTCTCTGACAGATACATCAAAGGTACGAAGTCTATCCAGTGCAGGCGCATCCTCTAGTATCAAAAAAAACGAAAAAAAACCAATTATTATCATTTATATATGTACAAAATTACTTACCAATATCGCCAGTCTTTAGATCAAAGCAGGCACCATGCCATTTGCTATATATTTATATTATATATATATATTATATATATATACATTATGATTTTTATAATTAAATATATGTGCGTATATATTCATCTATCAAAGGTGCAATAACATTACCAAATTACACGACCTTCTGATGTCATGGGACTTTCTGATAATTTTGCGCCTACAGGATAATAAAATCAATTATTCAAAAGATAAGCAAAAAAAAGAGGCTAGGATTTGTTGTAAAAATGTAGATCGTATCTTTTTACATTATTTTCTTATTTGCTTATTTGCTTATTTGCTTACCATAGTGAGTGCAAGTATTTGAGGTTGCATAATAACGATTGTCAAGTCTCGTCAAAAGAAAGCTAAGGTTTTCATTAACCTTGATCTCTTTTCTGGTGACCATAAAGATAAAAAAATGAAGCTTAGTTTGGTTTATGGTCTTGATTCAATTGAATCTACTTTATCCAAGTTTTTGTACCTCTCCATAGATTGCATTTCACCATCTTTGATGGCAAAGAAGTCTTGGAGGTTTGACTTTGAAGTATCAGACATTGCAAGCAAAGGTAGATAGATAGAGGGAGGGGGGTTGAAATTAGATAACAAAGAACAAAGAGTTGGGAAATAGATTGATTGTTCATCATCTTTTAAATAGTAAAAAAAAAAATTAAAATTAAAATGAAGATATACATATAAATATGTATGCTGATTGTACATTTTTATATATTATTTACACCGCTTACACGATGACGCCATTTAATCGCGAATGTTTTTAACATACATACACACAAACACAAGAACACTCTTGATCTCTATACTTCTTTTCCTTCTTATTTAATACTAGTATTATTATCACTGGCATGGTGGTTGGCTGATTGTATTTGTTCTTTAATAATAAAGATAATAATTAAAGAGAAAAGGACATTTCTTTAGTGAAAGACAGAATGTTGTTATATAAAAGAGAAAAGAAATATAATTTGTATCGATTCATTTGATGATTTTTTTTCAAGTATAAAATAAGATAAAAAGAGGGTTCTTTCTCTCTTTCTTTTGTTTTAATAAATGTTGATTTGCTTTGATTTGATGTAAAGGTGTGAAGGTGTGTGTTTATGTGTTTGGGTGTTTGGTGTACAGAAGAGAAAGAAGGGAAATATAAAGAAAACAAAAATGGTTTCTTAAGCGCTGGAGATCTTGAAGAGCTTGGAGTTGAAGGAACACAACTCGGTATCTTTGTTGGATCCGACATCGAGCCTATTGAAAAAAAAGAAGGAAACATTGATGGTTGGTTATTAAGTTATACGCTTAGAATTGGCACAATTTATATATGGGTCTGTTTTTGTCTTACTTGTAAAAGTAGTCAGCAGCCTCATCAAGCTTTCCATCGGGCAATACAAGATGGTCCTTGAGGGTGAAGGCATCACCAAAGATCTCGTTACCCTGCCAGACAGCATCGATCTCCTCGGCTTCACCGTTCTCGACGTTCTTGTAGAGAGTGACTTTGTAGAGGTTGTCGGTCTGGGAAGAAGTGTCACGGTTGGCAGTGATGCGGAGATGCTCACCGAGCTTGTAGGTCTGACCTTCCTGGGGCGAATCTACGGTGAGACCGAAACAGCCTCTGAAGAAATCAGGGTGGTAGTAAGAAGCATCGGTCAGAGCCTCGGCATAGCCAATAGAACCGTCGGCGTTGCTGTGGGAGCTGGAGGTGACCTTGAAAGTGTGGGAGGTCTCGATACAGTCAGGACCACGCATTCCGTTGATGCTGTTGCTGACCCACACACTACAGGACAATATGATGATGATAATAATAGTAATAATAATAACAGAAAAAAATTATTAGTATATTGTTGTATATGGTGTATGAATATAGCATGTAGCATGTAGCATGTACACAGATTATTATATGTAAATACATAAAAGGAAATTATATAATTACTACTTACCGGTAGTAGTAGAGACCGGCAGCAGAGGCCTTGGGAATAGTGTCGGGGATCGAAGCCGACTTGTTCAATTTGTAGCTACCGGCCCAAATGTTCTGGACGTACTTGGGCTTTCCTTTCTTGTCTACAGAGTAAAGCTATAAAAAGATGATAAGTATATAAAGGTTTGCAGATTGGATTTTTGCCTCGGAAATAAAAAGTACAAAAAAGAGTGGTGCCTTACATCAAGTCCAGTAACAGTCTTGACATGGCTATTGGGAACTCTGGCTGTGTAGATTTAATAATAGAATAATAGAATAATAAATATATATAAAAAATTAAAAATTAAAAATAAAAATTTGGTGAGTACATGTGTTTCATTACTATTGTTGCTATTGGTGTTTTATTTTTATTATTTTATTATTATTTTAACAATCAATTTATTATAATTTCTTGATACTTTTTATTATCATTATTCTACTTACAGACGGTAACCTTTGTGGAAGAACCGGCAACTACAACAGTAGAAGCACTAGGGAAAGGTACAGAGAGACCTTTAAACAACAGGTAAGTAAAAGCAATCGGGTAAAAAAAAAAGTAAAAATATTTACCACCACACCATTCCTTTTGGATGGCAGCATATTCATCAGCCTTGACGACTGAAAAGAGGGTGGCGAATACGAGAGCAG
Organism: Phycomyces blakesleeanus NRRL 1555(-); assembly: GCF_001638985.1. Classification (NCBI taxonomy): domain Eukaryota; kingdom Fungi; phylum Mucoromycota; class Mucoromycetes; order Mucorales; family Phycomycetaceae; genus Phycomyces; species Phycomyces blakesleeanus. The sequence goes on along the minus strand of NW_017265135.1, from coordinate 2,494,192 downwards.
AGGTGGCGGCAAGGGAGAACTTCATGATTGAATAATGTAGAAATAAAGTGAAAGTGAAAGAAGAAGAAGAAGAGAAAGAAAGGAAGAAAGGAAGAAAGAGGGTCGGCAGAAGAAGAGGATGTCGAGCGGAAGAGAAAAGGTATTAGGATGGACAAAAGTCGAGTGTTTGTGATAAATGTTAAAATTATATAGAAGGACTAATGTAGTACAAATTGAGGTAAAAAAAAAAAAGGTCTAAATGTCCACCCAATTTCTACTTTATATCCAGTAGCTATTCGTGGACTTCAAGTCCGACAAAGATTGACCTACTTCCTTCCTTCCTTCCTTTTGTCTATGCATGTGTGTGTGTATTCTTTATATTCTACATTTTACATTTTACATTTTACATATTTAACATATATATAATATCTTTAAAGATTCTCTTCAATATTTCTGATTTGACTTAATTTAATGTGATGTTTATTATACACCTCTTGCAATTATTCTTTATCTACTTCTTTTATTGATTCATCTAATTGTTGACTTATAAAGTCAATTGTATTATCCAGTATGTGTAAAGTAATTACATTTGTCTGTATATATATATAAGCACTGTGATTTCATTTCTCAATTCACCAGATGTTTGAAAACTCCTCCCAGTCCTTTTGTAATAAAAATAATATTGGACCTTTGTGTGAGGTTAAATTGTCCAAAAGAATCATACGAACTTGGTCAAATATTCGAAACTAAGATGTCCACCATTTCGAAAATAAATTTCCCAAAATTTGTCCCGGGATCCAGAAATAGAGGACTCCAAAAAAGGATACTTCATCTCACTTTTTATCTCATTTTTTCTCTTACCGGGAGAGAAGAATAAAAAATTGACTAACCATCCTTTGTCACATTTGTAAAACTGTCAACTCCACGACTTTTTGGCATTCATCTCACTTTGGTCGGGGGAAGACAGTGTGAATATCGACCACAAAGCTCTCTACAAATAAAAACAAAAACTTCCTTCGCGCCATCGTTATGGCAAGGACATGAATTTATTATGCAATTATCTGTTTATTATTATTATTATTATTATTTATTTTTACTTGGTAAAAACCAGAGCCAAGAACAAATACAAAGCGAATCCACCTGAATGAATTAACGACACAAGAAGTGTCGAACCAAATCAGAAATCGCAAATCCCATCCATTACTTATTCACTATTCCTGCCATCCTTGGACTCAATCTTGCTTCATTGCTGATGGAAATGGTTTAGAAGCAAATTTACAGCAATCTTTGTACCGTCTGGCTCAGCATCATAAAACTACCATTTTGGATCATAATCACATATTGACGATTTTTTTGTGCTTTTGCAATGAAATGAAGACTTGGTTAGAACGATTTTTACACTTTTTTTTAGAATAATGACCACGATGACAATGGAGCTATACCATGTTTGAAAGACACACTTTTATTAGTTGACTCATACAAAAAAAAAGTATAAACAAGAGTCATTCATTGTTTCAGATTCCCACTCTGGACCATCTCCTGTTGCTGCTCCTCATTTACGGCATCAGAGCACTAACTGGGACGTAGTGGAGAATTGTATTGCAAATCTCAATCAGGGAAATTCTATTTCTTGGATTTCTGTGCATCAACAAGGAAAAATCCAAGGATTGTTCGCAACTTATTCGAATGACTCGTCGATGAAACGATTCTATTACCGAGAAAAATAAATATAAAAAAAAAACCGCTGGAGTCATTGCATAATAGTTAGTCTCTTAGTTATAAAGATTGGAAATATATGGTTATGTTAACAAACGCACAAGAAATGTACGTTGTTCATGGTGAAATCATTGAGTACACTATATATCTTATTTATTGATATGAGCAATTTACACCTGATTACCTACTTCTACTACGAATATGTATACTAGTATACCCTAATTAAGACTTGACTATGCGCAATCACTAAGAAAAAAAAAACTGGGAAAACAACTAAAAGTGAGACGTACATTATTCGCTGTTTTTTTTTGAAGTTCATCAGTATTTTCATTCCAGTTTTTTTTTTCACCTTTTCCAGAACGATAATGAACGTTGTATCCAACCTTTAAAGTCTTCTTTATTGATATGTACTGATGCATTGCGAATGCGTTCCCTGATCTTCGTACTTTGTCTGACTGAGGCAGGGTCGTTGTTTACAACATTTTCTAACTTGGACAAAAACTCCTCAATTGGATTTAAGAATGAAGAATACGGTGAAAAAAAAAGTAGTTGATATTCTCGTTGTTCAAACCAGTCTCAAACAAGACTAGTATTGTGAATGGGCGCATTATCAAGAACCAAACGCTTGTAGTTCGTACCAGTTGCATCAATCGTAATGAGATCGTTCTCTATTAATTCTAGAAAGTCATTACTAGTTGTGCCTTTTTCATTTTATAGCTGGGGTATTATTAGTCTGTCTTTGCTTTCCTGCTGCTGCTGTAGTAATAGTCTCTTTTCGTAAAAGAGTAATAAGACCGTGGCCAATGATGTAGAATTCTAAATATACAAATAGTAACTGAGTGGTATTAAAATCGCCTTCTTCATGTCCATATCTATAGGCCCAACCTTGATCTTAAAACTGTTGGACAGTTATTGTTTGATTCAATCATGCCTTTTCAAAACTGGTACTTATAATGTAATATAGATGATTTTGCACTGCAGAACCTTATTAAACCCTTTTCAGTCGGCTACTAAGATGCTCTCGGAGCAGACGTTTGGACAATATTGTCGCCTTTGTAGCTCGAGATTCCCAGCTCTAGGATGAGATACTACTTATTAGCAAAGTTGAAGGCTCTCAAGTTTACAGTTCCTGTCACTGCCACTATTATTAGTCACATAATATGGAACTAACCGGTAGACAAAAGAAAAAAATCGTAATTAAAGTTAATAAAAGATGAAAATTTGATCAATAAAATTAGCTGTTTCATCTTCAAGTAGTGCTTTTCCTCGTTTAAATTGCTCTATGTCAATATATATTCTTGTATCTGGCCGTGGAACAAAGTTGTTGGTATCTGGCTCCATTTCAACTATTTGTCCAAACTTGTGCTTGACGTTACCAACAAGTTACAACTTAAGGCTCTAATTTTCAATTTAGTCGTATTATCCTCTTGAGTCAGACAAACTGTTATTTGGCTATATCTTAATTCTTTTTTTGTTGCTTTTGGAAATGAGGATTGGTGAGCAGCCAATTTTTTTCTATATTCTTAATGTGCGTCAATCGTCTTCAATCTGCCATAAGGTTCAACGCAGTTTATTAGTAATGATGTTGATCCACTTATAAGCACATACCCTGTAATCTTTTTTTCAATATTCCAAAACTGAGCTGCGTAAAGAAGACCCAGATTTTGTTTATTTCTTATATGATTTATCTGCTCAGTTCAACATAGGGTTGATCAACTAGGTGCTTGAATATTGGATAAGCACAAATAATATGCTTAAAACAACCATACTCATTTGTTAAAACCGAATGGTCTTCTATAGCGGCACATTGGACTTTGGGGGAGATTCTAAGTTCCATTAGGCTTATCCGATAACACATTATCTTTCCTGAAGCTGCAGGGAAAGTATATGTGCTACCGTTAGGTTTCGTCAACAAAGTTGACGTTTACCACTCCATCCTTCCTTCTGTACTTTCACCTTTCTTATATTTTAATTACAAATCCCGCACACGGTATATGCGTCGGAAGTATTAATGAATACGAAAAAAATAAAAAGTGAGATAAAAAGTAAGATGAAGTATCCTTTCTTGGAAGCCTCTATTTCTGGACCCCGAGCCAAATTTCGGGAAATTTATTTTCGAAATGGTGGACATCTTAGTTTCGAATATTTGACCAAGTTCGTATGATTCTTTTGGACAATTTAACCTCACACAAAGGTCCAATATTACTTTTATTACAAAAGGACTGGGAGGAGTTTTCAAACATCTGGTGAATTGAGAAATGAAAGCAGAGTGCTTAAATATCGAAGTTTCCCAATTACACATGGTGAGTGTTCCGAAAAGGGACAAAGAGACAAAGAGACAAAGAGGCAGAGCGAAACAGAGACACAGAAATACAAAGAAACACAGTAGAGTACAGTACTAACTGGAACGAGAGGTGGTGGTGAAGGATGGTAACCAATATAAAAATAAACCCTTCATGGGCTTTTCTTTTGATGGTTGTGTATAATTATAAATCCTATTTACTCCGCCGTCGATCTTAATTACCTGTTGCCCAACCTGAACATTCTCTGAGAATGGAAATACTAGGAAATAATTGGAAATTTAAGCCTAGATTGTGTAGATACTAAAATTAGATTAGACTTGTACAACTATCCAACTCAACTCAACTTACCAAAAATTATAAGGAAGTACGAGACAAAGACAAACGATAAAAATGGCTTTATTTCATTATTATTATTACTATTATTAAAATCACCATCATCATTATCATCATCATCATGTTTAATCTACAAAGCTTTAGTTTTATTATTATTATTGCTAAAGTTATTTGTGATTTGAGAATTAATGAACCTCATTTACAAACCCTACATTAGAAATGACGTTATATATATATATATATGTATTTATGCATGTATAAAGTTAATCAAACTTGGCTGAGATGAGCATTAAGTAAGAGCTCATGCAAACGGATGTGCCTTTCCTAACCTAAATATATGAAAGGAGGAAGAGGGCCATTGTTACTTATTATTATTTTTGAAAACTAAAATGATGAGCAAAATCAACAAAGTTCAGTTGACAAAAAATAAGATAAATAAGAATATGTACTTTTAACCATACACTAGATTTTTAAAGATATAATGAATGAATATAATATTATTTTGGATCAAATTATGGTGAATTTTTATTACTGATATAATAAAATATTATTATAAAAGAAGGCATGCTAAAGGACGCCTGGTCTTGTGGAATAATGGAAAAGAAAGAAAAAAAAAATATACAATTTATTTATCGATTCTTATTGTTATACATATTGGCTTTTTATATTATAAGCATTAAGCACTATCACTAATTTACTTTTATTTATCAACCCTCCCATTCTCTCTTTATAGATATACTCTTTATATTATTATCGTCAATTCAAACTGTCAATGGGATTTCATATAAGTATATAGATCTATGACAACTGCAGAAGACAGAGGCTATGACGCTTATTCAAAAAATAATTAAAGAAAAATCTGTCACATATATGTGACTTGTATTTTGTTTATTCGCCTGCCAAAGTCCCTTTTTTCTAAATCAAGGGGGGTGGGGACGGGTAAAAGAGAAAAAAAAAAAAGAAAAGGGAAAGAGACAGAGAGTTGTCATTTTCCTTTTGGAAGCAACCAAAAAAAAAGTTAAAAAAAAAAACGAAGGAAAGACCTTAACGACAATGAAATTGAAGCAACTCAAGGTCCGCCCCAAGAAGATTCTCGAATCGAGTCCCTGCGTTGTCGAAATGGGTTCTCTTTTTGAGTGCTGGGCCACTTCCGGAGTAGATGACAAGCGATGCATCGCAACTGCCAAAGCATTGTCAGAATGTATGACAAAGCCTGTAAGTTCCCATTTCAAATTATGATTATTTTTTTACTTGAATTCATCATCAACAAGAAGAATACATCTATCTATATAATTTAACTAAAAACTTTGTTTAATGAATTAAATTATTTAATTAATTACCTATATATTTACTATTCTATTATTATTTTTCTTGAAAACAAAAACAAAACAAAAGGTATCGAAAGCCAAGCGTCAAAACACCATCAACTATCACTTGGCTCGTTTGAGCAAGCACTTGTAAAATGGTTTAGATTCCATTGGCACACTTCTTCCTTTAGAATTCAGTCACATTTCATTGAAAAATATCACCACACACACACAAACACACACACACCACTTACACATGTATATGTATGTATGTACATATGTACGTATACTAGCAAAAAAAAGTACTCCCGATCAATCAAAAAACCAAAAAAATCAAAAAAAAGACCAGCGCCTGTATATTATTATTATTTATCATTACCACCATAATTGCTACTATTACTGCCACTATTTTATTCTCGCATTATCTTTGACTATGATAGGTATATTATCTATACACTACGATGAAAAGAGGGAAACTGTTAAGGAAAAGGACAAGGCATGATATAGTATGTTGGGATAAAATTCGTGAGTGCATGTAAAATGTGGTTATTACAGGTACATTGGGACAAAATGTGTGGATATACTAGGGCTATGATAAAGTCTGATAGAGTTAAAAAGGCATTATTTATTACAAAAGGCAGAAAGCAAAAGAAAAGAAGTGTAGTGGTTAAGACAAGAATACAAAGAGAGCTATTATATATAGCTATGGAGAGAAGGAAAGAGGGAAATAAAGAAGTGAAAGATCTATATATCTAGATGTTGAAGTGTTTATGTCTATACAAGCATATATATATATATAAGGAATAATGGTAATAAAAATGAAATATATGAATTGAAAGTAGAGAGAAAAAGTAGCTTGTTCCTTTTTATATATATGATATTATTTTGTAAATATAAAATCTGTTTTATATATGTATGTACATCTCTTCTATCTTGTCTATGAGTCCATATATACACCCTTTTCAGTAGAATGGCGTCTGTGGTGGCGGATACTAGCCAATTCGTTGGTTGATCCCAAGGTGTCGGCATCTGTGACAATCTCTACACTAGTTGTGGTGGTGTTGTTGTGTTCGTTCTTGGAATGATGACCCAGATCCTCGTCTTCGGAGAACTCGTCCTGATGCCAGTCGAATTCTCTTCCTCTGACCTTTGCTATCAAGAATCGGATCCAGAGAGGGACAAACGAACGACTGAATGCAGCAGTCCACCAGTCCTCACGAGCAGAGTAGTCTGGCTTGATGCGACCTCCCGAGGCACGGTCGACGATGTAGACGAAGCCATTGATGACGATATAACTGAGGATACCACCGATAATTCCGTAGGCAACAGAGTAGGTCAGGGGCATGACGGCGAGTGTGATGAATGCAGGGATGGCATCTCCGGGGTAGTCCCAGTTGATGTTGCGGATACTCGAGGTCATCATTGAACCGACCACGATAAGAGCAGGACCGGTGGCCCAGGGAGGGAAACTGGCAAAGATCGGAGCAAAGAAGATGGAGACAAAGAAGCCAAACGCGACTGTGATGGCAGTGATACCTGTGCGTCCACCCTCGGCAATACCAGCGCCAGACTCGACAAAGGCAGTACAGGGTGAAGAACCAAAGCAGGATCCAATAGTTACGCAGCAAGCATCACAGATGAATGCCCAGGTTGAGTGCTCAAAATCACCGGCCTTGTCAGTGAAGCCACCATAGCGAGCCATTGAGTACATTGTACCTGTAGTGTCAAGGATATCGACATACTATAATATAATTTATATATTAGTTTATCATACTCATATATATATAGTTATTAAAATGTTTTAAATAAAATTCTTACCAAGAAAGTAATCAAGGCAATCCAGATATCCTTATTGTCAAAGCTAAAGTCGAATTTTCCAAGGATGTGTTTCATTGGGTGAACAGTAACAACCTTTTTGAAGAAGTCGAATTGGTTGTTGCCTTGGACAGTGTAAGGGAAATAGGTGACTTGACTAACGCGAGGCCATGATGTAATTGCGATAAATGCGATAGCAATCAAGATTGCACCACGGACACGGTAAAGTAAAAGGACAGACATGATTACCAATCCAATGATACCTATGATAGAATAGAGATATATGATTGTATATGATTAATATGATGCACACAAAACACTTTATGTATTTTACTTACCCATATATGTTGTTGGGTTTGTCATGCGTCCCCAGAGACAGACACCGTGTTCGTCCAACGCTTCTTTGGGGCAAGCGCCCAAAGTAACAAGAGTGGAGTAATCGAGACCAACGAGGCCGATACCAGCCGAGGATTGAAGTCCGATGAAACAAAGATATAGACCGATACCACAGCCCATGGCTACCTTGATACTCATAGGAATCACACGAGCAAGCCATTGACGGACACCAAAGATGGACAAGAATAAGAAGATGAAGCCTTCAATAAAGACAGCAGCCAATGCAGTCTCGTAAGGGACCTTTCCAGAGCCATGGTATCCGACGACAGTGTAGGTAAAATAAGCGTTCAAGCCCATACTAATAAAAAGAAGAAATAAATTTTCAATTTTCCTTTGTATAAACTCACACATAGAACTACATGAACAGATATATATATATATATATATATATATATATATTGCATATAATTAAAAGAAAAGTATCCTTACCCTGGAGCCATTCCAAGGGGCAGGTTGGCAAAAACACCGATTAAAGTACTAGCGATCATAGCAGCTATGGTTGTGCCCATAATCATATCCAATTTGACTTCGTAGACGCAGCTCATGTAAGCGTCGTCGTTGTCACAGGTAGGGTCTGTTGGGGTGCCGTTACAGACACAAGGTCCACCACTCTCACTGATAATTGAAGAGTTTACCGAGATGATGTATGCCTAAAAGAATAATTATAGATTATTAACTTAAATACAATACAATTTAATATAAGCGAATTCTCACCATTGCAAAGAATACAGTAAATCCAGCACGGATTTCAGTGAGAAATCTGGTTCCTTTGCGTTCACGTCTAGCACCAGAGCCTTCGAGCTGGAAATACCGACCAAAGAAGGAGTGCGCAACGGCATCGTTAACTTTGTCGGACCAAGTCATATTGAGTATATTCTATATATACAATTGTTGTTTGCTGTTTGTTGGTTTTCTTGAGGCTAACTCCCAAAAGGGGGAGAGCGAGTTACAAAAAAAGAGAGAGAAAGTGCTGTAAGAAAACAAGCGGGAGAAGTTAGATTAAAAGAAAAATAAAATTTGGCATTTTGTATTCTCGGGAAAGTTGAAATTTTGTAATATAAAAAAAAAAATAGGAAAAATTTCTCTCCAAGCCAAAAAAAAAAAATCTAACCAGTTAATAAAGTCAGTCAAGTAAATTGGAGTAGATTGGTTAAGATTAGGTTTTTTACTCCCACGATTGGATCCCTTTCTTTCTTTAACTATCAATATACTCCGCAATATAAACATCTACTCACTCACTCACTCACTCATTCACTCACTCACTCATACAGATATTATATTTATTTATATTATATTATATTAACTACGACAGGTAGAAAGGAACGTATAGAATAGAATGCTGCTCACGCGCGCTTATAATGGATTTATTTCTGTATTTGGATTCCTAGTATTTTATTGGATCCATTTGACTGAAACAAAAATGAAAATTCACAGAAAGAATAGTGTACTAATAAAAGTATGTATGATATACAAAAAGAAATAAAGAGCCCCTCCTCTCTCATTTTTAGTATTTTGTGTGTGTATACTCATGAAAGCCGTAAAGAAAAAAATAAAAATAAAATATTCTTTTTTGTTTCAAATGTTTCATTGTACGGCTTACACTGATTATTACAACGTTACCATTACATAAGGTACAGTATTTGTATATTTATACATTACCCCCTCCCCCCTTTTTTTTTAACTTTCTTTTATATATATGTATAAAATATCTATAATTTGATAGCAAGAGTAATAATTGCCAAGGAATTCTATCATCTGTCGTGACGGTCTATCATTCTACCGAGTAAATCCTTCGCAGGCAAGTATTTTATTGCTGAATACAAGAACAGCGTTGTGTTCAGCATGGTCGGACAGATAAACGTGGGTCGGTAGATAAAATACTTGGTTCAAATATATAACAAGATGTGTACATAATTTTTTTTTGTTTATTTTAAAAAATAAATAACAAGGAGTATTATGACTATGTAGTCAAAGAGCTTAAAGGAACTTATGTACAGCCAGAATGCTAATAGTTAAGACTAAAAACAGTCAAAGAGAAAGATAAATAGAGAGATTCTTTAAAGCCAAAAAATAAAGTATCATCTCTTTCAATATAAGGATAGTCACCATTTTGTATACGTCATTGTAATAGACTAAATACTAGATCAATTCAGCTTAATGCAATTCAATGCAATACACTTCTTTATTCTAATTATTACTTATTACTTAAGATTAACTTTTAAAATAAAACAAAAAGATCAGGAACTGACTGTACATCTGAAATGTGTCATTGTGATATGTGTTTCTCCGCAAAAGCGGCAACAGAAATATAATAAAAAAAATTACTCTGTTGTTCATTGGTTAAATGAGTACAGGAAGACAGGAAGAAAGTCCTGTCAAAAGGACAATAACAATCGTAGAAACCTAGCTATACATTGTTTTATTTACATTCATATTAAAGAGGTGTAAGTAAGTTACTGGTTAAAGAGTTGCATTTCATATAACCACTATTATTACTAGTATTAACACCACAAAGCTATATATATATATATATATATATATTAAGCAATTCATCATATTCAACTGTCATTACTACATATGTAGTGTGCGACAACAAGAAAATAGAATAAAATAAAATGGACTTTTTTTTATGGACTGTATATAATTCATTGGTGGATTTAATGTAACCCCATTGCGCGGGTCTCAAGGGTACCTTTGAAAAGATAAAATATATATAAAAAAAAGTAGGCAAAGAAGATCAAGATCAAGATTTAGTTAATCCAGGATCTATTTGGAATTTCACTGTACAAACCATTATACAAGGACTACCTCACAAAATAAATGAAAACAAAATCCTACACAGACCTTCAATTTAGTTTAATTTCATGTCATTTTATTGTTGTCCGTAATTCCGGGAATTGATCGAGTTTCTCACAATTTTATTGAATTATGAATTATGAATACATATTTATATTTATATTATATCATTATATAGTATCTTATGGTATAGTATGTAATACAACACAGTGAGATGTATTTTAGCCACATCGGGTGTTACTTTGGAATCTAAATGTATGCAACCTTGAACCTTCCACCTTTCTCTTGTATTTTGAATTTTGAAACATACAATAGAAAGGAACACTAAATCAATTATTTATAGTATTATATATATTTCCTCAAATCTTCAAGAGCTTTATTATACACAATAATGTATATAGTACATTTACTGCTTCCAAATAGTGGCGTGTTTAATAATAATTATGATGATAATGCTGATAATGATTAGTGCCTTAAATATTTGCCCTTGAACAAATCAAGACTTGCTTATTTAAAGAGCACATTTAAATAAAGTGAGGCTTAATATAAATATGTACTCAAAAGACAGATTCAAGTAACTAATACAACCTCTTGTAGTCCATTGTCTAAACTGTACATCATGTTACTTTCCTTTTTCTGAAAGAAAGAAGTAAAATAAAGATTTCTCAAGGTCTAGCATATATACATATATATATTTTCTTTACAATCAATTACCTGCAAAGGCCAATTGGTTCTGACAGCCATATATTGTATATTTATATGTAAAATTTGTAAAGTAAATGTTGGCAATCGATTTCTTCAGCAACAGTTACGCGGTAGAATACGCACCGGACTAAGAATCGGCCCGGTAAAAAATATCTAGGGCGGTTGCTTGATTTGGACACCCTTGGCAAAAAAGACCCACCACACCCAACGATAGTGTAATTCCTCCTCTCTTCGACAGCAGCTATATCCAAAGGTAACGACTACGCTACCTCTGTATGTAGAACAAAGAGATTACCATATCATCCAAGACGTCTATTCCTCTTTATTAATATTGATGCACAAAAACACTGGAATGGATGATTTGGATAATCGATTTTTCTACTACTTTTACTTTATTTTACTTTTATATATAAAATAATATAATTTATTATTATAATTCTGATTCTAATAATTCTAATAATTCTAATAATTCTAATAATTAATCTTTATATAATTCAACATTGATTATTGGTACAAAACACTAACTTTTATGATAAAATTCCTATTCTACTATTATTATTATGATTTATTCGATTTCGACATCATTGACGATCATCAAAAACACTTTTTTTTACAATCTACACCACATCACTTTACCTCAACAACAATTCAATGACACACCTTACTACCGTTATTATATTTTTAATTAAAATATAAATAAATCAGACTTGATCTACCATGGTCAGATACGCTGCTACACCCGTCAACCCCGCCAAGGCTGCCAAGTCCAGAGGCTCCTACCTCCGTGTTCACGTACGTATACACAACAATCTACATATACACATACACAACAATATAGATATGTATGTGTATGCGTACCTTGGCTTACAATCTTTTTGATGGGTTAAAAGAATTGAAAGGATTCCTTTTCTCCGCATTTTTTTTTTGCTTATGGAATATAAACTAATTTCTCCTGAATTATTATCTTTGTGTATATATAAATTAGTTCAAGAACACCCATGAGGTTGCTGTCGCTGTCCAGGGTTTGAAGCTCTCCAAGGCTTACAGCTACTTGAACAACGTCAATGAGCACAGACAGGCCATTCCTTTCCGTCGTTTCAACGGTGGTGTTGGTCGCACTGCTCAGGCCAAGGAGTTCGGTACCACTCAGGCCCGCTGGCCCGTCAAGTCCATCAAGTTCGTCACTGACCTCTTGAAGAACGCCGAGTCCAACGCCGAGTCCAAGGGTTTGAACGTTGAGGAGCTTTACATCTCCAGCGTCATTGTCAACCAGGCCCCCAAGCACCGTCGCAGAACTTTCCGTGCCCACGGTAGAATCAACCCTTACATGACCTCCCCATCCCACATTGAGGTCATCCTCACTGAGAAGGATGAGGTTGTCCCCAAGGCTAACGACAAGAAGGTTGTCCGTCTCAATGCCCGCCAGTTGGCCCGCAATGCTCGCACCTCTGCTTAAATAATAAAATAATAAATTAACAATAATAAACGAATAAAGAGAGAAAGAAAGAAATAGAGGCAGAGAAGCAGAATTTTGTAGTTTCATTCTATAATCTTTCTATAATTTTTGTTCTTCTTCTTCTTCTTCTTTATTTGCTTCTTTACTTACTCTTATGTATTTATCATTATCATTAATATTTTCTATTTAATTTTATGCACAGTGATTTCTACAAAAAAGGAAAGGAAACGTAAAAAGAAAAAAAGGAACATGAAAGAGTTTCTTGGAAAGGAGTGCTTTGTCATATACCTTTTTTGGCGTCACAGTGGATGTTTGACGTCATGGAGACGCGCGCATAAAATAAAATAAAATTAAATAAAATAAAATAAAAAGGTCCAAGGATAGTAAATGAAGCTGTTAGGATTACGCCTTTGATATCATTACCATTATTTTTGGAATCTATTTTACTACATAGCAATAACATAATGTCAGGCGAACCAGTGAAATTGTATCTCTATGATTTGTCTCAGGGAATGGCACGCCAAATGTCCATGTCCCTGACGGGAAAGCAAATAGGTAATTAAGCTTTTTGGATATATACACTTATTTTATTTTTTGTTTGTAATTCGATCCATTTGCTTTTTTTTTTATTTTAAAACAATCATCTTGTATAGATGGCATCTGGCATACTTCAGTTGTTGTTTATGGCCAGGAATTCTATTATGGACAAGGAATTCTTGTGTCATCGCCAGGTACATATATATTAACATTTAGATGCGAGTAATAACGATCTAGATTGTACCTTTTTTAAAAAAAAATTAAATTAATTTAAATTAAATCTTAATGTGTATATACATTATATTTCAGGCACAACTCATCATGGACAGCCTTTACAAATCTTTGATATGGGTGAAACCCACTTACCTCTCGAAGTATTGGTTGAATATATTGACAGTCAAAGATCTGTGTTTACGTAAGTAGGCTAAATATTAATATATATGTATGTGTTATAAATGCTTTTGTTGGTCTTAATTATATCTATATATCCATATATTTTATGTATCAGAGCTGACAAGTACCATTTACTTGATTTCAATTGTAATACATTCTCGAACGATCTCTGCCAGTTCCTGACAGGCCAAAGTATCCCTAGCCATATTATTGATTTACCCAAGGAATTACTACAGACGTAAGTTTATAGAAATCCAATTAGACAGTAACCAAATATTATTCTTCCTTTTTTCAAAAAAAGAAGCTTATAATTCTTATGTATATATTAACAACAATAAATAAAGGCCATTTGGAAAGTCTATGCTGCCTATGATCGAGAATATGTTTGGAAAATCACAATTGGTGTCTGGCCCTGTTGCGCCTCAAGTCGCAACCTCCTCTTCATCATCATCTTCCGCTCCTGCGATGCCATCAGCAGAAGCAATGTCTCTCTTACAGGGTGTTTCTTCTGCTGCTCTTTCTGCAGCAACTCCTCGTCCTGAACCTGTCCAGATTGCTAACAGCCTATCTACTCTCGAAAAGTGGATCAAATCTTACGATGCTGTCGTGGTCTTTTTCACTTCTGCCACATGCCCACCTTGTCGTGTAATAAAGCCCGATTTTGAACGTCTGATAGAAGAAAAGAATCCGGCCGGAGGGCATTCACTCAAAGTAGTAGGTGTGATTGTCGATACTTCGGTGGCCTACGATGCAGGTGCAGTCTACGGAATCCGTTCAACCCCAACTTTTATGCTTTTCCATAAAGCACAAAAGGTAATAAAAAAAGGAGAGAGAGGGTATATAGAGAACGAATATGATATCTTTAAATATATTCATGAAAAAATAATGTTACAAACATCCTTTTTTTTCATTTAGTTTTTTGAATTCAAGGGTGCTGATTATGCAGAACTCAAAAGCTCGATAGACTTGTTACTTTTTACTGCATATCCTCGTAAGTAATTTTCTGTCTTTCTTAAATACATACATATACAGAAAAAAAGCAGTGTACACGGTTATTGATTCAATTATTATTATTATTAGCTCATCCTCACCGCAAGATTCAGTTGCGTGCAGCAATTGATAATCCAAAGAAGCCTATATTGTACAACCAATCATCCAATACTGCTATTGTGTTTAAGAAACTTGACGAATTTATGAGTCAGTCTGGCGTACAATTGAACTCGGCTCAGAACACAGCTCTTCAAAGGGCCAAAGCCTTGATGGATAAATCTAGCCAAAACACAGATTTTGTAGTTTCTGACTGGAAATCTACTGTTGGTAAGTACGCCTACCACTACTTCTTTTTTTTTTGAATTATTTATTTCCAAGAAGAAGAATAAGAAGAAAGCATATAAAAAACAATGATTGTTTACATTACAAAAAATACTTTGCCTATTAGATACCCTCTTGGACCACCTACCAGTAAATCAAATATTCCCAGTTCTTGATATCTCACGCTGTCTTATGGTTCTTCCAAATGTTATTTCTTTTTACGAAACCGATTGTAAGTTTTAGCTGGCTAGTTTATATGCCAATATACGCACACGCATGTAAATGTATGAACTCCTGTTTTCTTCTTCTTATGTATATATTTAGGCTCTCAGATAGTACGAATTTTGGATTTGGGTTATCAGCAAGAAAACGTGCCAAAGGCAACACTTCTTATGATCCTTCGATTGGTGAGTTTATTTATTTATTTATAGAATAAACTATATTAAAGAAGTGATAGACTAACCTTATATTTTTATTCATACTTATATATATAAATATACTTACTTTGGATATGAAAAAAAAAACAAAAAAAAACTTAGGCATCGAATCTGTTTGCCAGCCACAGCTTAGTGACTTCTCAATTCACTTCTCATCTTCCTTCTTCTCATCGTGGATCTCTCACCCAGTTACTTATTGCCACACTCTTGTCTCAAGACAATTTGGTCCGTCAGACAGCTGCATCTTTGGCTTTCAATTGTTCTACTGTGGTTGCTACCCAGCGCCTCCAAAAAGAGGAAAACGATGGTGAGCCCACCGGAACTGCTGACCAAGAGGACGATGACTGGCAAGTAGAGATTGTCAGTGCACTCACAGACGCATTGTCAAAGGAGACCGATGAAGAGATTGGTAAGTAATAAGTACAAATTAACAAAGGAAGAGTTATAAATTATATTGATCTTATTTATTTAATTATTTAATGTATGTGCATACAAAAAAAATTAGTACTTCGATCTTTGGCTGCAATCTCCAACTTTTTGTTTTTGGTTCCTGTGGATGCTTCTCTCCCACATCTTTTGTCTGCACTAGATATTAAGTCTATATTGGACAGCAAGAAAGAGATCAAATCAGCTAAAGTACTCGGGCTGTCAAAAGACATTGGAAATATGATTTCTCAGAGTATTCAATCTTAGATAAATATAAATATAAATACATACGTTTATATATATATATGAATTGCGCTCAATCTCTGAAGTATCCTTATAAAAAACAGTAAAAAGAAATTTCCTTTAGGTCTATACTTCTTCCATAAGCTGGGATAATTCTATATATACTTACAAAAAAAAGCATTATTACTTTGTAAAATTGTATAAATTATTATAATTCGTTGAACACTAAATTTGTGTGTGTGTTTTATATGAAGATCTGTTGGCTCTCGATTTCACTTGATTTATGCAAAAAGTATATTTATGAATGAATGGATGAATGTAAAGAATATACATACATATATATATATGTATGTATTACAGTATTTATTGATTGTTTTGAGAGCAAATAAATGAAAGCTATGGAATAAATGAAAGGAAGAGAAAAGAAGCAAAAGAGAAAGGGAAAATTAAACTGACAAAGTAAAGACTATGGCTAAGTTTTCGACTTCTTGGACTTCTTGTTGTTCTTACTATGTCTTTTCATAACGAGGTCGGTCTTCCACTTCATAAAGGGCTCTTCAACCTGATCTAACAAGATCGACACTTGATCCTCCATGGAATACTTTTTGCAAAATTCTTCCACGCAGTCTTGTACATTGGAGCCCTATAATGCACACAAGATATGACAATACAAAACAATAAAATAGAAAGTATAAATACATTTTATATACATATTTTTTTTTAAATTTATTCTTTTATCATTATTACTACTTTTTTCACCTAGAGTAATTTACTTGCCTCAAAAAACAGTAGACACTGAACACCGTGATCTTTTGTTGAAATTTTAAATGTTGCCCTCTTTCCCGGTTTCTCTTTACTTGAGCTTGTTGGGGAAGTCTCAACAGGTTTGTCTGGGGTCGCAGTACCTGAGTCGAGAAGTTGATTGGAAACGGGCTCCAAGAATGGGGGAGAAGTTGGCATAGGCGTAAGTTCGGCGCCTTTTTCCTTGGTTTGAATTGGATCTACAATGTGATCAGCGATATTGAAAGGCGGTATGTTTTCTTAGTCATCTTTTATACCTTTAGGCAGTAATAACGAGTCCTTTGAAGTATCAACATCTTCAACCTGGTCTTTGTTAACTGTCAGACCACCCCAATGCTTTTGTTCTTGGTGAGAATTTGCTGGGGGTTGCTTGCTTGTACTGTCACTATTATTTGACCAGATAATAACTTCAGCTGGTATATTTGATTCGGATGGAGTGTCATGTGCTTGTTTGTTTTCGTTGTCATCTTTCGGAAATGACAAGTCAATACCGGCTAACATCTTTAAATCCGCATTAACTGGTTTTGTATATTCTGGTGTGCTTGGAGGGTTAGAATGAGGTTGCACAATGTCGTCAGTGTCGATAAGTTTGTGAGGGCGTTGATCATCTACAGCAGTTGCTTGTGCACTGTAGCTTCCCCAACTGCCTGTCATCTTTCCTGGAGGAATAGCCTGACGAACTGTTCCTTGTTTTTTCCTTAAGGCTCCGGATATAGCTCGTGGTTGAGGTTGACGGAAATTACGAGACGAGGAATTTGGGAGAAGATTGGCCGACATTGTGCTTGACGCTCTAAATTTATTCCAGCCTTCAATTGTGGTAGGAGTAGAAGTGGTTGGAGTGGCCGTGGTTGTTGTAGCGGTGTATTTTGGAAGGTTTGTAGTTTTTGGGGACTGGCTTCTTGGCCTTGTAGGGAGAGCAGTTGTTCTTGTAGGTTCTAAATCACCAAATAAATACAGTGAATAAATACAGATAAACAAACGATAAATATGTTTGTACTAACTTTGTGTTTTAGGCTGGAAGCTTCCTTCCGCAGGATTGTATACAATATCAGTACGCATAACCTCTGAATCACTGTTGTCCGAACTATCATCTGAGCTTCTGAAAGATCCTCCTCCTGCTCCTGCTCTTGTTCTGCGTCTTGGTGTTCTACTAATCGGTGTGCTCAAGCGCTGATTGTTGGCTGCTGGAGGTAATTCTGCAAACTTCCTAGCCGAGAGTTTACTCCATTCTCCATCTCTGGTTTGCTCCCAGTATATAGTATTTGATTGTGCCTCCAGAACATCAGGTACATATCCTTTGGTCTGTTCCCACGGGACAACATTCTCAACATTTCCCCAGCCTTCTTCTGCTCCGAACACAGCATTGAATTTTTTATTTGCTGTGCCATTTGACATGGGCTGCCCTCTGCTTGCATTCCAACGCATGGCATCTTTTTGCTTTGAATCGCCTTGTGCTGGTTTCCGATCATGATTTGCTTTGGGATTTAAAGTAGAAATCTCGGCCCCCTTGGCCCAGTCTTGTCCATCAGATTGTGTCCATCCACCAAGAGATTTTTCGTTGTTAATATTCTCAGTGGAGTCCATCTCTGGGCGATCAGAAGGAGAACCAATAAATGAACTTGCAGATAACAATGATCCAGATGTGTCTCGCTCACTTTCAGATGTATAGTCTTGAGTACTGCTTCGGTTCTGGATCTCAGGTGAACTGACACCTGTTTCTGGCTCTGACGTTTTGAGAGGTAGACTTGTGCCGGGCCATTGTGTAGATAGTTGACTTGTTGTTCTTTCAGTGGAATTGTCTGTATACTCTGCTTGGCTCTTGTTGGCTTTTTATGATTAGAATTATTAAACCAAACGAAAAAAAAAAGGCTTTCTCTTAATATTCTAGTTTGAGTAATATTGGTATATATATATATATATATATCCTACTTGTATACAGTACTTGCATATAATCTTACTTTGATTGTCGTACTCCGAGTTACTGTATTTATGCAATACTTGAGATGAGCTTGAGTTTTCGTCGCTTTCTTGTTCTGAGCTATCTGGTGCCATAATCTATGTATACTTTAGATCTCCTGTCCTTCCTACCGGCATTAGTTAATCAACATGACCTGATTCTTACTTGTACTTTATTGAGAATATGCTCGAGTGCAGGCAAACTCAGCTGAAGTTCAGTGGCTAGGGCAATAATTTGATCTCCTGAGAGAAAGCGTGCTTGTGGTTTCTGGTCGAGGTCAGAGTATTGTTCCATAGGTGTGTCTACTAGTAGCTCGATGGCCTTTTCGTCCAAAATCATTATGCTTTCCTTTTCCTGTAAAACGGTCGCAAAGTGCCCAATAGTTGAATCCATAAGTTCCGGGTAGTTCACAAGTCGTAACGTTTTAAGATGATGTATATGTGTTTCTCGACAAAGTTGATAGATATCGCTTGGTCTAATATGCCCAGATCCTTCAAAGTTGACTTCTCTTATCGTTTTACGTGTCTGTTTTTTTATCATAGCGTTGATGGTTTTGCTACCAATCTTTTTGCACTGGATTATGTGGGCTACTTCAAGTTTATTGAGCCAGCCAAACGACTTTTCAAGAGGTTCGTCCGTCAGAGAGTCACAGTCAGAGATACCGAATACAGTGAGCGAGGGGCATGCGCGGAGGATGTGAGTGAGATGTGTATTGCTTATCTCCAGATGATGGATCGCAAGCCGGTACATATTGGGTGCCACAGTCCAGGTTTCCTCGTCGTCAATGCCACTGTCTTTATTGGGTAGAGGTAATTGGTATGCCGAATTGCCACGAATATCAAGATCTTCGAGAAACCTGGAGTAAGTAAAGGCATCTCTGATAGTCTCGACTGTTAGATGACCCGCGTTCTCTACTGCAAGTCGAACAAGGTTTGGAAAGGCTTTAAGAACATGGGTCATGTGAGAGTCTTTGATATGTGCAGCATGAGTAAAAACAAGTTCTTTTAAATCCAATATATCATGACTACACAACTCAGCCAATCCGTTTGCACTCATTCCTGCAAGTGATAGATGTATTGACTGAAGGTTGTGGCATCGGGTGGCTAAAGTTTTTGAAAATGATGTAGTAATACTGAACACACCGTCTAGGCCCAGTGATCGAAGTCGTGAGAGTATGTTGCTATTAATGACAAATGGCGGAGGGTGTGGCGAACTTGGGTCTTGTGGGTCACGCTTATTGCCAATAATATGAAGATCAGTAAGGTCACTCAAGATGCTAGCAAGTGTTTCTACATGTGAGCTTTCTAGATTGTATCCGTATATTTTCAGACTTTTGAGTTTTTCGCATCGAGAGGCCATGAATCGAATGAAGCTAGGATTGGACAGTGTTGTGAGTTGTGTGTCATGAAGCTTCAAGTCTGAGTTGTCAATTGGCTTGAATATAGCATGGTCGTCCGGTCCATCCGCACACATGCTGAGCGATCTGACTGCAAGAGCGCATTTTTTTGTCGTCATTACTGTGTTGACAAATGCTCGGAACGATGCCGGTTCATAGAACTTGGGTGCTTCCCAAAGAATGTTTCTAGCTGCTGTTTCCCAGATAGGATGAATTAGACATGCATTGAATTGGTCGGCTCGAGTTGGTAGAAATCTACAAATAAGTTCCATGACTTTGTTTGGTAGCCCAAGAATCTTGGATTGGCATTTTTCCAACTCGTATATCCATTGGTTGTCCTGGTCAGCATGGTTTCGGTTGGACATGATTGCATGTACTTTTCTGCCTTTTTCTGCCTTTTTCTATCTTTTCTACCTCTTCCCTAATATAGGTAGAGCTTGAATATATATGTATACTTGTGTATGTATGTATGTGTGTATGTATATATATATATATATTAGTGAGGTAGAGTAGTTAAAAAAATATATATAGAAAAGAATAAATAGTAGTAGTAGTGGTGGTAGTAGTGGTAATTATATAACTGAAGGTAAATATTTTTTCCAAAAGTAGAAAATGTAAAATGAACAAAGAAAAAGGTTCTTTCTTTGTGACGTGAGGTTAATTATACTCATCACGTGAAAGTACATGATGTAAAGTTAATCTACTTGATATTTTTTGTCTCCTAAAATGTTTGTCACAGTAATTAGGGTGAATGGTTTGAAATAAATTAGTAAAAGGGTTCAAGATATATATATATATATATATATATATAAAGAAGAAGAGAAGGAAGGGGAGTGGGTAGGGAGATATAATTGCTCAATCATCTTTCAATACAGAAAAAGGGAATATTGGATTTAAAGCGCATTCATAATAGAATTCAAAGCGACGCGATTCTGTTCAGCTACAGACAAGACGCTCATTATCAAATTTTGCTGTTCATTATCCAAGTCTTTCGTGAGCAGAGCATATGAAGGGGGGTTATTGTGTTGCAAGCCTTAAGAGACGTTGGAAAATATAAGTGAAAAGGTCGGTTGTTAAATGATGTAATAAACAGATTGTCAGTATTACAACAAATATTTAGTAATTAAACACCCTTACCTCTAAAAGCTTGCTCAAAACGGATGTAAGGGTCAATCTCATCCAAAGGAGATTCAAACAAGATCTCTTCTTCCATGTCATCTTCTTCCTCATAAGTGTCCTCGTTGGCTTGAACATTCGCCTGCTGAGCCAAATATTCAAGATAATTGCTTCCCTCATCATCAACATCGTCATCTATAAAAGGTATCAATATATATTATATATTAGAAAAATAAAAAAATAAAAAAATCAATAACTTTTTTTTATACCTCCATTGTCAGTGTCATCATCATCTGCACTCTCTCCATCAACAGCACTAAGCGACTCTTCTCCTGCAAATTCATCCTCTTCTTCATCTTCGTTGTAGCCCTGACCATATAGTTTCTCCATTTCTTCCCGATCTTTAAGAAATAAGGTTTGAAATGTTTGTTAAAAAGGACATTTAATTTCATTTTTCTCCCCCTTACTTTCTATAGCCTTTGGCAATGTTTTGAAAACATTTACTATGTTGCTCAATATTTGTGGCCAGCCAGCCTGCAGAGAGAGCGGAATGTGTTCAGAAGGTGCTTCCAAAAGGGCACAAAGAGCGATGATGACAAGTTTCTTGTCATGAACTCTAATTCAAAAAAAAAACATATATATATATATAGTTATTTTTGTTTGTCTGTTTAGTGACGGGATATATTTATGACACATGTATATATATATATATATGCATTGTCATTATTATTACCTTGAAAATTTGTGCAACGTACTAAACCACAAGCTAAAGAACCCTTGTGTCCATTGGTTCTTTTCCAGGAGCTGAAGGGTCAGTACAGGGTTATAGTAGAAGCAATTGATAACCTATTGAAAGATTATTAAGTAAATAAAGAAATAAATTGCACACTTTATACAGTTATTGTATAGATATATTACCACTTCAATACAGTGCACTTTGAACTCGGTTGATTTCATAGATCCTGTAAATATGTACTGGAAAGCAAGGTTCAAGAATGGTGCCACATACTACAAAATTACCCGCAATGAATACAAGACAACTATGACATAATATGATACTATAATAGCTCTATTCTACAAGGCAATTTCTTGTATCCTAAAAGGCTTACCCCATCAACATGGCCACGACAATTCAATAGAACAGACTCCATCAATTTACAGGCACATACTCTGTCAGCTTCTCCCACTCGATCACTCTTCATCACTGTATCGATAATATCAATCATCATATGCTGGACTCCCTCGTTGGTAATAAAGACGCTATTTCCATATGAAATATAATTGTCCAAGGGGGCCAGCATTTCATCCATAAAATCAATACCCGAATCCTTGAATGCTTTGTAAATCAACTCAAATACACCCCACATAGTAGGTGTAATACGCTTGGCTGAGAATGTACAAGAGTCTATGATCTCAAAGATTTCACTGTACAAATCCACAATAGAGTTCTCGAGGGTGTATGTAATCACAGGCAACAATGCATCTTCTAACTGCTGGAGTACTTCGGGGGTACTTTCCAGACTCAAAATCAAGGTTCCAATTGTCTTTAGTACTCCCATGGCGGCCATAGTCTTGTCACTCATTTCATCAATGTCTCCATTAAATGAGCCATTTTCGTCATCTCCATTTATGTTGTTTGCCTGAGCAATATCTTCCATTATTCTCAAGAATGTATCTCGGAGCTGGGTGCACAATTGAACAGCGAATGGTGTCAGTTGCTCAGCAAACACCTCAACAAACTCCTCCATAACATTCGCAAGTGTGTCAATATCAATTTCATTTGTGAGGTTGAGAAACTCTTGCATAATAAATGGCAAGTGTGGGACCATGGCTTCTCTGACTATTTATATACATGCATATACAAATAATAATAATAATAATAATAATAATCAGAGGGTTGAACGTTCTATTGGCATGTTATTCTTACCACTCTCATGACGAATCATAGGTTGTAATGCAAGAGCCGCTTGGACTTTGACTGGTAGTTCAGTATCATGAAGACAATCAAGAACACTTTGATACAAGGTGGATAGGTTCTGAATACATAAAAGCAATTAGTGATGTCTTTAATAAATTGCTTCCGTTCTTTCCTTCTCTTACTTGCTCATTTGTAAAATCAAGATTACTAAAAAACTTTGAAATATCGCATGCCTATTATGGATGAATATATATAAAAAAAAGGTTGTAAGTCTTCAGTCCCAAAAAAAAAGTAAAAGCGATCAATTAACATACTCTTGCTCTCAAGAATGGAAACCTGCTCTTAAATTCGGGAAAAACATGAGTAACAAAGAAAGGCTCCATCATTCCAGATACATTCGACTTCTTTTCCAAGATCTGCTGTGAAAGACATCCAATCATACACAACGCACCATCCTTTTCACGTCCGTTCTTTTGATCTTCGGGCGTATCGATGTATTTGTTTAGTACATGGTTGACAAATCCCAAGATTCCCATAAACGTGTGCTTTTTACGATCCTGAGCAAGATCAATCAATAGGTTTGTCACTGTCATCTGAGGTGAATCTAAATCATCCAAAGGATCTGTGTGTATGTCAAATAGATAATAAGGATGTATGTCTGTGTAAATATTATCTGTTGTCTTACCGATTTTCTTGTGTACATACTCTACTGGGTCCTCAGCCCAGAGCTCTTCATCTTCAATAGAGAAACAGAGCTGTGGATAAATGAAATGCCCGACCAAAGTTTCCACATGAGGCTTGAGGATCTGCCAAGTCGTCTTGTGCTTGATACTAAGATAGGATTAGAGAAATTACCACACGGTTTGGTTGTTACTCTTATTTCCTTTTACCTGTCATTAAAAAATGCAGCAGATAGAGCTAGACATTTGGTTGACATCCAACTCTCCTTTTTTATCCAGCCGTCCACTTGCTTAAGGTATGTTTGGAGGATATTGGGAGCAAAGTTAGCTGTGAAAGCTTTAGAAAACCCAATGTACTTTGTTGCACTTGGTGGAAGAAGAACTGGATTTCCATATTTGCTAAAAAGTCGATTGAGACAGTGGTATGCCCACTTCTTTGTCTTCCACCAAGGGTATTTTTCACGTTCTTCTGGATCGGCAGGAAGAGCTTCATGGGGTATATTCTTATCAATGAGTTGCAAAAATAGAGTACCCCACGGAACAAGAGAGGAGGAGTCTTGCAAACATTTGGGCAAGTCAACCTAAATAAATGCACAGACCCATATATTCTATAAAAATACTCTCACCCAATTTATATATCGGTTATTACCTGAATGCTTGCGTGATAGATCTTAAGAGCCAATTTTAACATTTCAGCAGCCTCGATGCTATCAGATGCTAACAAATTGCTAGAGATGCTCTGGATAGCAGGAAATGTCAACTTTACAATGTGCTGTAAAGGTTCGCGTCTTTCCATCGATTTCCACCTTAATGTATGACAATCGATAAATATGTACTTGAGGTTAGGACTCCAAATAGAGAGAGAGAGAGAGAGAGAGATGATCTAGTAAGTTCTCGACTATTAACTCTTACTGATAGACTTTGACCACCTCTCGTAGAGCTAAAAGACCAACGTAAACCAAACGAACATCGGAAGAAGTGAGAAAGTTCTGAAGCTCATTAACAAAATTTGGCCAGAGGTCAGGGAAGTCATTGCAAAGAATTGTGTTTAACGATGATGTCAATTGGACTCTAATCATAACTCCTTTTCAGTCATTTCGAAGCTCTTTGTATATATGTTTTGCTTTGATATTGTGTTAAAGCTTACTGAACTGCGTTGGGAGCGGTTACAAGAGCCTGCAAAATTGACTGTTTGACGATATTTCGGTCGTCTTCATTGATTGGATTGGCTGGATTCTTGGACTTATCCCATGCTTTGTTAATCCGATTCTTAAAGTAGATTGCAGCTGCACATTTGGTGTCAAAACTGCTCTCCAACATCAACTTGTATAAGTAATGTAAGCTTTACCTGCTTGGCGAGCACCTAATTCTAATTCTTCCGAGGCAAGAATCTGTAAGACAATTGGCAGGAATCCATTATGCGTCTCAATCTAAAGGACATTAGTTTTTGACTGATATATATGTATATATGTGTGTATAGCTTATGTTTGAATAGTTTACACTTCTGATATTGAGCTCTGCTTGCTTATGAATATTTGGATCGGATTGATATGTGGCAACAAATAGCTGATAAACAGTATTTTGATCCATAGTTCAAAGTAATCTTTTTGAGAATATGAAAATAAGGATTTCTTGCTAGTGACTAAAAGAAGAAAAAAATCACAAAAATAGGCAAACCCACTTGCAAAAAACCAAAAAAAAAAAGTTATTTTCAGGAACGCGACACAGAAGAATATATTTAAAATTAATACACACACACACACACACACTTGGAAGTACACGCGTTATCAAATAGAATAAATTGAGTGTATTAATCAAGGATAAGCTACCCCAAACTCTATGAACCCTTCCACTCCGCTATTTATTGGCGCCTATTCAAGTCAAATACAGTCAATCTTTATCCTTTTTGGTTGTGTATGTATTTTTTTATAGGAAAAAGAAAAGAAAAGGAAATGGGATTGGGATTGGGTTTTCTTGTATATATGTATATATGTTTTTTATCGTCTAGGCATACCACGGCCACGACCCATACCACCACGGGGTGCCTGCTGAGCTCCAGGCTTCTCACTTTGTGCGTTCTTTACTGTCTCATCTACAGACAAGATCAGGCATGCTGCCTCTGCAGCAGCTGCAATAGCGTTGGTCTTTACCAGCGCGGGCTCCCACACAAATGCCAAATAGTTATCTGCGATAGTCTCGTTGTTGATATCAACACCAAACCAGGTTCCACCTTTATAAGTATGTAAATGTCAGTACATAAGCTTGCGATCCAAATATAATATTACTTACCCTGAGCGTGCTTCATTCTCAATCTGTTGAGAATATCTGTAGCATCAAAACCGGCATTGTCACACAATTGTCTGGGAATAACTTCGAGGGCCTTTGCAAATGCGCCAATAATGAGCTGCTGTTTGCCTTCAATGGTACGGGAATGTTCACGCAGGTATTTCGAGATCTCCATCTCACAAGCTCCACCACCGGCAACAACCATGTTGTTCTTGATTGCACGACGAACAATCATAATGGCATCGTGCAGAGAACGCTCTACCTCAGCAATAAACTGCTCAGCACCACCACGAAGGATAAGTGTACAGGTCTTGGCCTGGGGACAGCCTTCGAAGATGTTGAAACGCTCACCGCCGACCTGCTTCTCCTCAAAGGTAGCGCACTGACCAAGGTGGATAGGGCGAAGGTCAGAGCAAGTGGATTGGACGGAACCACCGAGAGCCTGGAGAACACGATCAATGTCATCCTTGGCTACACGGCCAGCACAGAAGATATCACGATCAGCAAAGTACTGGGTAGCCAAATCACCGATTGGCAACTTGGAAAGAACAACCTTGGCACCGCTAGCAACAATAGCCTCAAGTTTCTGGAAGATAATCTGCCATTCTGCGTCGACAATAGCCTGGTATTCGGAGACTTCCTC
Organism: Phycomyces blakesleeanus NRRL 1555(-); assembly: GCF_001638985.1. Taxonomy (NCBI): domain Eukaryota; kingdom Fungi; phylum Mucoromycota; class Mucoromycetes; order Mucorales; family Phycomycetaceae; genus Phycomyces; species Phycomyces blakesleeanus. The sequence continues at coordinate 2,467,242 of NW_017265135.1, read as the reverse complement.
AACACGCACCTCTGCGTTATCTTTTTCAGCCTTCAATTCGAGTTCAACATTCAAGCAAAGAACCTTGGGGTTCTTGAAAGACTTGGGCTGCTGCTCAAAACCAGCATAAGAGAATGTCTTCTTAAAAGCAACACCGTTAATCAAAAGAGACTCCTGCATGGCACCACCGGGAACACGCTTGATACCAATCAAACGCTCGTTCAGGCTGTCCTGATCAAGAGATAAAACTGCATCTACGACCATCTTGGTGAAGAAATCGCTTTGAGAGTAGATAAGCTTGGAAGACATGGCAGTGGCAGCACACTTGGACAACAAATCGCGGAACTCACTGGAAGCAATTCAGTTCGATTTATAAGCACATGAATAATGGGATATTTTCCTATTTGTTTAATCATTTCTCGATCTTGATCTCCATACTTACGTCTTGTTATCCTTGTTGACTGTAATAGCCAATTCCTTGATCTTGTTAATAGCCTTTGTTGTTTTAGGAAGAAGGAAAACGTAACAGTGTTAGCCATCTATACTTTATTTCCTCGCTTTTTCCATTTTATTCACAAATGTTACTTATATCCCATATATTTAGAGCCTTACCAGACGAGCAGCATTACGGTAACCCTTGATGATAACATGGGGGCTCACACCCTCCTCGACGTAGCCCTTGATCTCCTTCAACAACTCACCAGCGAGAAGCACCACACTGGTAGTACCATCACCGACCTTTTTTATTATTATTAGAAAAAAGCACACCAATTAATGATATGCTTGAGAGAAAAAAGTGGGCCATGAAATATCTCTTTATTTATTTACCTCGGCATCCTGAGAGCGGGCAATGTCAACGAGGGTCTTTGCAGCAGGGTGAACAATATCAAGAAGCTTCATGATGGTAGCACCGTCATTGGAAATGGTGACCTGGCCTGATGACAGTAATGATGTTAAAATTTATTACAGATGGCCGCATCTATTTCCTCTTATTTATTTTCTTTAGATTTTACCTCTGCCATCGACCATCAGCTTGTCCATGCCTCTGGGACCAAGAGTGGTCTTTACTGTATCAACAACTGCAGCACAGGCATTGATGTTGGAAAGAAGCTGACCGGTTCCCTGAGAAGTGTCTGTGCCCTCTTTAAGAAGGATAATTTGAGGTTGCTAAAAGGTTGGCAAGGGATGATGAGACCATCTGATGACTTTTATTTTATTTTATTTTATTTTATTTTATTTTCAATGCCATCTTGCCCCTGTGATTAAATCTGTTTTTTTTTGTATATATATGTTTAAATGGGAGATGAGCTGATGAGACGCGGATCGCTGTGGAACGCGTCTCTCTTCTCTACCTGATGAACATGTAGATGATGTGTGGAGCTAAGATGAATAGATGAACAGATAGAATCTTACCATCATTGAGCGTGACATGGTGAGAAGTTATTTGACAGCTTATTTTGGAGAGGAGCAAACTTTCGAAAATTTTCTTTGGCAACGGACACGCGAAAGGTGAAATGGAAAGGTCCACCCAATGTGTACGTCACTTGTGCGGGGCACTAAATAGCAGAGAGGAAGATTTCCTTTTTCTGTTTGGTTTCCAATGTCTCCTATTGAAATATGATGTTGGTTCTGGGATATTGCATGATAGAAGCAGTAAACGGGCTGTATTGCACATGGCAGTGGAGTTTATATGTTGTAAAATGTAAAGAAGTCTCTATACAAGTTGATTTTCACTTTTATATACATATGAATATAGAGATGTATATTATAGAAATAAAGGTTTTTTAAGAAAAAAGGTTTAAATATTTAACGAGGTGTGGCCATCTTTCTGATCTTGCCCCTTCGGCTAGAACCCTCTCCTCTAACGACCATCGAATGGTCAAATGTACAATCAATTACACGTAAACCAGTTAAGAGGTAACCGCCACCGCCATTTGTCATCATGTGTGGGTGAGTGCGACCGGGCAAGACCTGGTATTCTCGAAGACTGCTCTCAGTGATATCTGACTGGATAAACTCTCCAGATTTACGCATCATATAAGCAGCATCGAGCAACATCTCCTTGTGAAAACTATAAACAACAACAGGCCTTGATCCAAGGATGTATTTTGACAGCTTCTTGATCACAGTCTCGGGTTTATAACAAGAAGATATAATAAGACTATAATAAAATTTAGTCAACAAAACAACAACAATCTTATATATATATATATGTGTGTGTATCCATAAACTTACCCATCAAACTCACCCTCCACCAGTAACTGGAGAGCTTTTGACCGAACAGCATACATCCTTGTCTTTCTTTCGTAAGAGCGCAAAGCCTCTTCTGTCATTTCTGATATTTCTTCTTCTGTTCTTTTCTCGACCTCATCTATCCTAGCTCCTATCAATACCATGCTTACTCTCTTCGGATGATGTCTACGTACCATAGCCCTTTTCAGAATCGACCATTGAAAATGGTACAGTATGAACAGTATCCATGATGTGTTTCGAAAAATTCATGTAACGCAGGACATCATAATTCGAATCCTTTCCATCATGCAAACCAACTAAAGTACCATAGCCTCCCAACCGCTCAGCTACAGCAGAGATAATTAAACCCTGGGTATCATCCACTACCAGGATCTTGCCATTGGCGCGTACGTTGGCATGGTTGAGCAATTGAGACAGAGTGTCGATGCGGAGATGTCTGATCTTTTCGGGATTCTTGTTAAAGAAGTATTGTGTTATAGAATAAAGGGTGGGTCGAACAGGTGTGAAGACCTTGAGGAACTTCATCATCTTGCGCTGGATGTATTTTGCTTTTGAAAACTCGGTCTTTTTGTCAAATTCGGTATGAGATTCGATCATTTTGCGAATAATTTCTGCAGCATCCATGTTGCCCTTCATGCCTTCTTCTTTTAACCGTTCGACTTCTTCTTGGGATAAAAGTTGGACAGAAGTATCGTCGACGATGTTCTGATTGTTTGCTGCAGTCTCCTCTGATGTTTATATCGTTTTTGTGTCAGTTTATATATATATATATACCTAATTGTTTTCTGGCCAAACTTTACTTACCAACTGAGCTAAGTGCCCAATTCGGTACAGGGCGGATGTTACCTTCCCTGTCATAGATTTCGTATGATAAACCAAAAGGTTGTCCAATTAGGTTATTGCACTGGAAGGAGCCAAACTTTCCGAGTGTTACGGTACTGATATATTTATATATATTTGTGAGAAAGCAAAGGTTATTTTGAATGAGTAAATTAGAATTGTGGCATCAAATGTCTATTTTCTTACCTGTCGGGTCTCATGAGGACCATCTTTACATTACCACTAGGCATATGGATAAGTACAAACTGCATGGCCTGAATGTGAGGAAATTGATCAACAATATCATCCTCAGATGTTTCTGCCGAGACAGCCGTAACAGGAGGTTGTTTTGTGGAATCGGCCATGCTTAAAGGAATGTGTTCTTAATTGGGTCTTTTTTTTTTTGTTCAAAAGTCTCGTAAAAAAACAGCTCAACGATAATGTAAAGTCCATAGTTTGTGGCTTTGTGGGCTATTAAGCGAGTCACACTGTCAAAAAAGGAGCAAAGTGTGGCGAGTATGATTGAGAAAGAAAAAAAGAGAGAAAGCGAGCGGAATATAAACTTCCGAGTATATTGAATCTGGTCTTGATTTGTTTGTAGCTTACCTTTTTTAGCATACATATTTCTCTTGATGATTTATGGAAATTTTGGAAAGTATGACAAAAATCAAGACTTGTTATATGTAAGAGTGCTATTGTAAGGTATTAGGTTATTCGATCTCATATACTCTGCTATCGTTAAATCTATTGCGTAGAAGAACAAATAGAAGCTGTTGGAATGTATAGGTGGTGCACGCAAAAATGCTATTTGTTTTATATGTACTCAAAATGCTTATACAGTCAAACCTGTAGATTTTTTGGGTTGGAGAAAAGTAAAATCTATTTGTCGATTTATACTATGTGTGGACAGACTGAAAAGTTTAAAAAAAAAATCAAAATTAATTCAAATGCATATTAGATAAAATTAAAAACCTAATACTATGTTTCATCAGGTAAAAATCTTTTACTATGGGATCTTCCGGGCTTTGCACCCTGTGACCCACCTCTTCCATCAAAAGTATGATCTTCTTCTCGACCCAGCTAGTACTAAGAGAAGAATGGCTGGTCAGAGCCATTTGAGCTTTTCAGTCTGCTCACACCAAGTATAAAAAAGTACTTTGAATTTAAATAAACATGGCATAAAGTATTATATTAATAGATGTTTCTTCTTATATCAGTAAAAGTATTTTCACGAATAGACTGCTTATTTGTATGAAATATTTAGTACGATTATTTTTGAAACAAAATATAAGCACCTCTTTAATTGTTTATTTCCCCTCCCCATCCTCGGTTGTTTTATTTAAGAAATGCACTATATAAACTTGTTGAGGATTTCCAAGAAAACAGGTACAAGTGAATCCTCTTTTCTTTTGGTGGTTGAGATTTAAAAAATAATAATCTCAGTCAATGTGAACGCCATGGTTGCTGCGCGTAGACTGTAACACAATCACACTTAAATTCTCTTCATTTTCACTGGGTGGCTTTATCTAGGATAAATATTAAAGCTTTGAAAGCATTCTACTGCGGTTCCGGAATAATGTTCAGTTCTTTAATACCTATAGTATGCTCTATAGAAGTTGCCTTCTTTTTTAAAAAATAATATAATAAAATAAAGGTTGCTATTCTCTATTATTTACATTTTTAAAGAAGATATTTTTTGCTTGGTTATAGCGCTGATTCCTATCATTGTACTTGAACTGTACTCATATTTGCTTGCTCGGGATGATGACACGACCTCAAAACAGCATTTATATGTGCTGCGGTTACCATCGCGCAGTATGTATTAGGAAATTCCTCAAAACGGCTTATTCTGGTGTAACCCCCATATTTATTTTAAAAAAAAAGAAAGAAAAGAAAGTATATAAATAAAGGTTTTTTTTGTTACTGTTTTTTTTTATCATACACTTTCTTTATTCTACTTTCTCAAATATGAGTAGCAGTGTCAATTCCACGGTCTCTATCCCTGCGATTATCGACAGTCCCTTGGTGGATAAAGCTTTCTTGCTTCTCGAGACTATCTCTGAAGAATCCTTCTGGGTCAACTTACTTGGTGAACGTCTTCTCAAGATTCTCAAGCGCTACTTTGGAAGTGATGTTGTGTTTCTGGGTATCATTGTCTACATGGCCCGTAAGTACCAGTATCTATCAGTAGATATTGAGATACTAACAACCTTTCAATATATTAGCCATTATTGGTGTCTATTTTAACAACCTCTTGTTGGTGTGCACGGTCTGGTTCAGGGAACGATTTTATGTTACTCTGCAAGTCAAAGATAGCGAGGACATTTTTGAGGGAATTCAAGAATACGTTGCAACAAAGGCCAAAGAAATTAAGCACCTTCGGTCCATGGAAGCACGCGATAAACCAGAAGAGGAGAATATCGAGCTCCAGGGTCCCTCTCCTCCTCCAAAAATTGATCTCTATCCATGTAAGCCAATTTCTCTTTCGGGACTGATCTAAAAAAAAGAATGATTATAATGTGTAAAACTGGCATTAAACTTTTATTTTGTTTTATTCCCTTTACAAAAAAAAATAAGTGGTTGATACAGAACAGGTTATTTGGTACAAAGGATATAAATTCTGGGTGTCATTCCGAAAAGATATCAGTAAATCGAAATACGCTCATCACTATGGAAACAATCTCGGGGATCTCTTGAACATGGTTAGTCAGACACCTGTAGTTCATGTCACGTAAGTATACATATATAAATATAAAGATTATTGGGGTAAAAGGGCTGCCTATTAAACTTAAATGCAATGTGTATTGTAGTATGCGCAGCTCAAACATTAAGCTACTCCGTCAGTTTCTTCAGGAATGGGTAACTCTTCACCATGAAAAGAAGCATGGCAAGGTAAATAAAAAGATGACAATTACTTAAATATTTTTATTAACTTTTTTTTATTATATTTTATAAATGCAGCTCTTGATTTACAAGTGCGTTCACACACGTTATGAGGGTGAAGAATGGAGACAGGTTGGTTCAAAAGAGCTTCGATCTTTTGATTCTGTTATCTTGAAACCAGGCCAGAAAGAGGTTCTCTTGGCTGGTAAGTAAACCATCAAGTCAAAAGTATATTTGTGGTCCAGGATTTTTGCTTAGCAATTGTTTTCTTCTTCTTCTTTGATTCAGACATTCAACGGTTCCGTCGTCGTGAGAAATGGTATTCTCAGCGTGGTATTCCATACCGTCGTGGATATCTTCTTTATGGACCTCCTGGTACTGGAAAGACTTCTTTTGTTCAGTCAATTGCTGTAAGTCATTGCATACTTTGTTGGCATATATAAAATTCACGCCAATATATCATTTGGCTTATTTATTTATTTATTTTTTGATTTATTTTTTACGTATATATAGAGTAAAATCAACATGAACGTTGCTATCATCAGTCTTTCGGGTTCCTTGACTGACGACAGTTTCAGCTATCTTGTTTCAGAGACTCCTCGTAATAGTATCCTAGTGATAGAAGATATTGACCACTGTCATATTTCGGACGTTTCTGATGGTGACAGTTCTGCTCCTGACTCGGGTGGAAAAGGAAAGATTACTATGAGTGGATTATTGAATGCCCTTGACGGTGTAACTGCTCAAGAAGGATCAATGGTTTTTATGACTTGTAACAGTATCGAGGCTCTTCAACCTGCCTTGTTGCGACCTGGCCGAATTGATATGAAGATGGAACTAGGCTATGCTAATAAGAAGCAAATCGAAGACATGTTCTGGCGCTTTATGGATCTGGATATTGATGCCGATATGAGTGAAAAAGAAAAGAAGATCCGTTCGGACAAGCTGGACAAGGTGGTAGTTAAGTTTGTGGACATGATTCCTGATGAAAAGGTCACACCTGCCGAACTCCAGAACTTCTTTATCATGAACATGGATGGATACGAAGAGAACAATGGATACGAATATATTATCGAAAAGATCCCCGAACTGTTGGAATCAATCGAACGAGACCGCCAGCAAGCCAGGGACCACAAAAACAGAGCAAAAAATGTAGTTCAAGGCACTGAACCAGTAGAGCCAGTTAAGCCAGTAGAGCCAGTAAAGGCAGTAGAGCCAATAGAATCGACTAAACCAGTAGAGGCTGAAGATTCAATGGACACAGACTCTTTGATACCACCAACACCCCCCTCAGATCCTGAAGATGCTATCGGATCTACATAGAATAATACATATTTAATCAACTTGCTTTAGGATAGTGCATCCAAAAAAGCTTAATAAAACAAAAATAGTACAATAATTGATTTAAAGGAGCTTTAGCTTTACATGCATTTTATTTATATTTTTTGGGAATTTAAAATAGTAAATTATTGGCCTTATTTAATTTAATTTAATTTTTTTTTAAAAAAAAAAGGTAGACAACAGCAGTAACCATGACAACAAAACTTGATTGTAAATATGTTTCTTGATATTATTTTCAGATATTCAAGCCACAAATTTAAGTAATTAAAATATAAAGATGGATTTGAGACTGTTGAAACATACAAAGATTTACTGTTCAATTTTAGGTTATTGAATGTATGATAATGTATCTATTAGAGCTTCTTTTAAATATATCCAACATAGAATTCCATATTTGTTTGTAGACAGGTTAGAACTATTGAGTATGAAATCAAGAAAATCTATATTTCACAAATGCAGTGTATAACATAAATATGTGTAAAAGAGCAGTTATGATATTCGTGAGATTTGACACCATTATTACAAGAGAAAACACCAAAAATAATAGATAAACCTTTATTTCAATTGACAGGTTAATTAGGTTTATCTAAAGCATTTAAGATTCTTTATTTATTTATTTATTTATTTGTTAATCCCTCGACCTACTTGACAGATTTCCTACATTTCTCATAACCAATTTTTGTTTTTATTTATTTATTTATTTATTTATTTATTTATTTATTTAATATACACACATAAAAAAAATATGCTTGGGTAAAGATAAGGCCGGTAGAAATACATGCACAAGTATGTATAAAATAGATGTTCCTTCTTTACATTTATATAAAAAGAAAGGGAACTAGTATTAATATTATTGGTTAACGATCAGAGTTTTTTTAAGACTATATAGATATATAGATAAGTAAATAAGTAAATAAGTAGATAAATATAAAAAGAAGAAGAAAATAGACATAAGAATAATAAAATAAAATAAAAGGGTGTATAGGAATATATACATATATGGATATATATAAATAAAGAAAGAAAGAAAAAAGAAAAACATCAAAGGTAAACTATAAATGCAGGGACAACTATATAATAAAATCACTTAAAAATCAGAAATAAGAATAAGAATTGGGTTTACATAGTCAGAACCAGTGCTGACAATATGCAACGTTTGAAAGTAACTAATATATATATCTATATATGGGTGTGGGTTTATATGTATATGTATATGTTATGTATAGTAGTATAAAAGAAGCTGAAAAGAAGAAAGGTAAAAAGGTAGAAAGAAATAATAGAGATGTAGTGAACATGAAATCAATATTCTTTTTTTTTGTGGGTATGTTTTTTTTTTGCTTTTTTTTTTAGGGGGTTTTTATATGAGTCTATGGTGAGACAACAGATCCATTTGGTTCTGGAGTGTGTTTCCGTTTCCTATTGATGGGTGTGAGAGGGGTACAAACGAATAGGCAGAAGGAGGGGGTGAAGGGCCGTCTGTGGGAGAAGTGGGGGGAGAAGACGACTCTGAGCATTCTGGAGAAGGCGGTGAATAAAACGTTGAATTTGCAGAAGCCAAGAACAACGTGCCGTTATTGTAACCTGATTGGCTTGTCTGTACACCTACAGGGGGGTTTGCCAGGAGGGATGCTTGTCGTGTATCAATTCGATTTAGCTCCTCGCCCTTGATGCGGTGAGTGGTTTGATCGCTAGACAAATTCTGTGGAGAGGCACTAAGGGACGGCTCAGATGATGGTGGGGAGGATGCATAAGACAGTACAGAAAGAGCCTGGATTTGCTGGTGCTGGGTGAGCTGGGTGAGTGTTTGGTGATCGTTTGAAGAGCCGGGTATAATAACGAGTGAAGAGCATGAGGATTCAGATGAAGAGGGATAGTCGTCCATTGGGTCAGTGTAGCTAATATCCGATGCATTATGGCTTGATCGCCGGTCTAGAATTGAATATGGCTCTGCCTGGGAATCATTAAGGTAATAGTTACCGCCAAATGATGATGACAAGAACTCCATTCCACTATTACTATTATTATGGTTATGATGATTGTGATGATGATTATGATTATGGTTGTGATGGTTATGGTTATTCTGTTGCTGTGAGTAATAGAATGAGGCATCAAATGGAGAAGATGGAGTAGGGGGACCTCCGATGTATGTAGAGGAAGATGCTACGGCAGCGGCAGCAGCAGTTGTGGCCACAGAAGCAGCCATAGACAAGTACATTCTGGGATTTGGGTGGGCGGTGGCTGGTGGTGGTGGTTGGTAATAATAGGCTGGGTCGTGTTGCCACAGTGGCTCAGAACATGACACGTCCTCAAATGGTTTTGTGTCCACTGAATAGTCCATACTTGTGTTGATCGATGGTTTTGTGTCTATTGAGGATAGGCAGGGTAGTGCAGGGGAGGATGTCTGATCGATCTGAGTTTGTGGTGACTTTGGCACTCCATTCATTGTTGGGCTGGTGCATCCATTGCGTCTCGAAATGCAAAAAGGACACTGTCTGACAAAACGGGCGATGAGCTCCTTGGGGATCCATGAGTAGCGTCTTCGGACCTTGAATGGCAAAGTGTCAGTGATTATTCAAGCATTTTTTTAAGAAAAAAAAGGAGAGTTACACGAGAAGCTTACCAGGGCTGATGTCTTATCTCTGCCTCCGTGATGGGCTTCACGGTGTGCACGTACTAGGATACTGTAGATCTGTTCACGCATAGCAACGGGTTTGTTGTCATGACAAACTACATCCATGGAATTTGTGGGGGCGAGCTGGAACATCTTTTTAACCCAGAATCTGAATTGGGCAGTGGATATGGCTGTGTTTCTTGGATCCTTGAGTACCTGGAGAATGAGTGAGTATCGATGCTGATCGACAAGAGCCTTGTCACGCTTTTTGGAGGAGAGATTCTGGAGATACTCTTGGACGATATTATCAAATTCCTTAAAAGACGGGTATTGTTCTTGATCATTGAGAACAGGTGCTGTTGAATGATGAGAATAATAAAATGGAAGGTCAGACTGGATAACCCTAGTTGGTTTGGATGTATTTGAGGCTGCTGTTGCTACAGCTGCTGCTACTGTGGCTATTGCAGCAGCAGTGGCGGTTGGGTTATGTTTGAGAGATGGGTTCTGCTTGAGGAAGGCATAGTAGTTTGGTTCTTGGTTGTGATAGTCTTGTAGGATTTGACCGTTAGTGAGATGCTGTAGTTGGGAATTCATAGATCGAGTGTTGAAGACTTTTTTTTAAAAAAAAAAAAAGAAGAAGAAGAAGAGATATTTTTTTTTGGATTATTTTTTTTGTTTTGGAATGAAAAGGTTGTATAAAATAAAACAAAATAAAATGAAATAAAATATAATGGAATAGAATAAAGAAATATAGGGGTAAAGCAAGAGGGAATATGAGAAATCGAACTCAATTTTTAGTATGAAATTGGGCGGTAAAGATATAGTCTTTTTGTAAGCGGAATTTTTTTTTCTTTGTGGTGACTACAAGCAGGTAAAGGAACCAAACAAGCAAGTATAAGATATATATACGTATAAGAAGAGTACGGATCTACCCGAAAGAATGATCCTCTTTATTTACTTTATTAATTCATACGGCATGATAAAAGGGAACTATTGGAAAAGAAAAAGAAAAAGAAAAAAAATACTATGTATATATATGAAATACAGGGTGACCTATTGTTATATATATATATATATATATATATTTATCATATCATATCCCCTTATTCATCAAGCCTTTTGTTATGCGCATCTATTTGCATACTCACTTACATATTTCCTATATTCTCTTTCCAATAGCAACATTAAACACACAACAAATACTCTGATTTATTTATTTCCAAGAAGTATACATATCACTATACACATATTGAATCGATATATCATTTCATTTCATTTCGTATCATAGCATATCAGAAAACTCTCTTTTTCTTTTATTGGCTTCAAGAAAACAAGGGGTGGTGTATTGTGCCTATTAAATGTATAATGTAAAAGATGTTGGTGAATGCAAACCAGTAATCCAATGCCTTTCTTATTTGTAGATTAATGTCCAAAAAAGATGATTAGAAATGCTTCTGAGTGCTGAGGTATGTGCATCATTTTTTCTTTCTTTATATATATATATATATATAGATATATTTCCTGTCTGTGCGTTTATGTATCTATGTATGTATATATGAATATATATATATATATATAATTATTATCACTATCTCAATTAACCGAGCTATACCGTATATTTATTTATTTATTTATTTTATACATGTATAATTATATTTACTTGGCAATCGATTGGGTAATTGAGTAATTGATTGGATAATTGATTGATTGATTGATTGATTGATAACTTGCAAGTCATTATCAGAATATACATATATATACATATACATATACATATACATTTATACATGTACACATACATATACATTTATACATGTACACATACACGCACACGCACACGCACGCACACACACGCACACACGCACACACGCACACACGCACACACGCACACACGCACACACACGTATATATCTATATACGTACTTATGTATGTATTTTATTTGTATATATATATATATATATGTAAATGTGTAGATATATACGTATATAAATTATGAAAATGTAAAGAGAAAATAGACACTATAAATATTAAGAAATGAGAAATGAAAGATGTTTGAAAGGAAAAGGGTGAAATTCATTAAACAAACAAAAAACTGTTTTCTAAAAAAAAATTAAAAAAAAAATTGTGAGATAAAACGAAATATGAAGGTAAAGGTAAAGGTAAAGGCAAAGACAAAGGTAAAGGTAAAGGTAAATATGGAGGTAAAGGTAAAGGTAAATGTGAAATTGAAGGGGTGGTGTATAAAGGGGGTATGGGAAAATAAATATTAAGAAAAATAAAAATTGCATTTCAGGAAGTCGGATTGTCCTCGGTTGCAACAGGAGTTCGACGAACACCAAGGTTCGAAAACGTAGTAGTAAGGAGGTTTTCTACCCTGAGTTTAATTCCGCGCTCTAAACCATCAGAAACGAATTGGTTTATTTTATTGTGCTTTATAAATACTCGATCCAATCAATCTCAGTCCAATTTACCTTCTTTTTTGCTTAAAGACGACTGCACTACGGCACCACTAGATCGAGAAGTACTTAAATTTGCGCTAGTATTTAGATTTGCAGAAGTACTTGGTTGTGGAGGTACATGAATGAGGTCCAGCTCTGAACGACTCCGCTTCGAAGACATCACTACATTAAACTTAGTACGGCTTATCGTTTTATTATATCATCTTATAGCATATCATATTTTCTAACCTTCTGTCTTGAGGCCCTTTGTCTTGCGCGTCTTTGGCTTTTGTTGTTTTGGCTTCGTCTCTGCCAGCTCCTGTGTACTACGTCGTCGGCCCAAACCGGCTATTCCCTCTGAAAAATCCTTGATCATGCTAGATCGAGATGGTGCTGGCGTCAGATCAAACGTCTCCTTTAGACTCTTGGAACTACGCGAACTTTTGTCAGATGCTGTCGAGGGGGACTTGTTGTGCTTTCCAGTAGTTGTCATCTTGGGTTCATAAGACACTTTGCATCCCCGTTCCACAATACCGGAAAGGATACCTTCGCGTGCACGGGCCATTGGCTGTGCAAACTTTGGTGATTTCAGGGCGGCATATTCGGCATTAATCACTTGTCAGAAATTTATGGGTTAATTACCATCAAATAAATCCCAATTTACAATCATCATCACCCCGGCTTACATTTTGCCAATATAAAGGATCGCAGATCTGACTGCTCAAAGAAGAACCCGCCATCAGGTAATTTAGGTCCAAAATCTGGTACGTCTTCCACAGTAGCCACTTCCACTCTAAAGTTCATTTATAATAAATATATATATATATAATTGAAGTATTAGTTTGTTAATCTATATATACATATACATACATATGTATGTATGTATGTATTTATTACCCCTTGTTTCTCTATTTACGCTTTGATCCAAACTCCCTTTCCTCGCTCTCTTTCACTTCTTCTTTTTTTTTTACCCCTTGCATACCTCCAACCAATCTTGCCATTCCACTCTTCTTCGTGCACGACAATAAATGCATGCAAAAACTGTGACTTGATCGCTGCAGGGTTAAATGGCTGTCGTCCTTCTGCAAAAACAATACACACAATATCTTTTATATATATATATATCATTAGTACAAATATTCTTATCAGCCAAATTAACACTATTTTCTCTCCCCCCCCCCCCCCCCCCCCCCTTGCATTCTATTGATCTTACCATTCCCAATATGTCTCTTTCGTTGAATTTGCTGTTTATCGCCAGGTTTTGAGGGTATAAGCGTTGACACGTGGTAAGCCAGGACGTTGTCATTCCAAACGTCCGTGTAAGTATGTTCACCAGAGTCACCGCCTAAATTGAAGAATTAAAAAAAAGGGGTGGAAAAAAGTGTATATAGGTTCGTCAAGGAGGCTCCCCTTCTTATTGCTTTATTTTCTTTTCGTCTTGTTCTCTTGTATTCTCACAAACTATTGAGTGCACAGACTTACTCTTTGTATCCAGTCCAGCTGCCCACCCTGTGTATCCCTGCAATTCTACCCGTTGTCCGATAATATGAAGGAAACGATCGAATTTGTCGGAATCGTGCTGATTTGAAAACCAATCCTCTTCTTTCGTCTGACCTTCCTTGACATATAACACACCAAATTTATATCGTTTGTGAATCTAGAATAGAAATATATATATATACATTCAAAAAAAAATGAGCTTAAAAGAACAAAGAAAAAAAATACATATACATGTATCTCTGTAAGAATTGGTGCTCTTACTGAATTTTCATCAAGTTTCAAAACTTCCTCTTCGATTCCACTCGACTGCATGACACCAGCATCAATTTTACCCAGTCGATTGAAAGGCACGTCAAAAGACATCTCGATTACACCTTTCCATGTAGTGTCATGGATCATAGTTTCACCCTGAGTCTCCAGGATGCCGGCATCCAAAGGTGCATTAAGCAAAAACGAATCTGGCAAGATCTTCCTGGTGTCGGGACTCTAAATCACAATTTATTTATTTTTATATAAATCTAATCAAACAAGGAAAACTCATACAGATTCTCTCTTTTGTACCTGCTTAGTTCTGATTATCACTCGATATTGTCGCTGTGGTGTGCCAGTTTCGTCTGCACCTTCTGAGTCTTTCTGTGTGTCACACACGGCTGTGATGAGTACAGGCTCGCCATCCTCCATGTAACCACAAAAGGTAGAATAGTCGGTCCCAACAAAGTGTGATCGGAACCAACACACATCCCAATCCATGTGTTCGACTTCTGATTGGTCATAGTCCTGGTATGGTGTCTCCATAACAACAGGTTCAATACCAAACCTATTACTGCCTTCGATCTTGTAACCCTTGCAGGGAATCACCATAGCCTTTTCGAATATCTTGTGGTATTGACAAATACACTGATTCACCATCTGCTTCATTGACGAAACGATTTCCTTCACAGTCTTGGTTACCGCCTGGTTAATTTCGGCTTCTTTTTTAAGTCGGTCTCGGACTTTAAGGTGTTCCGTACTCGCTGTCGAGCTGAGTGCACGACCATCGGCTAGTTGGGAATCAAGTACGGTAAAGAATGAAGATACACTTTTGCGAGAGAGAGGTCCGTATTGATCCCACTCTACCATGTCAGACATCTTGCGTAAATCGACTGCGATAGACTGAAGTGCTTCATCGGGGAAGATTACGGAAACCCTGGAACCAGCCGAGGGTACAGGTGCGAGTACAACTGATGCAAGTGTCCGATCGCATGCATGAATGAGTTTACTATGAAGTGTAGTTAGAGTGGTGGCAACAAGTAGGGTCGGGTTAAAGAAATCGATTCTGGGCCGACTGGGAATAGCTTCGACAATCTCAGGGTTATTGTTATTCGTGGATGATAGTGTTAATGCTGATGTTGGTATTGGTGTGGTTGAAGTTGAGGTTGAGGTTGAAGTTGATGATGAGGTTGATGATGAAGTTGAGGTATGTGCTGTAGTTGAAGTAAAGGTTGATGTTAATGATAAGGTTGCGTTTGCGTTTGTGTTTGCGGTTTCGTGGGTGAGTGTGGTAGTATTTGAGGAACAAGGTGGAGGGTACTGTCCCTGGGCAAGTTGACGTAAGGACGGTACTTTATCTTGACATGACTTTGCACGTTGTCGACTCCAGACAATGTCTTGGAGAGATGGTTTGGAGGTAACGATGTGGTCACTCTTTGTATCTGAGGAATACTGGTCTACAAGGTCAAGATTGCCGAATGAAATCATACTAGATGATGCCGAGCCCTCTCCCAACTCCTGGTCAAAAAAGGCCATGTTTTCAATTTCCTCGCCAAACAATAGTTTCCCCACAGCACTCGATTGGCTGCTGCTGCTGCCAACTACTGGATCAAGACCGGCACCGTCCTGCTCCATTATCCTAACGATCTCATCACTAAATCCGAGAGTATGCGGTTCTCCCTTTTCTTCATTAATCACAGACACTCGCCTAGATGGGCTTGTTTCTTCTTTTTTAAGTAACCGTACTGCTGGATCCGATGCCATGCTGTTCCTCCGTTTTGAGAATGTGTTTGTTGTTCTGGATTGTCTCGTATTCACTAAACTCGTGTTTGCGCGACCATCTTTGAGTTCAAGTACCGAATAGCTCGTGGAGGCGTTTAGACTCAAGTCGCCCAGCGACCGGTCTACATCCAACATATCGTCTTCGGGCGTGCGAGAGAACATTCCGGCAAGATTCATTGCACTAGGTGTTCGTCGGCGTAGTCGCGTAGAAAACGATTCGCGGTCTGTAGGGTGATATAAAGATGTTGGAACTGTTGGCTCGAGACGGGCCTGGATATGACGAGCGTCTTTGTGCCTCGCCCGTTGACTACCTGATTTGATAACAAAATCCTTTACGGATACTAACGAGGATTTAACCACGTTGGGTAATTTACTGATTCGACTTGCAGTGCTGAAGATCGAACTCGTGGTTGACATGTTGGACCGCAGTGAGTCATTCGATGGTCGTCTGGCGATTCGTCGAGGAAAGGTGTCATGAAATGAGTCTATAGATGAGAGGCGAGGGGATTCTTGTCGTATAACGAAACCACTAACGCGTGGACTTTGTTGTTGTTGGTATTGAGCGGAATGTCCAGCAGCATCTCGGTGCCGTTCCTCTGCATTATGGATCTGTTGGAAGCGAGTGTATCCAGTGTCATTGGTTGTCTTGGTGTCATCACTCGTCTCTCCCTCATTATGCTCTAAAGAGTTATCGGTGGAGTGTCTTTGGGGATAATCGTTTTTTGGGTCGTAGCTGGTATGAGATGAACCGTAGGTCCTACCATGATCTTGAGCAGACAACATATATTATATATGTGTGTGTACAATATATCTATATGTACGTGTACTTGTATTATATTATATTATATGTATATATATATATATATATTATTATATTATATATTATATTATATAAGATGAAAGAGAGAGAGAGAGAGAGAGAGAGAGAGAGAGAGAGAGAGAGAGAGAGAGAAAGAGAGATTAAGGAGCGGATGAATGAATCGCTTTTGTCAGCAATTTTGTAAAGTACAGAATTAGTAGATGGTAAAGGTGCAGAAAAGGGACAGATTTTTTGGACCTTTTTTTTTGGTTGAAAAAAAGGGGGGTGAGGCTTCTTCTTCTTCTTCTACTTTTGGTGAGGAGAAGAGTGTTTTTTTTTAAAAAAAAAAAAGGGCTTCAAAAGCAAACGCACACAGACACAGGCACAAGCACAGGCACAGGCACAGGCACAGGCTGAGGAAGTGAGCGAGAGAGAGAGAGAGAGAGAGAGAGAGAGAGAGAGAGAAAGGGGGGAGCCCGACCCGTCCTCTCATTACTGAATTTCGATACCAAAAAAGGGAGACCACCCCGTTATTGCTACAACGTGCACTCAAATAATCATATTTACATTATACATATATAAAACATACAGTCTTTATACAGTACATATATACACATATATGTGCATGTAAGGAAAAAGAGATAATCAAATGAACATAAAAAAAACATTAAATACTTCTTCTCAATTAACGTTAAAGAAGTGTACAAAAATAAGAATTAAAAAAAATTAAAAAAAAAAATACAAATTCTATAGGGTTTTATTTAAAAAAAAATTACAAAAGGAAAACAAACAAATTATCAAATTATACAAATATTTTACGCTATCTTAACTGCCTCTACTTCTTTAACGACGTCATCAATTATTGATTCAATCTTTTTTGTAGGCATAATATTTTCTTCCTTCTTGGCCACCATTTCGTCTTCCTTCTCGGTCACTTTTTCGTCTTCCTTCTTAGTTTCTTTTACATCTTTTTTTGTTTCTGCTTTTTCATCATTTGTCTCTGTTGTTTCGGGTGCCTCTATTGTTTCGGGTGCCTCTGTTGTTTCAGACTCCTCATCCTCAACCACTGTGGAGGCAGATGAGTTAAGCTTGAGTCTGGCATGTTCTGCTGCTTGCTCGCGGTCAATCTTGATCTTGGAAAGGAACTCGGGAACACCTTCAATAAGGAGATCAAAGATTCCATCCGGATTCTCATCGGAGCTATTTTCCATAATAAGGGTGATAAAGTAACTCTGGAGCTCAGCAGTTGTAACTTCATCAACTGGAACACAATCGGCGAACGTGTTACAGATTCCGGCCAAATAGTCTCTTCTTTTGCCAACAATCATATCAAATGTATCGTAATCATGGCCAAAGAAGCGCCAGAACATATCCACAATCTGTTCACGCACTGCATAATCAAGCTTCAATTTGACATCCATTCGACCTGGTCGCAGTAATGCGGGCTGGATCTTATTAAAGTCATTGCACGTCATAAAGATCACTATTGAAAATATTACAATATCAGATTTGGCTCAATGCTTACAAAGATTAAAAGATCACAACAACTTACTCGCTCCTTCTTGACCTTGGATGCCATCAAGTGCATTGAGCATACCAGACATAGTCACTCGACCAGTTTCTGCGCTGCTGATATAATGGTCGAGATCTTCAATAACCAGTAACGAGTTTGACGGTGCGTCAGCCAGCATATCGGTGAACTCGCTATCACCATGTACTTCCAGTAAACTGACCACAGCCACATTCATACTCAATTTGCTCTATAAAGAAAATGATTTCATCAATATCTGTTTGGGCAGAGTAAACTATAAACATCTACACTTACAGCAAGCGCTTGGATAAGAGAGGTCTTTCCGGTACCAGGAGGGCCATACAAAAGGTAACCACGACGGTATGGAATACCTCTGGTCTTATACCATTTGCGACGATGACGGAATATTTCCATGTCATTGATTATCTTTTCCTTCAGTCCAGGCTTCAGGTTCACTGTCTCAAATCCACGGGGTTCAACTGTTTTCATACATTCCCAAGAGTAGCCATTGTACTTGTATATTGTCACCTACATATTTGTGCAAATTTATAGGTTAATATATGCACAATACACCTTTTTTTTCTACTAAGAAAAACAAATATGTCTACTTACATTATCACCATCTTGCTCATTGTATTGATCAGCCCATTCTTGCATAAACTGCTTCAATAAATTCAAGTCTTCATCTTCCATACTATACAAGCTAAATGAGACACATAATTCGCAGGCAAACAATATGCAAAGTAAACTTACGAAATTGACAGATATTCGGTTCTTGATCTATGGTGGCTCGTATTGTTATCATCATCTGTTCGTCGAGCGACGTACAATATATGACCCTTGTACTCAATCTCAGCAGAAGTATTAACCACTATATTATAAAGTTAGTTAGCAAATAATATATATATATATGTGTGTGTGTTGACTTACAAGGATAGAAGCCAACCTTTGGCAGTGATTTCACAACAGGAGTATCGGAGGTGTGAACTTCTTCAGGCTCATATCCGGCCACTGCCTCTTTCAAGCCAGGGACTGACTTTGTATTCCGGTTGATGAAATATGATATGGCAGAATAGATATTGTCTGAGGGTCGTATTTCAACCGATACGTATTTTGGGTCATTTCTATTTCTGAGCAGACGTTCTACCAGCTCATCCCATCGTGTGCGAAGAATTGCTAATGGATTTTTGAATGGTTTGAAGTAAGATATCATGTAGTTTTGCAGACGTGTATATATGTATATTATATATTAAGTTCTTACGTGTGATATAGAATATGATGCTGAGCATTACAAAGTCGTTTCCAAAGTAACGTTTGCCGAGGTTTGCAAGACGTTGGCCTATAAGACCTTCCCAGAAGGTTTCTTCGGATATTCTTTCGAGAAGTGTGAGGATTTTGTCAAACACGCACTTAAGTTGGTGCATGTTAAGGGACCGTTTGGCTATAGCGGATGAAGACATTTGTGTAGGCGAGCTTTTGGAGTTGTTGGTTTGGAAGAATAGATTGGAAAAGAAGTGAATTAAAAGGAAAAGAAGAGCTTTTATACTATCGGTGGCAAATGAATATGCTTAATAGGATTGTTTTGTATTACGTAAATTGATAAACGGCTTTAGATGAAAGTATTGAGGATTTTGTATGCAGTGCCACGATACTGTAACTCAAGCTTGAGTAGAAGAAAATTGACTGCGGCTTGTACATCGCTGGAGGAGTCAAAAAAAGGGGAATAAGGAAGATGGCGCAGCTGAGATGTTACACGGTTACTACGGAACACAAGTGAAAATAGAAGTTGAGGACACTTTATTTTTTATTATTATTGTTCAAACAGTTATTTGTGCCTTGAACTACGTGTTTCTTGCACCCTTGTTTCTTTTACTCGCTTGTTTATTTTTCATCCATAGAAATATTAACGAAGACTATTTTTTTAATAAATACCATTTACACTACACAGCCATTTAAACTAGAAAGTACGACGTTCACAAGCGTAATGACTTTTTCCTAAAGAAGCTTCATTCTGGAATACAACTTATTACACTCAGTTAATATGAAAAACGACGCCAGGTTTTGTTAATGTTTATATATTTGAGTACTATCTCTTGGAAGTAAAAGAATCTCAAACCGCAGTTTAATTTTACCTTTTCCTTTTTAGAGACAAAGGAATTTGGTTTCCATATTTACTGATATAATGATACTCATGCATCAAGCCACGCCACGTCGTACCAAAAAAAAACTATATATAAATATATGTGCGTTCGGAACGACTGGTTTTCTTTTACATTTTGGTGCCAGTTTAATAAATTGGAACTCTTATCAAGGTGCATTGCTTTAATAACTCATAAATTGTTCATTTCTTTTTCACACATCAGTAAATATATTTTCAGAAACATTCTCCAATCAAATCCACAAAATTGAATTGTATTTTTACGTACACACATAAAAACCAGTCTGCGAATTTAATTGGACAAGTTATCTAAAAATATAGCTAGAATAAAGTAATAACATTTAGACCATCTGAAATAATATAAGCTATTTTAAAATAGAATTATATTCGATATTGTGATATTATATAGAGAAAGAAAAAGGAAAAAATATCTGTGATGAGGATACTGTATACTAAATTTCCTAACCGATTGTTTTTTCTTTCTTTCAGCTGTATAGATGTTTCTGCTAATGTTATCCTCTATTTACTACAGAATCTCAAAGGTTTGGCAAGCTAGGAAACTGCCCAAGTCAATTATGGTAGAGTTTGACTTCAGTCGTTTATATTAGAGGTAAATATATTGTATTAACAACAACAAAAAGCCTTGACCAGTGACATGAAAATGAGAAACATTCAATAATAATAATAACAAGCTATGAAATGTTGCAAGAGCTTGAGGAAGATTCAAATGAACTTAACACCAAGTTTGGACCTCAAAACAATCCTGAATATCGAAAACATGATAAAGGCCAAGACAAATAATTGAGTTTGTCTTCTAAAAGTATGAGTAAAAAACCGAGAGGACAGAATATTAAGGTATCATAACCAAGAGTCCAGAGATTTGAGAAGCCATTACACCGTCAAATATTGGAGGTAAAATTGACACCAGAGTAGAAAAAGGTGAAATACAGCTATAGTATCAATTCCGAGGTTTTTTGCCCAGCTGAAAGAAAAAGAATACGAACTATCAATGAACCTTGTCTGCTATAAACCAAGTATATCACACCTTATTCTGCTACGACACATTTTCATGGCACTTATAAATATTTAATATCTAGCTGATTGTTCAAGACGTCATGCGCGAAAGAGTGAGAAAATCCTTGACAGAACAAGTCGTAGAAAGATTGTACACTAAAGTTATTGTTTTACTTAAAAAAAACTGTGTATTGGAAAATTCAAGAAATATATACCCATCAAGAGCACGCCAATATTAGCGTTGTAGAATAAATTAAATACTCTACGTAAGAAATTCTCTTATTCTAGTTATACCTTTAGATAATTTGTCCAATTAAATTCGCAGACTGGTTTTTATGTGTGTAAGTGAAAATACAATTCAATTTTGTGGATTTGATTGGAGAATGTTTCTGAAAATATATTTACTGATGTATGAAAAAGAAATTAAGTGAATGGTTGGTAAAGACACAGTGTATAAATAAACAGTACGGTACTAATAGGTTATTTTATGTCTTGTATGCAATGGTAAGTAAGGGGGAAAATCAAACTACATGTGTGGTGTGGATAGGATATTATTTCGCCGTTGATGATTCTTCTCTTGGCTCTTTGTGTATAAAGAAAAAGTGTCTTGTTCGCAAAATATGTCAATAAGCCTTTGGTAAATAATGACATCTAAATATATATATAAAAAGGAATAGTGTTGCAACTCCAATATATTTTTTATAAAAAATTATAATAATCATTTTAAACGCGCCTATGGTTGTTACAGTCTAGACAACGCATATGAAGACAAATAGAGTGGGTGGCACCAATATAACTTGTGTACTTATAAGTAAACTACCACCGATCTTTCCTCTCATTTCTAGTTTGGTCTATCTTTGTATTCGAAAAGCACTATATTTCAAGTAAATAATTATATACAGCTTAATAAATGATACACACATAAACTACCAATTACGCTCGTCTATCTTATGAAATTGTGAGGGAATCTTTCTCCTTTATATAGCGCTCCTTTTCTGTATGATACGATGTCTTTTGATGGTCATATATCTCCTATTAGATCACCTACTGACAGTCTTTTCATGCTTGGTATCTTATAAGACATGAAAACAATCACGTGAGGTGTACCTACAAAGTGATGTGTAAAATTGGGTTCTCGATTCCAACAAAAAAGAAGGCGCCCTCTCCCTCTCTTTCTCTTTCTCTCTCCCTTTTCCCTCTTATTTTATACTACCGAGTCTATTGAAAAACGGACGGTGTATTTTATTTTAAAAGCCTTCTTTTTCTCGTAAACCCTCACACAAACAGACGCTTATCCGACTATCCTGGGCTTTCTTGTTCAATTCTCGGTAAAATGATAAAAGGACTTAAAGACGCTGTAAGTACACGAACACGCACTATCCACAGACACATATTACTATATTAATATGTGTGTAAATCATTCACATAACTAACAATATTCACAATCTTTCTCTCCCGCCTTCTCCCCTTTTAATATATGGGATAATAATATATACTAATATATTCTCTTTATGACAGCTTACTAGGAGCAAGTCATCTCACTCCAGTGACTCAAAAACCCAAAAACAACGCCAGCAGCAATCGATTCAATCAAACCAAAGTGCTCCACAATCTCCAAAAACTAGATCAGCTGTACTCACTCCTATGCAGCAACAACAACAGCAACAGCAACAGCAACAGCAACAGCAACAGCAACAACAACAACAACAGCAGCAGCAGCAGCAACTCGCTCAACAGAAACAACAGCAGCAACAATCACCCTCATCACACCAACAATATCCTCTTCCTCCCGCCATAGAAACAGGTTTACCGGAATTTCTTGTGAATGTAAGCATAAAATGATAATAACGATCTACAATCAGCATCGTCAGCATCAGCAGCACCAAAATAAACCAAAACATTGCCTGATGCCTAATGTATCCTCCTTTTAGGGAGTATTGCCTCAATCAGCACCTAGGTCGCCTGCCTCTGGGGGTGGAATGGCTAAGGGTATGAACAGACTTCAAACCACTCCCAAGGATACTATCCCTCTAGGAAAAACCCCTCGGCGGCAGCGTTCTTCTCGCTTCAATGTCCACGAACAAGTTGAACTAGAGAAATACCCTCACTTTAATGGTAAAAAAAAGCATTGCTGTGTACGCTAATAAAAAAGGGTGGGTTATTGATGACAGATATCTATTGCTGTACTTTTCTCCTTGTGTACTTATAGAGGTCCCACCTACACAGAGACATGAATTGTTTATTCGAAAATTAGCTCAGTGCCAAGTGTTATTTGACTTTAATGATGCATCTTCAGACCTAAAGGGTAAAGAAATTAAACGACAGGCATTACAGGAAATGCTGGAATACGTCGCAACTACAAGAAACGCAATTGTAGATCAAATTTACCCTGATGCTATTCGTATGGTAAGAACTATATTTACATGGAGCTAATATTACTGGGGTAATGTACTGATCATCACATTCTTACCTACCTTTATTTCGTTACCTGTTTTTATTATTATTATTACTATTACTATTCAAATGCCATTTAGTTTTCTGTAAATCTGTTTAGAACCATCTCTCCTCAGGCAGCTGTTGGCGGTGTGGCTTATGATCCTGAAGAAGATGAACCCGTATTTGAGACAGCATGGCCTCATCTACAACTTGTGTATGAGTTCTTTTTACGCTTTGTAGAATCACCCGACTTTAATATACATGTGGCCAAAAAGCACATTGATCAGAAATTCATTCTTCAGGTAAGAAAAAAATGCAAGATGTATATATATATATAAAGAAACGAAGCAAAATCCTTTTGATACAAAATATGTATATTATGTAGTTACTTGAATTGTTCGACAGTGAAGATCCCCGTGAGCGCGATTTTCTAAAGACAACCTTGCATCGGCTTTATGGAAAATTTCTTAATCTCAGAGCATTTATTCGACGATCTATCAACAATATTTTTTTTCAGTTTGTATACGAAACAGAACAGTTCAATGGCATTGCTGAATTACTAGAAATTTTGGGAAGGTAATAGGTGCTCGATGAGTTTGTATATAGATGGATATGTATATTTGTGTATGTATATGTGTTAATATCGAATATATATATATATAATTATATAGTATTATCAATGGATTTGCACTTCCTTTAAAAGAAGAACACAAGACATTTTTGAAGAGAGTCCTTATTCCTCTTCATAAACCTTCTTCTCTGGGAATGTACCACCCCCAGCTGGCATATTGCGTAGTACAGTTTTTAGAAAAGGATCCAACGCTCACTCCAGAAGTAAGTACATTTATCCAAATAAATATAAAGACAAAAAGAGAAAGAGAGCGAGAATTAGATGAATGTACCTGTGCGTGTATACATGTATATTAAATTTTCCATTAAAAGGTCGTTTACAGTCTATTACGTTATTGGCCTAAGGTTAACAGTGCAAAGGAAGGAATGTACCTTAATGAAATGGAGGAAGTTTTGGATGTGACAGAGGGAGTAGAGTTTACAAAATTTGCTGTCCCCCTCTTCCAGAGATTAGCCCTTTGTGTCTCCAGTCCTCATTTTCAGGTAATGCTCTTGACAATGTTTATTTGATAACTATTGAAGGTCTTTCTTTTTTATTAACATAAAAATGATGGGTATAGGTTGCAGAGCGGGCTCTGTACTACTGGAATAACGAATATATAGTGAACTTGATTAATGACAATATCGAAACAATTATGCCAATTATGTTCCCTCCTCTTTATAAGAACTCAAAATCTCATTGGAACAGGTGCTTTGATAAAAAAGGATAAAGATGCGGTGTGTAGTGATGTGTGGGAGATACTTATGTATGCTTTATTACTACCACTACTTTAGAACAATTCATGGTCAAGTATACAATGCTCTAAAGATGTTCATGGATTCCGACCCAATATTGTTTGATCAGTGTACACAAGTTTTCAAAGAAGAAGAGAAAAGGTAAGATAATGAAAAATAGATTGATTGTGAGGGATATCAGCTAAGTAATATGCAACTCATGTGTGTCTTGTTGTAGAAAGGAAGAACTAGATGAACTGAGAGAAATGCGATGGAAACAATTAGAGCTGACAGCATCAAAAGGATTGAATATACCCCTCCCATCGCATAGTCTAGATATCGGTGAGTGGGTGATATATCACAAGTAATACTTAGATCTTTAGAAACCCATATACTGAATTGATAAAATTGTGTCTTTTAGAGAAAGAGCAATATGATATTAAAGGAACAGATGATAAAACAGAAAAGGTATATTTAGAAAGAAATAAAATTAGATTGACTCTTTTGGTGCCGAATTTTATTCATTTCTTTTTTTTTGGCTATGATAGATTATTGTAGATAATACGACAGATAATGTGGGTCAAATTGGTACTAGCTCTAGCTAAGTCCTCAATAATCACCTTTTTACCTTAATTACAAATGGTCAACTTCCTGCTATTTCCGTATTACCGAATTGAAGAGCGAAAACGAAGTTCTCTTTTCTTAAATATCTTATTATCACAACTCCCACGACATGAACAAGATATAGTGCAGAGTAATATTATCAGCAGAATACTCCAAAATGGGAGCCTACAAGTCTTTCGTAGATATAACACCTCTAAAATAAATTAAATACATTGGTCCATTATTGAACTTGCGATTATTATTATTATTTAATTTTCATATAACATATCCGAAATGAATAATATTCATTTATTTATTTCAAACACCCGAATATTATTTTTAAACACATTTATATTGATTTCTGTCAAAATTCAGCAGAAAATAATATCAAGAAATTGGGCAAATAGCTAGTATAATGAAGTGGGTTGGTATATATATATATATATACGACTTCTTTGCTATTAAATACATTGTATTTTTTTTATGTGAAATAGGTATTTGTTTAATATTTCGGGTTAATGCAAGTATGAATAAGCAGCTAATTCAGATTTTTTATATTTATACTTCTCTAAACCATTACAAGGATGTATAATTTTACATAGTATAGGGACAATACTCTTATATCTAAAAGGTAAAACAGAGAAAAAAGAAAGAAAAAGAATTCCGCAAACCGGGGTTCGGGATTGAGCGCAGTCTTAATGTAGTGCTTAAGCTTGAAATCTAAGGAACCTTCCCATAATTGTTTTTAGACCAATGGACACACGTTTTGTTTAAATATATGTTTAATGAAATAACTGGACCCCTTCTTCATTTTTCTTTTATTTAACGTGGTTTTTCTGGTTTCTTTTTAATGTATTGGCAAGATGACTTTCTAGGCTTGCATTTTTATCAACGTACTTGACTTTTCTATTCGCTTTCCACTATTTTTTCACTGTAAAAGACATTCTATTAAAATACCACAAATATTGGCTATCGAAATCCATTGTATAGTATAATAGATAAGTTTTGATTCAATGATAACATTAAAATAGTAAACAATAAATTGAAACCAACAATTCAACTCATATATATATATATAGTAAATTCAAAAACCGGGCCAGCAAATGTAAAATTTGTACTCCGCAACTTATATCTTCTTGAGTTCTTATTCTTTCGCGATAGTTTTAATACACTCTAGGACATCTGTTAAAGAGCTACAGCATACTATGCTAGTATAGATATATATATAGTATTAATAAAAAGTTATATGAAAAAAAGTGGAAATTTTCAGTGGCCCGGTTTTTTAGGTATGGGCCAAAAAATAGAGTAAAGCATTATTTCTTTACTTTCAATGCAGAACTGCTTTATGATAATTTTTATACGGAGTGTGTCTTGTCATTACATCACAATCATGCAAACAAAATAGATATATTATATTGAATTTTTCAGAGTTTTCCTTGTTCCTTTGCTCAACTTTAAAACAAAAATGTCTCCCATCTCACGCGACAAAATACTCTCAATTGAAGTTGAACTTAGACATGGAAAGTCTACAGCCGAGGTAGCAAAGATTGTTGGTGTTTCGCAGACTTCTGTCAAGAGATATCGAAGAAAATTGAACATCTCCACTTCAGTTCCTGGGGGTAGATCTGCCCAAATCGATGAAAGGCTCGCCCACCGTATCATCTATGCATTCCTAAATGAGGAATTTATGACAACAACAGAGGCAGAGAGACGGCTATGTGGTAAAGGTTTTGCTGTCAAGGCTCCAGCAATCCGCACCTTGCTAAAAGCATCTGGGTTCATCTGTACCTTGGAACCACCTCCGAAGGTAAAAACAAACCCCGCTATCCGCAAGCAGCGTATGGAGTTCGCAAGGAACTATATCAACTTCACCGTGGAGGACTGGAAGTGTGTTGTCTTCTCAGACGAATGTAAGGTGAATCGCTTTGGCTCGGATGGAAAGAGATGGAGGTAGGTTGAAGAAGTCGGCAATTAAAAAATATAAGGGTAAGACTTCCCCTGTTCGTGCTGGAGGACACGTTATGGTTTGGGGATGCTTTTCGTCCAGAGGTCACGGAGAGCTTCTCAAGATCAATGAAACCATGACAAGCCCAAAATACGTAACAGTTTTGGAGCAGGGCTTACTGAAGAACTTGAAGAAGCAGAATCTCATCAAGTCCGATATCATGTTTTTGCATGATAACGCCCGGTCACACACTGCAGCCAATACCAGAAAGTGGTTGAA
The DNA here is from genome assembly GCF_001638985.1 of Phycomyces blakesleeanus NRRL 1555(-). NCBI lineage: Eukaryota > Fungi > Mucoromycota > Mucoromycetes > Mucorales > Phycomycetaceae > Phycomyces > Phycomyces blakesleeanus. The sequence goes on along the minus strand of NW_017265135.1, from coordinate 2,439,277 downwards.
GGCAGAGGGGATTGAGGTCATTGATTTCCCACCGTTTTCGCCTGACCTTAATCCCATCGAAAACCTTTGGGCGTACACAAAGGGTAAACTCTACCAATATGAAGAGCCAGCCGGCTCAATGAGGGAATTGTGGTCCCGTTTCCAGAATGAGTGGGATAGTATCCCAGAGGAGATGTGCAAGAATCTAATTGAATCCATGCAAAGCAGAATGCATAAATGCATTTTGAAGAAAGGGTATCTTATTAATGAAAAATAAAAAAGATACCTTTACCTAAAAAACCGGGCCACTGAAAATTTCCACTTTTTTTCATATAACTTTTTATTAATACTATATATATATCTATACTAGCATAGTATGCTGCAGCTCTTTAACAGATGTCCTAGAGTGTATTAAAACTATCGCGAAAGAATAAGAACTCAAGAAGATATAAGTTGCGGAGTACAAATTTTACATTTGCTGGCCCGGTTTTTGAATTTACTATATATATATATATATATATATATAGGGAAGTGATTTTGGTAAAACCATCAAAAATACCACTTCTATTTTGGGAAATATATTGATATCTCCGTCCGATTCTTACGGAATTCTTTATCGAAAAAGAATAATGTTCCTTTTTTATAAGTATGTTTTTATTATTATCACCTTTCTCTTTATCATATTAAATATCCCTTGAACTTGTACTCTCAAATTACATTTGTAGTTCACTTTCAATCCCTTTTCATTTTATTTTCTGACCAAGTTGCACACACAAAAAACTCAGCACGCATTACTTTTATATTATACGTACTTTTTTTTGGGAGGTCATATTTTGATATTTGTCAAATGTTTCAAAAAAAAAAAGAGTTAAAACTGTAGGAAATAGAAGTGACAGTATACTACTATTTTTGTAGCATAGCTGCTAATTTTTACATAATAAAAATTGGCAGATTTTTTGTTATATTAAATGAAATATTTATTGTTTATTAAGTTTTGCTTCAATTTGTATTTTCTATATGATAATAGTACTGCCAAAAAAAAAGCCCCATCTATTAGAAACTTGCAAAAAAGATATATTATTATTTAGTTACTACGAGTCTATACAGTAAAAGATCTATTTCAAAGTCATCTCATGTGTTTTGAGCACTTTGATATAGAGTAAGTGACTTTTTTTTAATTCTTATCTGTTTCTATAAATATACTAATGTTAGAGAAGAAATATACATTAGAAAAAAGAATTAATAGGTAAGCTTCATATGTTATTAGAATATTTCAGAGTATCTATAATTTAAGTAGAAAAATTAGTAAATATTATTCAAAATTAATATAATATAAATTCAAATTAAGTCTAGTTGAAAGCTAAATAAATATTGTTTTATAAACATAGTATACTTATTTAACTAAGGTACTTACATGTGGTGATCCAGATACTCGGATGTTGGATTTATCACATATAAGAACATATTCATATTGGGATAGCGTAGTAGCTATCATCTTGTCAGTATAATATATATATAAACGATTAAGTAATTGGGCCAATAATTATTACAGTTAGTACTGTAGATAATATCTTAAAGACTGTTAAAATAATTATATCATACTGCCGGGTAAACTGTGTCAGAGCGATATGGAGCTAACACTAGAAAAACATACGGGAATTACCATGTACAAAGTTAAATTATAACAATAGAAAATCTGGGGTATTTTTTCATCTCAGCTTTTTTTGTGTGTTCAAGATGAAAACACTGTTTTCCGGTTTTCTATTGGCTTGGATACAACAGGCGAAAATATTATTTATTATTATTATTATAAAGACATAGTAAATTTAGTAAACGTTGTACTTGTTTCCTTTTTCTCTTAACACTTCAAAGTAAAAATAAATAAACATTATGTCCACAATTCCTGAACTCTACAACGAAAAGTGCCATTGTGCTGGATGTAGTCAGAACGATCTCGGCTATAGTTTTGTTGCCAGAAGAACTGCTCAACGTCATAACAAAAGGGCAAGACTAAATGCCATAAGATGTGAAAGGGGTACAATCTTTGAATTTATTTAATTGTATTGTAATCCATGAAATAACGTGTTGTAATAGACATGTCTACCCAAAGAAATATGATGGAGGTCGATGATGAACGTAAGGTTTATTTAATTCAGATACCGTTAGATATTAACCAAGTGTTATATTCTAAATGTAGCTATCTTAACCCATCAACCCGGAGCCCTGGAAGAATCGTACACTCAGACAAACTCACCTGTTTGGGAAGGAGCTTCAATGTCTGACACTGAAGACGTTTCCGTTACTAATGACGCGATCAGCAATGGCGACAATGATGACAGTTGAAGCAACAGCAATGAAATCAGTGAAGACGAAAGCGAAGACGATGTTATTGAGCTCGACAACAATGAATTGAATAGTGAGGGTCAGTTAGTGTTAAAAATTTTAAAAAAAAAATAGCGTTAATTTTTTTTTTTATAATAGACCCTTTTGCCACCCCCGATATGCCCCAGAACCCAGTGCACAGGTTCATTGCTACTTTTGTGGTGATGTTCGCTTCCCGCTATGTGGTTGACAAGGGCGCCGTTGTCTTGATCGAGTTCATCAACAAGCTCTTGACAATTTACGAGCAGGATTTCCAACTGCCCTTGAGCCTTCCTGGTCTTCAGCGCATGACAGGTTTTCAGCCATGACCAAAGGCATAAAGAAATTTGTTGTGTGTCAGGATTGTCACAAGGTGTACGAAGAAAGTGCATCTGTCCCGTCTCATTGCGATTTCGTAAAGCTTGGTGCACGCTCGCTTTGCAACTGCCAATTGACGAAAACATCAGCATCGGGTGCTTTGGTGGCCAAGCATTCATACTTGTACCAGTCCGTCGTTAATATTTTACGAATGTTTTTTCTTCGTCCAGGATTCGAGGATAAAATTAGACATTGGAATCACGAGCTGAAGATGGTGGATACGATGTGTGACATATACGACGGTGCCATGTGGAAGGAGCTCAAAGACAAAGATGGCGTGCAATTCACAAAGGATTCGCGTTCATTAATGTTGACTCTCAACATCGACTGGTTTCAACCTTTCGATAACGTCACGCACTCGACTGGTACCATATACCTGGTAGTAAACAATCTGCCTCGCAATGAAAGATACAAGCCAGAGAACACACTTCTCGTAGGATTGATGCCTGGCCCGAAGGAACCCAAATCCGAAGAGATAAACCATTATCTCCGGCCTATGGTAGATGATCTGATAAGATTGTATGAGGGACTGGCAATCCCAACTTTCGAGTGTCCTAGTGGTGTCCGCGTCCGTGCCGCATTGATGATGGTGGCCTGTGACATCCCGGCAGCAAGAAAGACAAGTGGGTTCACCTCGCACAACAGTACATGCGCATGTTACAAGTGCAACAGACATTTCCCTCGCTTGGAAAACGGTGTCAATGTTGACTTTCGTGGGTTTGACTTCTCTCGGTGGGTGCTTCGTGACGGTGTAGAGAACAGGTTGCATGCTGAGGAGTGGGAAAGTGCTAGTACCCCCTCAGAAAGGCATCGGCTGGAGGTCGAAAATGGTGTTCGATGGTCGCAGTTGCATCGCCTTGGATACCTTGATCTAGTACGTGGAACGATCATCGATCCCATGCATAATTTATTTCTGGGAACGCCTAAAAGATTGATGGATTGTTGGATCAAAGACGAAGACATTCAAGATGGCGATTTTGCGGCAATGCAGAAGACTGCAGAAACGATGATTGTGCCTGGTGGATACACCTCTTTGAACTCAAAAATAGGAAAGCAGTTTTCGTATATGAAGGCAGACGAGTGGAAGTCATGGGTGCTCGTATACTCGCCAGTTCTGTTGAAAGATGTTCTTGCAAAAGACAGATTCGAAAACTGGATTAACTTTGTTGATGCATGCCGCCTGTTGATCAAGCCAACGATCACGTTCGATGAAGTCAACACTGCCCATCAGTTCCTTCAAACTTTTTGCACCAGATGTGACGAGCTGTACAACGCCAAAATCCTCACCTGTAATATGCACCTACACCTCCATCTTCGAGATACAATTCGTGATTTTGGACCAGTGTACGGTTATTGGCTATTCGGGTTCGAGCGATTTAACGGGTTGTTAAAAAATTTGAAGACAAACAGGAAGATCGGGTTTGAAGAAACATTTATGAAGAAATTTATTGAAGATGTGCACAAAGACGATCTTGTCAACAGTTTCCTTCAGAGTACCCGCCAGACATCTGCATTTCCTCTCCTTACCAAACTCACTTCTTCCTTTACACCCGCCACCATTCCATCCATCCGTCAACGTACCTTCCGCATACAGTCATTTGTCGAGGCTTCTGAAGATCCAAATGTACTTGTAAAAGGCAACGAACCTCTCCCTCCTTCCGCATTCCCTCTATCATTAAAATCCGCTACCACAATGAGTGACATTCACTATGTTCATCTCTTACAATACTACAAAGTTGCGTACAACAATGAACAATTAGTTCACTTTCAACAAGCGTCGGAATCACCATACTTTGTCGACAATACAATCACCCTGTTGAAATACATCAACATCCTTGGGCAGGTCTACAAGGGTAAAGGTGAATCTGGAAGTCGTGGCTCTCTTGTACAAGCAAAGTTCATTGGAAGTACTGGTGAGCATATCATTGCATACATGGGTCAAATACAGTACATTTTCACCCATTCTTTCACTCCTCCACCCACCTCTTCATCCCTTACTCCCTTGCTCCGCACCCATCGCCGCCCAACACAACTTCTTCACAATTCTCAACATATTTTTGCATTTATCAAATGGTACACACCCGAAAATGATAAATCGCGAGAGTACGAACACGTTGAAGCCTGCTTTCCAACATTTTCTCCTGACGATTTCCAATGTGTATTGCCAGTGCATAGAATTATGTTAGAAGTAACAACTGCTGAGCACACAACACGCAGAAAAGTAAAAAAGATGCTGGTCATTCCTTTGCCAAAAAAACAATACATTTAAAAAATAATAAAATATAACTCCCTTTTTTAAAGGCACACAGAAAAGAATAATCATAGTGTTTGTATTTGTTGGTACGTTTATCATTGTCAGATGGAGGATGTGGAGGATGTAGAGGATAAGAAAACAAAATTTATTGAAACTCATCTCTAAAAGCCCAGTGAGGGAGAAGGGACGTCAATCTAGGCGGGACTGCTAAAACAGCATCTCTACCGAAGGACCTCTTCAACATCTGATGCGAATTGAAGTCCATGCGATTACACATAAAATCATCAACAACCGCAAGAAAGTGATTGTACTAAATACAAATAAGTGATTAATCAAAGTTCTGTTTCATTTAAATCCATAAAAAAACAAAAAAAAAGCTATATACAATAATGTAAACAAAAGAAATTACATCGCTTCTCCAACTTGGATGCACTGTACAAATCGCACGGTTGCTCGAGACTCCAGGCATATCGTCTTCAGATTCGCCCTCAGACATTGCTTCTTTTTGTAAGAGTCCGTCGCAGCTCTTACCCACCTTCACATCAATTTCAGCCTTGGATGTATGGTAGGTCAGCTCGCGGCGGTCAAAATGCTAGTTTATAAATGTATTAATATGAATACATTTAATTTGCAATCAAAATATACTTCTAACATACATCGGTCTCTTGACCTGCTTTTCTTGACCGAGAATTTGTCTTTTTGCGCGCTTCATAGGATTCCTTGACTCGGCGTCTCGTTCCACAAAAGTTTGTGTAGATACAATCACTAACATCGGCCTGTCGAACACTAGTCCCAACAACCTTTGTAGCCAGGTATGCATGAAGGTCATGCATCAGCTGTCTGTTGGGTGGAAGTCTGTAATCAACATTAACATCCCAACTGCGCTTGCTGTCATTAGCTGCAACTAGTTCCGGCTTATTTGATTTGAAGTTGTGTTTCTTCAACTCTCCTCGGATAAGAGCCTATACTTAGTGTGAGATATTATGTTGATGAACTACTGTACATCTCAACACTTACTAAAACTCTAATGCGATCCTGTTTACTAAGTTCACCAGCGTTTGCACCAGTAAGAACCACTGGACCAACAGAAGGAGCAACAGAAGGAGCAACAGAAGGAGCAACAGAAGGGGCAGCAGAAGAGATATCAAAAAAAGCCTCAGAAGGTGTTGTATACCAATCCAGAGTAGAACCAATGGAAGAAGCTGCGAAAGGGACAGAAGCAGAAGCAGGTATAGTAGTAGGAGCAATAACTGCAAGAAGTTCTCCAGAGGCATCAGCAACGCTATCAAGTATTTCCAATGAATATTTGTCCCCCTTGATGACAATGCCAATGTTTGAATCCATGGTCTTGAGGCTTTCCTCCATAGCGGTGAGCCTTCTTAAAAGCTCAGTATATTCCGGGGATGGAGCCGGGGCAATTGACTGACGATTGTTAACCATGTGTTGTGGTGGTTGAAGTTGAAGAAGTTTTTAAGAGGAAGAATTGAAGATTTGAGATTAGGAACGAAGATTCGTGAGAACTTGTGTAGGTTTTGTTTATTGAGAAAGGATTTTATATCAAAGTTTGACCAGGTTCCTACACTGAACTACTACTGCTATTTATATTGTTTTGGATTGGGAAAATTATATGACTGGGGTCAGGTAATCGATCCTATCTGAGCCTTAATCAGAGCAACGTGATCTTGGGATAATTAATGTATGATTAATTATATAAATGTGTGTAGTCCCAATGAAGTATTAACATCGAAAGTAAATGTGTTTATGAGTTATAATTATGCTTATAATAATCCACTGATGTATCCCATATTATGGTGATATCATCATATGAAATATAATCACTATCATGCATGCTAAACCTGTGTGTTAAATAATAAAGTAATTGGTAGACACCTTTGACTGGAATAGCTGAGGCCTTATATTATTTCCTTCAGACTTATTCTCAATTACAGCAGTAGTCAATACTCATTTACAACAGATACAAAATCCTTTCTCAATAAACAAAATTTACACAAGTTCTCACAAATCTTCGTTCCTAATCTCAAATCTTCAATTCTTCCTCTTAAAAACTTCTTCAATTTCAACCACCACAACAAGTACATTGGAAAAGAGATTGGTAAAATAAAATTATACAAACCTCTCTTTTATCTCAAAACTTTACAATACTTGCTTATCAGTTTCTATTTGTATTGTTTTGTTAATATAATTTGTGCATCTTGAGTAAATATCAATGGCTTCTTGGTTTAGTGGTATAATTCTCGCTTAGGGTGCGAGAGGTCCCGGGTTCGATTCCCGGAGAAGCCCTTGAATACATCCCGCTGGGATAACATTTTGTTTTTATCGATTTAAGTGTCGTGTCCGAATTCTTGTCAACTAACCAGGATGATGATTACACGTAATTCTCTTTTGAGAGCGACAATTTTATTGTGTCCTTCAAATCTGAAGATGGTTAAGCGCAGTATAATAGCTCTTCTTTTATTTAAATATAATATAATTACTACTGCGGATAGTGCACAACATTAGTTTAGAAAACTATTGAATATAACGCAATTCATATCATTAAAAAGTGTATATATATATATTTACCATCTCTTTTCTCCCCAATTGTGGTTGACCTTTTAACTTTGTTGTAATAATAATACAAATATTTATAGTATTCATAAAAGTTTTTTTTTAAAAAAAAAAACTATCGCATTATTTGGCCAACAAGACATTATAAAATACGTTGTTTAGCAAACGTGGGTATCGAACTTCTATAGCCTTGGATATATATACGTATTAACCGTTTACGACGTGTATGTCAAGGTAAAAGCACATGGTGTGCTTGTACACACCTCACACACATGTATATACAATATATGGGTATTATGATGAAAGAAATTATATTTTAATAAGTTGTGTATTTATGTATGGTGTAAAAAATCATATATATATATATAAATAAAACGTGTCCTATTTCAATATGTTTTTTACATACATACATACATATATAAAGTGAATATTTTTTTTTGGTTGCTTAAAGAAAGGTACATATAATTTCAAGAATATTTTGACCACAAATAGGATATATAGATATAAAAGAAGAATAAGAAGGTATCAAAGAGTAAAAGAAAAGAAAAAGAAACTTCTTTCATTGGCATTGTCTTTTTTTGTTGTTGTTGTTGTTTTGTTTTGTGAGTCTTCTTGAGGAGATAGAAAAAAGATGTAAAAAGAAAAGAAAAGAAAAGAAAAGGCATTCATTAATCACGGAAAGTTCTATACTTCCCACTGCGTTCACCGACAATGTCTCCACCCATGCTCTGCAACCCACGCAAGAAATCCCCCATGAGTTCTCCAACATCCTCCTGACTTCCACTTCCATTACTATGCATAGATCGGGTATCAATACATATAGATGCAGGTCTTTTGATACTGTCGAACGAAACACGATCACGAATATTAATAATAGTAGGGGGCTGATTGTTCATAGTATCGAATCGTCTAGGCATGGTTGAGGTTGTACTGAGTGAGCGGGCTAAACGAGGAGCATCGGGGAGATGGTCATGTCTGCTACCATTAGAACTGTTACTACTACTGCTGCTTATATTATTATTATTATTATTATTATCCAAGTTAAGGCTGTAGCTGTGACCATGACCATGCCCATGTCCGTGTCCGCTAGTATGGTTTGAGGTATAATCCGATCTGGAAGAGAAGATTCCACAGGAAGTCTCATCCTTATCAGGTGGTGACATATCGAGGTAGCCAAGAGCGGGTAGAGGAGTAGAATTTGATATAGAGGGAAATGTGGTTGAGACCATGGGACGAGTGTAGCCGAGCGTTGAATGCTTGGGACCTGCATATGATGGCGGGCGACTATGTGAATTGGGTGTTATTGTAGGAGTATCGCCAAGATGATTGGTGTGCATCATCCAGTCGTTAGGTATGTCGAGACTTTTGCGGTTTTCACGAAGGTTCGGCAGCACGATCGGCGGACGAACAAGCACATTTGGAGCCAGGGAGTTGTGCCGGCTACGCTCAAACTGACTATCACTCTCAGACACAGACTTTGTCTGATGGATATTCTGCAGGTCGGCACTTTGAGATTTACGATGTCGAAGAACTCTAGCAGTGGCGGGATGGCGAGGTTGCTGATGGTGCTGAATAGGTTGTTGCTGGATCCGTTGGAGGTGTTTGATCTGGTGATGCTGGTAGTGCTGATAGATAGGTAGCGTGAGCGGAGCGGTTGTGGTGGGAGAGGCTTTTTCAGAAATGTGCTGAGTAGTCAGCGAGACTGAGCGATAATGCAAGTTGGGTTGTGTTGGGGAGTCTGCGGAAGATGAGGATAAAGATAAGGAAGAAGTAGGCAGTTGTTGAGATTGTAGTGGAGGTGGTGACTGAGGAGTGCCAAATGATGTAGATCGGGTGCGAAGGGTTTGTAGTTGTGGTGCAAGAATTGCCGAAGACGTGGATGTGTTTGAGAGGGTAGAGGCATTAGAACAGGCATCCATAATCGAGAGAGGGTCACCTTTGAGGAATTCGATGGAAGCTTTCAAGGTAACCAGAGCAAAACTGAACTCGCCCATTCGACCGTGGTGTTAGCATTTAGAATTTTGTAAGATAGTTACCTACTTGTGCTCGGACCGTTTGATATGAGAGAGTCTGAAATGCTCCATATAGAATGCAAGACTGGCTACTCTAGTGATACGACTGTGCATGAGGACATAGGCAAGAAGAGGAATTAGTTCGTCAGTGGTGACAGTAGAGTCTATAGAAAATTATATGGATATCAAGAAATGTATTGTTGAGAGCTTGTGTTTACAGAGTGATATATTGTTTTGTTAGTACTGCTTTTTACCGTTATTTGTAGAATCTACCGATAAACTGTTGACATAACGATCGACTGCTGCTGTGATGAGATCGAGGGTTGATTTTACACAGGCAAGTTTTTCTAGAGGCGTGAATGCAGGTTGGTCTTTTGGCATAACGTTTTCATCATCGAGCGAGGGTAGAGGAGCGACATCGAGGTCTACTCGACGTAGACATACAATGGCTTTCCTAAAGCAGGAAAGAGGCATTTCTGCAATGGGGTAACTGACTGTGTATTGGCGTAGAGTGATTGATTCTTTGGCATAGGCTTTTGAGAGAGATTCGATATATGTGTCTTGTGATTGCAAAAAGAAGCGTAAGGATTGGATCCAGATCTTTTCATGCAAGAACCCCATCACCACGCTTGAGAGCAGGTTAGTAAATAAAAATAAAATGATGTAAAGCACACATAAGCTTACTTTTCTACTAATTCTAGAAAGTGATCGTGTTCTGACTGTATGGAGATTGCGTCTCTAAAGAGGTTATTTTTTTGGGAAATTGTCTAGATTGTGTGTTAATTTAATTTAATTTAATTTATTTATTATATATTTATTATATATTTACCTTGCATGCTTTGTCATAAATGTGTATAATCTTATCGACTGTGTAGGTATTAAATCCGCGTATATAGACATAGGTAGAGACAAATTTGCCAACCGTAATTTGGAGTTCATTGAGAGCCTCATTGTTTTCTGGGAAAAATGCGAGAAACTCGAGATCCCTAAATTTATTTATTTTTGGAATTTTGATGAAAATCTCTCCCTTTTATTTATTTATATATATATATATATCTATTATTCACACACACACACAGACACAGCTATAATATTCTACTCTCTCACTCACTCACTCACTCACTCACTCCCTTTAATTAAATAACACACACACACACATATATATATAAATATGTATACTTACGCTCTTGAATTTCGAATCGTAGGAATAGTAATTGTGTTTGGATTGCGGTATTGTTGCTGTTGATATGCATGATTAACAACAACCAAAAAAGAAAAGTCATATTTAATACAGGTTTAGACTGGCGACTTACAATCGGCTCTCCTTCCAAAGGCCGTTCGATCATGAATACTCTGATTTTCTTGTTGGATATATACACAAGCTCTTCAGCAGTTACATGGACAGTTCTCTTTTCACGAAAGCCTGTATAAATTGATGATAAGTTTACCAGAAACACTAACCATATATATATATATATATGTATGTATATAGACATTTACCGCCCATTGTACTGATAATAATATGCTCAATAGAAATAACTTTTCCATTTGTGGCCTGGTATTGTCCTTGATAATATGGTGATGCAATAAATGAATGGCTTTCTACATGAAATAATTTTAAGAAAACCACACACCAGCAATCGTTATTATCATTATCATGATTATTGAGAGAAAAATAGATTATGATATATATATAGGTAAGAATGAAAGTTGGAGGGAGAATATCAAAATAACACAGACAGATAGACGTGTTAAGAAAATAATAAAATATAGAGGAGGTGATGGGGTTAGGGTGGGGGTGAAAAGAAGAGCCAGAGCCATAGAATAACATGATTAGAAATTTCCTTAAAAGGTGATCTGATTGTAAGGTTTTCCAGTATGTCGAGTATGAAGATATATATACATAAAAGAAGAAGAAAAGGTTGGTGAGAAACGTACCAATAAAATCCTTTGTGAGGACAAGGCCTTCCAATGATCTGGAATGAGGAACACAAACTACGGTAGAGTGTGCAAATATCTGGTTAAAATGGGAGCGAATGTACTGGTAGAAACAGTTGTCTTCGAGTTCTTCTGGTTCGAGTGGGTATTGTGTAGAGGGAATTTGCGTGACTGTTTGGGCTGGATGAGGATGTGATGATGATGTAGGAGAAGGGTCTGGTGATGCTCTTGATTGAATCATAGATGCCAATGTTGGGTAAGTTTGTTCTCTTGCGCTGTTTAGAGATTGGTGATGGTCTGCAGAATAATTTTGCTTTTTTTTTACACCGTTCTTTAGAAAGAAAGGGAACGCAAAAGACATTCTATATTTCTATTTTAAGCAAAAGAGAAAAGCAAAAGCAAAAGCAAAAGCAAAAGCAAAAGCAAAAGCAAAAGCAAAAGAGAAAGAGGAAGAGAAAGAGGAAGAGGAAGAGAAAGAGGAAGAGAATTAAATAATCTAAATCTAAATCTAAATCTAAATGTAAATCTAGATTCTAAATATATAATTTATATATCGATATCGATATTGATATTGATATTGATATTGATATTGATATTTGTTATATTTATTGCTATGGAGATAGATATATATTGCTATATATGTATATATGTATATTCAAGAGCAAAAAAAAAAAAGAGAAAGAGAAAGAAAGAGAGATGAGTAGAACTGAAAGAAACCAGGGGCACGCGATTTTTTTTTAAGGTGTGAAAAGTCACATTTTCAATTTTAATAGGGCGAGAGTTTTCCCGCGTAATAGAAAGATATGGTTCATAGTGAATAAATCACGCCAAAAGCAACATAGATTGATGGAATTTGTCTGATTAAATAGCATATTGAACCCCTCTGATGTGTCAAATATTCTTAAAAAAGATATCATTTTATCGATTGAATAACCGATTCAATGCAGCCAAGAAGGGGGTTTGTGGGGGAGGTGATTCAACACAATGAGAGAAAGGCATGCCGCTTAATTATCCAAAGAATAGCACACATACATAATTCCAAGTGAGTATGATGATAGAATCCTCACGGTCACAAGTCAAGTTGTTCTTTATAATAAAAAAGATATACGCGCACACAATAATTCATCCTTTTAAGAGAGAGAAAGAGATCCCTTGCAAATGATCCACTTTTTAAGGATAGTCTGACGCAAAGACAATCTCCATCTTAAGACAACGTTACACTCACATAAAGAATATCCATCTTTTATACATATATATTCTTTATATTGTATTTTGACGGCTGTTGATGGCAAATTCTGGATCATTTTCAAATCAATATTTTTCTTTGATTATTTTTTCCCTTTTGGATTTCTCTCTTTCTCTCTCTTTCTTTTACTTTTTATTTTATATATATATATATATATATATAGTCTTATTAAAGACCTATATCAAATACATCATTTTCTTAGTTATCAATACCTAGACACAAGGTGTCTCCACTATGAAACATCGATCGCATTCAAACCAACCTCTTGGAATCATCCTCCATGACGAAAAGTTTTATTTCCCAGGCGATATCCTCAAAGGTAAAATTATATTTTCTTCAATAGATTTCTTAAATAATCAAACATATCATCCCAGGTACTATCATTGTCCACCCAAAGAGTCCGACTCGCACAAACCATCTTCAGCTTCGCTTCACAGGCGAAATCACAGTGTCCATCAAGGACAAAAAGACAATCCCCCTCTTTCAGATAACAAAGATTCTTGCCGTTAGCAAATCTGGAAAAGCACACGTATTGGAAGCAAGGCAGCATCACTTCCCATTCGAATTTGTCGTACCCGCAGACCTTAACCTACCAAGCACCATGGAGGTATGATATATACACATATATATAATCTCACAACTCTTGCTCAGCATCCTATACCAATCATTCAAAAAAAAAGCACAAAAAGAATGCTAGTGTACGCTATAGGCTGACCGTAGTACAGGACCGACCTCTAGTCTTGGAATCCCTTTCACCTAAAATAGGGTATTCCGTACCTATTCTGGAACTCATTGACGTGAACGCACCACACCTAAGCATGGCTCAAGAAAGAATAGTCGAAATACCCTTACCAAGACCATCTCTTGCCACAAAATTTTATTGTAAAGTGTCTATGGACCGCCTTGGTTTTACAAGAGGTAATCCCACAATTCTTCATCTCATTTCTCTAAACACAAATCCAAAACAATAGGTGCAATAGTTTGTCTCAACATAACAATCAGTCACTCTGAACTCCTCGTGCTAAAAAACGCAATATCGGTTGAATTGATAAGAACAATTGAAATGCAAACAGACAAGTAAGCATAGATATATAACATTACTTAATAACTCATTATTCCAATAGAAATTCACAAAAGAAAGAAGACGTATTACGATCAAGACAATTCGATCTAAACATCATCGGTCCTTTCAACTTTTCACAATCCATTCCATGCCAGTTGACGATACCTACATCAACTCCACCATCGACTGCTCACCTGTCTTTAAAGATCGACTATAAAATTCGCGTACGATTTTTGATCGATGGAAAAAAGCAGGCACTAGATATACCAATGATGGTCGGTACCTGGCCTCCTACCGCAGTACCAATAGATGACGAAGACGACGAAGAAATATATCAGTCCAAACGTCCTACCATGGTCAGCGAAATAAAAGACGACGAAGACAATATCGACGACGAAGAAGAAGAAGAAGAAGATAAAATACAAGACAGATATAGATACAAATACAAAGACAAAGAAAGAATAGAGAAAAGAGAAGAAAGACATGATTCTATATCAGACCTTCAATACCTTCAACTCCAGCCGCAAAAATCTTCTCGGCCGATATTGGTGGTCGAGACAGGGGTCGGCAGGTCCGGTTCTGGTGCGTCTCGGTCATCAAAGCACTCTAACGGATCCTCAGCATCTTCGGAATCATACCTTACCCATCTATCTTGGGACGACTCCTCTCTCTCACGCAACACATCCCTCAGTACCACCCAATCTCACCTTGATAATGTCTTTAGACGCTCCTCTTCATCGACCACACCTCATGACCTTTATAGACCTAAATCTATCGCTGCACCAATGCCTCTATACAATCAGTCTGGGCCACCCCTTCCAAAGCACGGATGCATATCTGATGCCATAGTTCTCCAGCCAATCATCACTCCACATACTCACATACAAAGTTTTGTTCCCCCTGACCTTGATGACGATGATGATGACGAGGACGAGGACGACGACGACGACCCTATTATAATTGCCCGTCGAAATCAACGAAAACTTCAAAGAAGTAACCGTGCATTAACCAAACCAAACCAAACCAAGCCAAAAAAAAGCGTTTGATACGCTTGTATATTACGTACTTATTATTACATTAAATTACATTAGCTCTTTATCTCCCAATAAACAAAGAAAAAAACTGGTTGTATGTTATCAAGAAAGTCTCTCCCAGCTTAAACAGCGGTGAGCATAATACAAGATTATTATTATTATTATTGTCTGATTAAAATTTACCAAAATCCTAAATGATCATATATATATATATATATATATATATAATGTAACTAACAGAGACCATACCATATAATACCATCTAAATCAATCCAGATACCGGGTACTTGGCCATAAAGATCGCAAGATAGCGATAGAAAAATAAATTACTGCAGATATTTAAACACGGACACGTAAAACAAAACAGACCAAGAAAGGATCCAGATTTTTGTAAAGGCTTGTGGTTATGTGGTCATATTATGAATATCACTTACAAGAGACAAAGAAATATCGTTGGTAATCATTCATGTAGCCCTAATATAGAATAATAATTTTAACCCGTAAAAGATTAAGATTACCGAGATTTTTCTATTCTCACCAAAATTCTGTCCTGAAAATCTCCTCTCCCACATAACTACAAATTGCCAGCCTAGAGCTCATTGAATATAGTACATATAGACACACCAATATATCCACATATCATCTTTTCCAGATCCTGTCAGGAATATACGTCGACTGAAAATCTCGAGGGATATTTTTTTTTCTTATAAAAAAAAATGTCATTCAAAAAGAGCTTTACTGTGCAGTAATGAAGCACCTGATGATACTAAACTACAGTTAATAGTGACATCATTAAGTCTCCAGTTTTTAAAAAAACGCTTTATTTATTTAATGTTGTAGCCTTTCATTTATTCCACGGTTATTATTTTTGGAAATCCGGTTTTTCTTAATGAGTTATAACATATGTATATATATATATATAGTAAATAAGCCTAAAAAACATACCCACACACTGTAGAAGGCTACTGGTAAGAGAAAAAATATATAGCATACAAAAGTCATCCGAGAGTTTACCATTAAGCTCAAAAACACCTGAGCTGTCTATAAGGATATCCTTTTTTTTTTATCTTAATGAATTACAGTTTTGGTTAAACTGGTGTGCTTCTTTTTTTTTATATGTATTTCCAAGTCAGACAAACTTGTGTGAATGCATCGGGGCGCATATAATGTCGCTCTATCCATCACACTAGGTCCCTTTATTTGGCTTAATTCAAATCACTCTCGAATTTATAAAGGTGTGTGATACAATCGTTCCAACACCAAAGGGCGGTTTTTTTTTAAAAAAAATAATGAATCCCAAAGGGGTAGTCTTTTATTTTCAAAAAAGAAAAATTCCAAT
The DNA here is from genome assembly GCF_001638985.1 of Phycomyces blakesleeanus NRRL 1555(-). Classification (NCBI taxonomy): domain Eukaryota; kingdom Fungi; phylum Mucoromycota; class Mucoromycetes; order Mucorales; family Phycomycetaceae; genus Phycomyces; species Phycomyces blakesleeanus. Next base: position 2,423,105 of record NW_017265135.1, on the reverse strand, counting down.
CAAAGAAAAGCAATGGCTGCAATTGATACTTTGGTAAGCTATTGCTTTCATTAGGTATACTGGAGTTGTTTGTTTCAATAAAGCTGTAGGGATCAACGTGACAATGAGGTAATGTATGAGGGTAATAGATATATGTAAATGGCTTGCGTTCAGCAACTATCTTGCCAATGTAAATGTGACATGTTTTACCTCTCTCTGGTGTATAAACAATACAAGATAGGGTCTTCTTAACAATGAATTGGCAATTTACACGATTCACATAGTAAGAGTGCGTAATGTACATGCGTTTGGTGTTAAACAGCCTTGGGAGGTTACTAGCTTGTCAAACCCGTTAGCAAGAAGGGAACCAGAGAGTTTGGTCGTGGAGTTTGTGTTTCACTCAATTGTGGTGTGTATACCACATGGTTAATTCTGTCATTGAAATACAGGTACAAATGAAAAAGAAGAAGAGAAAAGGTTTACAGTAATGCCGTGAGGCTGAGCTTAACTTACCCAATGTATTGCAGTCTGAAAGAAATAACAAAGTCAAGATTTTCTTTCTTTCTTTCTTTCTTTATACGCTCATTGTTATTCGTATATTCTACCTCTCAGCCTTACCCTCTAAGAAAACCTCCCCCCTCATTTCCATTCTATTTTAACAATTTTATAGACTGTCTTGTTTATTATAAAAACCAATGTTAGGTCATTAATTCGATGTTAATAAAGACCTTTGAGCACTCAGATCTGCAAAGTTGTACAGGACTCTAGCCAACTAAAGACTTCAACTTGAAATATTCTAAGCTCCACATGCTTTTCATAAAAGGTCTACTAATTGCACAGTAGCTTTCTGGGTATCCCTTTGCTATATTTTCAGAATTTTATGTATATTATTGATTCAAACCAAAATGTTCATACTTTATATATATGTGTGTGTGTATACGAGTCTTATTAGAGCTTGTGTATTCAGTATTTTGTCTTGCTTGAATTGGTTATTTGATATTTAAATTGGAAAACTGGGAATAGAAATGTATACCGAGATCTTGCTTATGCCATTGTAGGTTTATATTCGAAACTTTTATATTTTTATATTTTTTGCTATTTTAATAGCGTCACTTTAGAAGAAAGAATAGAATAAAATTATTGGCTACACATTTTATTGATGTTTGTCAATTTTATCGTCAAACCTTGATAAAAGGTGTAGATTGATGGTGTTAGTGTCACACTTATTTTCCTATATAAGGCAATGGGTTTATTCCTTAGGTCGAAAATCCAAGTGCCCAAAGGTCTCTAGTAAGATGATGATAATATTTATTTTAAGACTAATTGTGTCATCCTAACATTTTTATAATTCTGCTTTAAATACAATGTGTATCAGCAGAAATAATAGTAAGATAGAAATTAATATGTACCCTTTGGCCAACCTCATCAGTACAGCAAGACGAACTACCCTATAGAAATAAAAAAAAGGCGATTTTAGTGAATTGTTGCAAGTTTTGTAGGGTTGTATAATTGGATTTTAATTAACCACCAATTTCTCTCTCTTTTATATATATATCCCATTTTTTTACGCCACCGTGTTTTTGCAGTCTATGTAAACTATCTTTTTCCCAACTTCTTCAACTCAGTACAAGAACTAAAGACAATAAAATTATTCAAATCTAATAGCTTACCATTCGGTAACAAACCCCTCTGAACCCGGGCTACATTAGATTTCATTACACTGTCTACAAATATCCTGAGAAATCTTATAAGCAGTTCTTAGGGTGATATTCATTTATCATTATTTTGGATTTTAAAAAAGTAGGAAGCAGATATAGAAAGGGCAACACAAAATAGGTTTATACTCTTTGATAAAAAGAATCAATTAAACAGTATACATGCCTTTATCAATATCATAGTATTTAGAGAATAGCTCGTAGCAATAGATGAATGTATATCATATATCCAATTTATAGCCTAAACTGTTAATAAATATCATATATATCAGAATTTCTTCTTTATATACTTCTTCTATTATTTTGACCAATAAAAGCCATAAAATTCCAATACAAAGCATCATTAATTTGTTGAACCACTTATAAGAATAGTGATACCTAAAAAAAAAGGTGTAGATCTACCATGTTTAAAGTATTTGATTGGATTAGATGCGTAATAATCTGAAATCTCATAAATAGTATTTGGTGAAAATAATTTTAATTTACTAAAAGCTGACATGCTGTTGGAAGAATTTATAACTCTGAACTCATAGGCAATATATGGGTTTGTAAATGATATAAGAACCCGTATATTGCCTACGAGTTCAGAGTTATAAATTCTTCCATTTCCTATAGTGTTAGCTAATTTTAAACCTTTTAAAACACCCCCTCGTTGTAAACACGGACTTTGTTGATATGATTCTGTGAACCGTCGCACCTAATTAAACATTACACTGAATCTTATTGTAGCACACCAGGATTCATGCGGTGAAACTTGTTTGCTTGCAGCATTGACATCTAAGAATAAGACATTCTGCACATTCTTGCTAGAAATTACCAATTAGTAAATTGTATATCATATTTTTGAAATTTTACTGGATCAATAGTACCCAAAGATGATATCTAATGACAAAAAGAAGTTATTATCTATATATTCAAAGCTCAAAGTAAACTATCGAATGCTTGAAATACTTATTTCTTGTACAAATATTTTAAGTACATAGCCTTAACATGATCAATAGTAAGTCATTACTTGACTGATGTGATCTGCTGAAAGTGCGAGCATGATAAATATAAATTTTAACAAAAACAGGGATCAGTCACATAAATCTATTTAAATTATTCAATATTCCTTGTCTCAATCTCAAGTAGAAACACTATAGTAAACCTATCGCTTTTCCATTATAGTTCAAAAAAAGCCATTTTTATTTTAATATACCACTCTTGTACCACCATGCCCGTTTTCTGCAATCAATGTAAAGCACCCCACTCTACCCCTCACGGAGTACAGAAAATGATATTAAGGTAAGACTCTATTTTTTTTTAAAGAATCTACCTAATGACTTACTAACTGTCATCCTTGAGAAATATCTGGCGATATCCAGGTCAAACGATCCATCTTTTCTTCTTCTTAGTGTTATTCCTCTAGAACTTTGCAGCATTTGTCTCATATGCTGACCCTCCGAAACATATTCGTTTTCTGTTATGGTACTTTCAGCTTGAATAACACCAGTAAACCTATCAGAAATTGGGATATCATGTCGAGATAGGTTAGGGATGTGTTTGAAGTTCAATACAACAGCAGGAGCTTTATCCCATAAAATATGCTCGAGCTGTAACAAAGCCATGTTTTCCAAACAATTTAGACTGTCATATGTAATTATATAGAATGATTTATAAGAATATTAATAAGATTGAAAAGAAAGGCTGGTTGTAATAATATCTTAGAATACCATGAAAGGCTGAATATGGCGCCCGAGCTCAGAAATATGAAAAAGGGTTATAACCTTACCTGAACCTTTGAAGAGAGTACCGTGAGCATAAAGGACAGTGCTTGAATGTATCAAATTAATTGATAGAAGAATATGTTGTTTAACAAATAGAGCTTAAAATATATTGTATAGTAAAAGTGTATAATTATCCACGATAGAAAGAACGAGAAACAGAAAAATAGAGAACATACTTCTGGATTTCCCTCTAAGTTCTCTTTTTCCCTTCTGTAGCATTCCCTAACATGTCTATACTAATCAATTGATACATTTCTTATTTACGTATAAATAGAGTACTTGTAGATATCACTGAAATAAACAGCATTTTTATCATTGTTTTGTCTTTAAAGCTTTAAAGATATATTTCATTTCAAAGAGCCTAGAAAACTTGGAAAATATGAGTACTGTATAGAATAAAGGAAACGCAAACTAAAGTTTTTTTTTTCTATTTTAGGAATTATATTTACTTAAGATGATGCCCAACGAGCCAAGCGGCACTCATTTTAAAGAATAAGAAATATAAGATATAAAAATAAGTAGTACATGATTTCAATTTTTTTATTATACAGATTCCACAGAAAATATTATCCAAAGCGTCAATAAAAAGTATGCTTAGCATTATGTACTACATGAATTCTGTATAATAATAATAATAATAACTAAAAGTCCATTATGACACATGTATATGTCCCAAGATATCCACCTGCAAAGTAAAGTCATTAGATAAATCAGATCATATATATTTAATAGTCCCGCCTTTTTATTCGACCACGAACCAAACATATGCTGGAGTATTATATGAAGTAATATACAGCCAAAAGCAAAAATATTCCGACATCTGAGCCTAAAGAGAGAGAGAAAAGACACGAGAGAAATTAAAGCATATTTTCAACATGCAACTGCTCATCAGTAATAATAGCTAAAGCATTTAAGCTTCAAATACAAGGCGATATACATACTTATTGAAATATAAGAAAAAGAAAAAATATTAATATTTGGTATTGCTCCCTTGGTATTAATTACAGCTTGGCAATGATGTTGCATGATGACTGCCAAATCTGACAAGAGGCCGATATCTATTTTTTCCTACTCTTGTTGCATGTCAGCCTTCAAGGTTGTCACGATTTATGATGTTTGCCCTCTTATTATTCATGCTTCTTTAGATAGCCCGTTAGAGATGCTTAATAGGCTTGATATCCACGCTCTGAGCTGGCCATTAGTCAAAACCCCGGATCTCGTAACTGTCCTTTCACCACTTCAAATATAGGCCGGCATGGAGGCTGGCGTTGTCTTCTTGGAACATAAAGTGGCTTTTGTGTTATCGTATCGTATCGTATCTTTCTTTTTTTTTTGGAAACCGGATGAGAAGTTCTGAGCCAAGCTGTTCGCGTATTGGTATTGGTTTGGATTGCCGTCTAAGGACACCAAAGGCCTGAAATCACCTGTATAGAACTAGCGCCAAATAATCACACTATCCTTCCCTTACTAGATTCTCTCAATTATACGTTCTTCCTTGAACCTTTCGCTAACTACTCTGATAGATTTGGTTAATTTATTATTACATTTGACTATAAATATAGATTAATCGGTCCAATGGACATCCCCACGAGTTCAATATACCTGCCTTTTCTCGTGGCCTTCTGTTTAGTTTGGCTTATTTGCTGCAATACATGCTCCAAATTCCAAACGCTTTGGACAGCTAACTATTATATTTCTACAGAGGAATAATTTTATCTCCTTTTAAAAAAGGCATTAAGCCTAGAATATGAGACAAAAGAGTCCTTTTGAACCATTTACATCGTATGACTTTCTGTCTTCCCCTCAATATATCTAACCCTTTTAAACCCTTTTATTAGCTCTGAATGCTTTGATTTATCCACTATTTTAATGAAGTACTCGACAGTTGATAGGCTCATGCCAACTATTAATGACATATAGGCAGCACCGAAATCTCCTGGATGCACATAGATACGGCATTCATATTTGTGGGAACAACTTTTATAATATGCACCGCTGACGTTTTCTAATGAAACCATGTCTTTCGTATCTGATTCGATTAATAACATGGTGAGGAAACGATGTTCTTATTTTTACTTTTTAGCCATTCTTTGCGGGGTTAAAACTTTTTTTTTTACCGTGAATGTAATAAGAGTAGATATCAGTTTATATATATAGATTTAATACTGAACATTTATGCAGATACTACATATTTTAAAACCTTGAGCAGCGTAGAAATTTACAGCTGTTTATATATTTATTGACATGTTCCGCAGCCATATGTCCAACCTTTTTAGAAATAAAGGCATGGCTAAATAATACTAAGGTACAATCCTATCAGGATCTCCTGTGGGATGAGCAGGAGCAGGAGAAGGGGAATGAAGGAATGAAATCCAGATGATTGGGAAAGTATTTGGTATTTGAGGTCAGAAAAGGGGAAAACAAGGCCGTAATTATTTCTATACCTAGGGCGAAGAGATTACAGAAAGCTACCAAGTGGAAATCTCACAGAAAGGGAAGAGGTGGTAAAAAGCATGTCTTTATTAGAAGAGGAAGTCTGAGTATTTTCTAATACTTCTATTCTTATTTTTGTTTTTATCTGCTGCAATTTACTGGCTACTTTTTTTGTAGTAAATGAATAAACTCACTATGTTTGCGTGTTTGTTCTTGCTCTTTCTTACCCTTAGAAAAAAGATGTGAATATAATGTCTTTGAAGCTATATAAATCTAACTTTGGAAAGAAGATGATCTTATTTTGGAAGGTATGTATATAGCTTTTAAGAATACTGTAAAGTTTCTAAGACAATAATACAGCATCACACAAAAAATCCATATCAAGAAAACGAAAAGAAAATCTTGGCATATATGCTCTCAAGTGGCAATACAAAGATCCAGATCAAAGTTTGATAGAGAGTACTTGCAATACATACATATATATTCAGGCGAGCCTAATAAGCCTACAATTATGAAGCAAATTTTGAAATGGCTTTGGAAAGAGAGACAAAACCTAGATAGAAAACAATCTATAATACATACGTTATAATAAATCATAGATCAGAAACTCTAAAAAAAAGTAATAGTGACCATATCCCCCCATTAAATAAAGCCAACTAGTTTCTTTTTTGGATATAATACATATCTCAAGCTCTATAATAGCTGTTACCCAGAAGCATTAATTATCTATACAAGAAAAAAAAAATGTCAACTGTCTGAACTTCAATTCATTTCTAAGTTCACACAATACAACGTCTTTTTGGAGGGTCTTATACGTAGCTGCGGTTTCAACAGGCTTCAGTGTTGTCCTAACTATTAAACATTAGGGCTTGCCAAGAAAAAATAGTAAATAATCTAGCCAAGTAAAAATCTTAATAAATCTGGTTATTAAAAGAGTATCTGTGTAAAACCTGCTTGAAATATCTACTATATATATCCCATTTGGTGGTTGGTACTGATTATCATATTTATGTTTGTATTTGTTGTTAATATCATCTTATACTTTAGCTGAAATAGAGTATCTCGAGGCATCTTAAAATATTTATTCGAAGCATATAACACTAAGTAGCTTATAGAGTGTCTAGTGGCTTAAGAGCGAGTCATGGCAACGAATATTTCTTGGTGCAGAAATATGCTTAGCAAGGATTACTAAAAATAAATCAAGATAAATCGAGCAAACATGACTACTTTCTCGAATCTAATGGTTCCAAGAAAGAAAAAAAAACCTACTTGATATATATATATGTATTTCCATTGCAGACAATATCAAACTGTCATATTGGGGTATACATTTGTATTTTATATGCGAAACGTGTATGGCAGCTTGCTCAGCATTTTGTCCCACACGAATCCAGAAATATATAAAAAGATGTTAAAAGTTTATTATGACACATTGTTTACTATTATTTTTATAAATTAAAGTACTTTCAATGCGTATAACGTCTATATGTGAGTAGATAATATGCTATGCAACTTATGCAACTCGCTTGTATTAATACATTGCACCTCTTACATTGCAGTTTTTGCAGTTTTTGCAGTTGTATCAGCCGCAAAAGCTAAAGATCAAATTACTTACAGTGTCATATCTCTCGAAGGTGGCAGACAGGATATTAGCGTTGTGGTAGATACTATATCATACCCCCTATTACAGTCGGCCCAAGTCCCTGTACTTTATACTGGGTCTGCACCTATAGCATCCAAGGACTACAAGTATTCGATGAGTACCGGAAGGAACAGTATGAAGACCGAGAATTTCAGTCGTAACAAAACAGAGGAGAGTACACCAAATGAAACTTTTGGGCGCCCATGGAACACTCGCGTACTTTCCAAATTGAAATCAGCCCTTCCTCCAATTCCATCAATCGATCGTATAAAGTCTCTTTTGCATATTGACGGTGAGATCGCTACCATTCATTTGTCTGGAAATCAATCAGCATTTGACAACATGCACAATAATCCAATGGAAGAAAGTTTAGTAGCCGCTAATGTATCTTACATCAGGTAATCTTGATATAATGCCACTTATTTCTCTATACACACTAATGTTTCTCTACTACAACCCATAGCCCTCACGGCATACATACTTTCTCTAATGTCGAGCTTGAAATAAGTGGTCTTAGCTCTCGCACCTTTCGCAAACTTTCTTATAATATCAAACTGAAAAAAAAAGCTAAAAACCATTTGTATGGTTACCGTCGGCTCAAGCTACGTGCTATTAACAATGACGATTCGTATATTCGCGAAAGTATTGGTTATGATATTGTTAAGGCAGCTGGACTAGCTGCGACCGAGTTTTCTTACGTCAGGTAGGCTATTGTGGGTACTTTATCCAAGTCAAAGCTATGCACTCATACATATTTATACCTACAGAGTAATAATGAATGATCGTCCTCTTGGTCTCTTTGGGCTTATTGAAAATTATAAAGATCCTTGGCTCAGTAATGAGTTTGCAAACGGCAATGTAAAATATGAGCAAGGAATTCTTTATCAAGCAGTCTATCAAGTAGACAATGGAAATGTGAACATTACCCTTTCTGACTTATCTTACTACCAAAATATAACAAAGTACGAGACCGGGGCTTACAAAATCAAGGCTGATTCAACAAATGGGATAGCAAGTCTTGACCCATTGATTGAGTTTACAAAATTTATCAAAGACGCACCTACAGATACGCCGAATGCTGTACATATTTGGAATAAAAAACTTGATACAGAAAGCTTTCTTCGTTGGTAAGTTATTTAAAGTTTCAATAAAACAAAAATCTAAATACACTATTCAAAATTAGCATTGCCCTTGAGATTCTTCTGGGATTTTCAGATGGTTATATTGGCACAGGGAATAATTATTATCTTTACCTTGACCCCAAAACCCAGCGTTATATTTATCTACCATCAGATCTCGATCTGATTTTTGGAGCTGGTTTCATTAGTACCGTATCCATGACTACCGGAAATTACTCGGATTTTCCTTGCTTTCATTTGCGACCTTTGATAGCAAAGATGATGCAAATACCTACGTTCAAGACTCGATTGGAAGAGCTAATCGTTGAAATTACAAAGAGACTTTACAACCTCAAAGAGTTAGAGAATCGTATTGATGACGTTGTGGACATGATTGAAGAAGATGTTGCATGGGATTGTAGTCTCCCTCGGGTCAGCAAAGGTCTTATTCTTGGTGACATCGATGGGAGTGAAGAATATTCTCTATCTTTAATCCCTCCTATGGTTGATATCCCTACCGCACTTAATCTTTTCACAAAAAATGAAACCATTCCTCTCAGGGTTGCCGTTAATGGTCCTACTGGACATCTTGCTTCACCTGGTGTTAAGGAATTTATCAAATGGCAGAGTGAAAACACAATGGAATTTTGGCACAACACCACAGGAGAGATTTTTTAAGGAATATGTAGAAGCTACAGAAAGTTCAGGGTCATTATACCACATTTTCAAAAATAAATAAATAAACAATAAACGCAAAAGCAAGTGTTGTTGAGTACATCTTTATTTTATATTTTCGTAGCGACTATTTGGAAACTCAATATGATTTGGTGTTTGATCAGGAGAGCCAAGTTTACGATGCACAGTATTGAGTAAGCTGCGTGGATGATCCCCATGGTAGTCTGCACTAAGTTCCCAGAACATTGCACCTCCCAGTCCTTTAGACTTAATGTAATCGCACTTGTGTTCAATGACTTCAGGAGTGTCGTATGTAACATATTCTTTAGAGGTAGGATTAAATGACCATGACGCGACCTTTGCTTCGTCGAAATATTCGGAACTTCCAGGCGGAGGAAGATCTTTGTAGTCATACGCGCCTAGATCCCAGGTACCTTTAGGCAAACTAGTAAATGCTGATCCAGGACCCTTGGCACCCAAGAAGCCACGACCATACACTGGCAATCCAAGCACTAGCTTGTGTGACGGAACACCTGCCTTAATAAAGTGACGCACAGCTTGGTCAACGTTTAGTGGGGCATCAAATAGTGCTGATTGATGCCCAGTGGTTTTATCCCAATCTCCAGAAAAGTCATAAGCCATCAAATAAAACAAATCCACAAAGGGTTCCATAGCACCTAATTTTAAGATATTGTAATTGTCGGGTCCACATGGCATTGCTACTGAGAGCAAGAATCGATCTTTGTCTTTGGTTTCGTGCTGGTAAGAATCCAAAGCTTGCCTAACAGCCGATAATAGTTCAACATAACCTTCTGCCTCATTTGCATTTTTTGGGAACTCCCAGTCAATATCAATTCCATCTAGTCCAAGAGTTGCAACGTGTTCTACAGCAGTAGTAGCAAACTGGTGCCTTTTCTGGGTGTTTGTAGCTATTGTCGAGAAGTTTGTTGACCAGGACCACCCACCAATGCTCAAGGAGACCTTGAGATGACGCTTATTTTTTTTTAACAGATGCAGTTGTTTAAGATTTCCATACAAATTATTATCTGGGGCTTCTTTCCAAGTGTCCTTGTGACCATCAACGGTTTGTGCTTTAGAAGAAAGTGTTAGTGATCAGATAGAATATGTTGCGTGCAAAATACATACAGGCCTCAAAGTGTTTATCGGTGTCAGCCCAGGCATCCTATATTTGTGTAAGATCTCTAGAAATATGACATGCACAAAAACTTACACCGAGCACAATGGTACCATCATCATTGAGATCAGCAAAAGCATAAAGAACATGGGATAGTTTATCTGAATCTCGAGCGAGGTCAATTACATTATAATTACGATCGTATATGGCCCTGTTGAGAGAAGTATTCGGTTGAGTAAGATCATGCAACTGTGGTGATTCTTTATTTCGCGTACCAATTGACAAAGTACCCTGCAACTACCGGAGCAGTAGCAGGTTCAGGCGCAGGTTCAGGTTTAGGTGTAGGTACAGTAGGTACAGTAGGTTCAGGCACAGGTTCAGGTTCAGGTAATGTTATGTCATTGTCTTCAGGATACCCAATTAATGGGCCACTATTTTCTCGATGGAACCACCCAAGTGTCAATAATATGACAATTAATGGTGTGAGGATTGCAGCCCATGCAATAGAACGGCGATCGGGCACCATAAGAATAAGGTAGAGGAAAAAGAAGTAACACAAGTCTTAAATTGAACCTGCTATTACCAGTACATCATCTCATTTTTTTTACTAATATTGTTATACACACACATTTATACATGTATGCGAATAATTTTCCTTTTTCTTTTCTCTTCCTTTTTGGCACACCTCTAACTTTATAATGTCCCACACAATAAATATCACCAGAAACACACACAAACTACATTGCGAAACTCTTGGTTTCAAAGATGAATTCTTTCTTTATAAACAAAAAAGGGAAAAGGTACAACTGCTTTAGTTGACAGTCTCAACGGGCTCGGAATCGTAAGCAGCCAACTGCTCGGCCAAGTCAGCGTCGACCTCAGGGGAGACGGGAGGGGTGGGGAGCTTGATATCCTTGACAACGGACTCATCCTCCTTGGCCTAAGAAAGCAAATAAAGGCAAAAAAAAAACCATCAAAGTCTGTTCATTGAATTCGGACTTCTATCACAATGGTTTACTTACAGCAGGGGCAGGCTTGTAACCCTTCAATTCCTTAAGGAACAATTCCTGGACAACATCTGAAAAATAGTGGACGCATCAATTGCCTGTCTTCCACATACGCGTATCTTTTAAAGTTTCTCACCCTTCTGCATAACCGAGGTGCTGGCAATGCTGCGGATAGCCATGGAAGGAACGGCAGCACGGACATTGACGGGGGCCTGAATTAAGAATATAGAATATAATTAGCTTTCTACTCGAGAAGTCATCTCTTCTTCATTTTCTCTTTCTTTCTTTTTCGAAAAATCCGAAAATAAAGCATCTTACAGATATTCAAAAAAAAAGAAAAAATATATAATATGACGAGAAGCTTTGCTTTTTTTGCGTATAATTTTATTCAAGCAAGAGGCCTATAGAAAGATAGGTTACCTTGGAGGCAATGGCACGGACAGCGATGCGAGCAAACGACATTAGGAATGGACGATTAGGTTGTTTGGACAGAGAACTTGCCACTTCAAAAAGTAGAAAAAAATTACAACGCCAGGGCGTCCGAGGAGATGACATCACCGACATGGGCCAATCAAGCGGAGAATGAGCCTATTTGTGGGGGGAGTGAGAGGACTAGGGAAGCAAGGGAATATTGCCAAGATATGCACACCAATGATAGACGCATAGAGTAACATATAATAAAAATGTTTATTGACAAATTTCATAAAATATTCTTTTAAAGAGAATAATGTAAGCTATAGACAGCTAGAAATTTTTTTCTTATAGAAAGTAAAAATAAAAATATCTAGTAGATTTAATCGACTTCTTCCATCTTAGAGGATTCCTCTGCAGACGCAGACGCTGACTCAGCAGGAGGTGCATCGTCAGTCTCGGCTGTAGGCAAATCTTCTTCGTCAATGCTGAGACCAAGAGCAACCATGCGGTGGATACGGTGAGCAAATGAGCTGGGGTCGTCCAAAGAGAAGCCAGAGGTGAGCAACGAAGTCTCGTACAAGAGTGTAGTCAAGTCTTTGACAGTTCGGTCACCACTATCAGCCTCAACCTTGGCAGCAAGACTCTTGATAATAGCATGATGAGGGTTAAGCTCCAAAGTCTTCTTAGAAGCCATGTAAGATGACATGGAAGAGTCACGAAGAGCCTGGGCTTTCATGATACGCTCCATGTTGGCAGACCAACCGAATTGACCGGTCGTGAGGACACACGGAGAGTCAGTAAGCTTGTTAGAGACAACGACCTTTTCGACCTTGTCGCCAAGAATCTCCTTAACGGCCTTGCAGAGACCTTCGCACTTCTTTTCTTCTTCCTCTCGCGCCTTCTTTTCATCTTCATCTTCTTCGATCTCGACACCTTCCTTGGTGATACAGACAAGGGGCTTGCCATCGTATTCTTTCAATTGCTAATTACAGGACACGTAACTTGGTTAATACATGTTTTTTTTTTTTTTTTAAAAAAAAAAAGTAATACATGACTATATCTTCTGTAAGAAATTACCTGAGTGCTATATTCATCAATTGGGTCAGTCATTAACAAAACCTCGATGTTCTTTTTCTTAAACCCTTCAAGGAAGGGTGAGTTTTCAATGGAAGCACGAGACTCGCCAGTAATATAGTAGATGTTCTTTTGCTTCTCGTGCATACGGGTAACATAGTCTTTTAGAGAAGTCATTTCATCTCCTGATTTGGTAGAGCTGTAACGCAAAAGGTCGGCAATCTTGGCACGGTTTTGAGTGTCTTCATGGATACCCAATTTGAGGTTCTTGGAGAAAGCCTCATAGAACTTGTCAAAGTTTTCTTTGTCTTCAGCAATCTCAGCAAACATCTCAAGGCATTTCTTGACGAGATTCTTGCGGATTACTTTGAGAATCTTGTTTTGCTGGAGCATCTCACGCGAAATATTGAGAGGAAGATCTTCAGAGTCAACAACACCCTTGACAAAGTTAAGCCATTCGGGGATCAGCTCATCACAGTCATCCATGATAAACACGCGACGGACGTAAAGCTTGATGTTGTTGCGCTTCTTCTTGGTCTCAAACATGTCAAAGGGAGCACGCTTGGGAACAAACAAGATAGCACGGAATTCGAGCTGACCTTCGACAGAAAAGTGCTTAACAGCCAGATGGTCTTCCCAGTCATTAGTGAGAGCTTTGTAGAATTGGGTGTACTCCTCGAGCTTGACTTCTTCAGGGTTTCGGGTCCAAAGAGGCTTGGTCTTGTTGAGCTCCTCAGTCTCAGTGACGGTTTCCTTGATGGTTTTCTTTTTCTTTTCCTCTTTCTTGTCATCTTCGTCTTCGATCTCCTCAATTTTGGGCTTTTCTTCGGAATCAGCCTCCTTCATTTCTTCGTCATCTGAGACTTCCTTCTCGACTTCCTTTTCAACTACAAGCTGGATAGGGTAGGAGATAAACTCTGAGTGTTTCTTTACGATATCCTTGATCTTCTTCTCCTCAAGGTATTCTAACTGATCCTCCTTCATGAAGAGGCGCATTTCAGTGCCACGACCAATGGAAGGATTGACCTCATCGCGAGTGATGGTAAACGAGCCACCAGCGGCAGACTCCCAGATGTACTGTTCGTCATCATTGTGCTTGGTTATGACCTGGACTTTGTCTGCTACGAGATATGCAGAGTAGAAACCGACACCAAACTGACCGATCATGGAGATGTCTGCGCCTGAGGAAAGTGCTTCCATGAATGCCTTGGTACCAGATTTGGCAATTGTACCCAAGTTGTTGACCAGGTCGGCTTTGGTCATGCCGATACCGGAATCACGGATGGAAAGAACTTTGTTCTCTTTGTCGGGGGTGATACGGATGAAGAATTCCTTTTCAGAGTCCAAGACAGAAGGATCTGTCAAGGATTGGTAACGGATCTTGTCCAGTGCATCAGAGGAGTTTGAGATCAATTCACGCAAGAAGATTTCCTAAGACATTGATTACGCGTCAGACAAAATGTTCTATCAAATCAAATAGACGCCCCCTCATCTTAATTTACCTTATTTGAGTAGAATGTATTGATGATCAAGCTCATCAACTGAGAGATCTCAGCCTGGAAGGAAAATGTTTCTGTTTCAACCATGGTGTAATTGTTTGTATCTGCAAATGTGATTAAATTGAAAGCAATAAAGAAAGTATTGATGAAAGAACAAAAGGAAAGGTAGAGGGGGTTTTGTTTTGTATTTATATGCAATCCAATAAAAAAATAATAATTTTTTTTAAGAACCAATCCACCCCCTCCTTCTCCTCTTTCTCCCTTCTCTATACTCAAATTGGCAAGAACACTGTAGAATGTTTTTTTTTTTTTTAAAAAAAACTTTACGGACAATACCCAGCCATATTAAGTGACGTCAAAATAAGACTACACCACTAATGAATAGCGCACTTATATCCTATTCCAACAGAGATTTAAGCTACTGTTAATTATATACGTGAGGAGGAGGTTATTAAAGATATATTTTTTCTAGTTATTTGTCTATTCACCAATGATGATACTATTGGCAGTCAGGTTTAAAAGAAATAGTAAACATCTAGATCTTTCCATGAATAAATTACTGAATTAATTAAGGTTTCAATTTTTGAAACTATCGATCAAGAAGCGTTTTTATTTTTGTTGGTAAAACATATGCTTATTTCAAAATAGAGTATTTGTAAGGGCTGTTTTCTCTCCTCCTTACCAATGTACAATTATTCTAAAATAATCAATACACATATACATACTTTCTTTTTTGATAAAACTGTGCTGATATAATATAAGTGCATAATATGATAGCCAATGTTTTTTTTTGTTTTGTTTCTGATTGATAGGTGCACTCAATGATATTTATATCAGATGTACCCCATATTTCTCTTGCCATTTTGCTTATGAATCATTTATTGAAACTATCACTTTCCCCTATTATAAACAATATGTTTAGTATGATAAATATCAAATATAATATTTCGTACAGCACAAATTAAAATTTTCTCTCTATCTCATTTTACCACGTATTGTATTTATTATTCATTATTATTTGTTAAATATAAGATAGCCATCCTTGACGGTATCAAAATATCATTTAGAAAAACAATCCAAAAGGTTTCTAAGCATCTATTTATAAACCTTAAAAGTAAGCAAGGGATACAGATACAATGGTATACGTTAATTTTCAGTAAAATTATACTGTGAGCCACTGTTTTTTATTTTCGTGACGATTTTTCATTTATACATAGAGATATTTATGAATATAAGCAAAATTCATTACAACATATTGAATAATATTAACAATAATAAATAAATAATAGAAATATAATATTTTGCTTATCCAAATGGGAGCCAAATATTTAAACAGATGTTTACTACAGTGAAACCATATACATTACCTTGGAGTACAAACAGCGCTTGGAACTGTGTCCAGATATAATGATATGGTGCATTAAAATGATGTCCTGCGATACTGTCCGTAGGGTTACTAAAAAAGAATTATATAAAAAAATCACACATGCTTATATTTCTGGCATAATGAGCATTTAATCTCAGACAATCTGAACAAACTGGGGAAAATGTCACATATATAAACTTAAATTACTGATACCATAAACAGCGAATCTATCTAACATCACGAACACAATATTTGTGCGTATAAAAGCTGTTTAAGTACGATGAAATCAACACAACTCTTACGTTTTGGTGTGAGTATCACTAGTCTACCGATACTCAACCACACCTTTTCTTATTCGTATAAGCAGAATCAAGGAATATGATAACTACGGAGGTTAAAGTCAATTAACGCCTCTGATGTGTCCTAACATCACCCTCTTTTTTTTTTGAAAGGAAGTAGGTGACGTCAGCGAAAAAGAGGTTTTTTACGACAGTGGAAGTTATGCAAGTCAAAGCATATTCGGTCCATAAAAGGCAAGGAAAAGAGCAGTCTTTTTGCAGTTCATGCTGATATCGGGAATCAAAAGAGTACAATGCAGGAAGGTGTATGCGAGTTAGGATTGACTTTAATAGGATATATTCATATAGTCACCATAGCTATCATAATAAGTTTGTCAGTAATGCTGTATATGTAGAACATACAGCAGAAAGACAAAAACCCTTTGCATTTTTAATAAAGCCAAACAGAAATATAAGCTTTTATTTTATATCTAAATTGTGTATGAAAGATAGAAGATGCTTAATATAAATAGCTAACAATAGCAATAAGCGACTATTGCTAAAATGAGTCCAACTATTATCAAACAGGAGTACTGATACACACACATACACAATATAATAGCACACCTATTATACCCTTACTGTCTAATTAACACCACGTTATTTTCACGACTAGTAATACATTAAAATAAAACATTTGAACTATTTATTGTTTTTTGTTTTTACAAAAATGCATATGTGAGTGATGTGTTGATGGTTTTATTGAATGGTGAAGAGAATTTCAATTTTTTCTACTAAACTCCTTTCTGGATTTAGGCCTTGACAGCATACTTGCGCATGGGGAAATGAGCCTGCTTCTTCTGGTACTTGACAGTCTTAAGGCTACGCTCATAAGGAGTCAAAGCTCTGCGGAGAGCACGAGTCTTCTTGACACGGAGATCAATAGGAATCAACTTCTTCTTCTGGTAGAAGAGACGGAGCTGGTCACGCTGGGTCTGGTTGATCACGGTCAAGGTACGTGCAACGTTCTTGCGAGCCTGGCCGATGGCCTGGAGCTTGGATGCAGATCCACCAGCCACCTTCTGGACACGGAGGGATGCAAGCTCCTGCTTCTTCTCATCAAGAACCTTCAAGAGCTCGGCTTTGTTCTTGTTACGGAGTTGGTGGGCTTTGACGGCAACCTAATCGCATCAGAGATGAGGACTTGATAAAAAAAAAGGAGAGAAAGGGGTTGGGAGATGAACTTCAACTCACCATAATGCGATGGATGGATGGAGGAGGTGAAGTAAGAGGGGGATGGGGTAGATTGCGGACTGGATTGGGCGTACTTGGGTTCGATTCGTCGCCCAAGGAATTATGAAGGATGTATGTGCTATGTGGGCTTGTCTAAGAAGGGGGATAAGGTGGGAGGGGCGGTCCGGGGGGTTCCTGCTGCCGGCCTCTCCCACGTCCGACAACCTTTTTTTTTCTTTTTTTTTATAACTGTCTTTTCATTCTATCTTGGTTTTATTGAAGGACAATCAGGAATCCACACCACTCATCTCACTATCGGATTGTCGCCCTGCATCTTGTTCTACAGAAGGACTGCGACTTGTATAGCCAACAATAGTTGCATTGTCAGGCATTGCATCCCAGATTTGAAATAGAACCTCACGCGGGAGACTCCTAAAAGCATGAGTATGTGATACTGCACCAAAGTGCTGAAACATATATGCTAGAGCAGAGTGTTGCAGTCCTGGCTGACCAGCAAGTCCTGCACAGTGATACACCTTGCTTACACTATCAATCGTCATTGGATGATGCAATCTTCGGATACACAATGTACTTAATCGTGGCAACTCATAAACCTGAGCCATGACGAGTAGATCAGCAATCACACCCCGTTGACGTATTTGGTCAATCGAATCAGAGTAGAGGTAGATGACAAGGGCTTGCAGGGACTCCAAACCGTATGGCATCATTAGTGTAGATTGGACTGTTTCTTCCATTCCAGATTGTAATAACGCAGCAAAATGAGGCCAACGTGCCATGAGGACCAGCCGATGGACACGTACTTCTCCCTTTTCATCATTAAGGCTTGAACTTATTGAAAAATCACCAGTGTGTGAAGCCAATAGATTGACAAGATCATGTCCAAGTTGAGGAGGAGGTACAACTACAATACCTAGTTCTTGCAAATCCACTCGAAGAGCCATAGCATAGTAGTCGTAGGGTTCGTCTTCTTCTGTTCCAAACAGATAAAACGCAGTGTCGTTCTCACCCATAGCAAAACAGTGCCAATTACACACACCGTAACGTGATCCCATTTCCCTTTGCTGCCATTGCATAGATGTTAAATCCAATGTCCATACTCCTGTAGCATGAATTTGAGGTTGATGAGTCTCACGGGTGGCCCGTACAGTGGCAGCAGTGGAGGGGGCTGTTACTACAACTACGACCAACTGATCGCCACATATTTGCCCAAATCGTTGGCCTGTAAGAGGAGGCGCAGATGCAGATTCGAAATCGAGATGTGTAATAGCATAAGTGTCAAGGTTGATAAAGGAAAGGTGGTTAGATCGGCCCATATCCTCTCTGAATCCCCCATAGAGATAAAGGCGATGGTCGTAGACAAATGTTGCATGTTGTTGTCGCTTTACGAAACTGACAGGTGGTTGCCATTCCAATGTCTCAAGGTCAAGTATAAGCAATGTATCAGCAAAACTAGAAGGGTTGGCTGTATTTCCACCTGCTATATAAAGCTTGTTTTGATAAATTGTTGCGGAATGATTTACTCGTCCTTCTGGTATATGGCCTGTAGTTGTAGGATGAGACCATACCATTGTAGATAGGTCAAGAATAGCTATTTGATTGAAGAACGTGTTGTCTTCTTCTGAACTTCCTCCAAATACTACCAATTTAGTATCGTTCCATAATGTAACAGAGTGACCACTAAGCTCAGATGGCGCTGCTCCCTTGGTGTATATTATTCTTGTCCAGCGCGATTGTCCTGCATGACGCTCCAATCGATACAATGACTTGAATACTTCGTCTGTAAACCGGTCAAATCCTCCAAACACATATACACTGTCGCCCACCACAGTCAAGGAAGCTCCAACTAATGACGCCAATGACTCTCCTAGAATGCGACACGGTGTTGGTGCTGGTGTTGGGAGTGGCAATAGTACCTCATCTTGTACAGATGCTTCTGGCGATTGTTGCGCAGGTGGTGAAGTTGGTCGTCTGTTCATCCCGCTTTCGCTAATGTTTGATATTGTATTTCTCTTTTCTTCTTCGCTTTTCTTTTATTTTTAATAGTTGAAAAATGAAAAATGAACACCCACACACTATACACCAATACAAAAAGTAAGAGATGCCTGAAGTTTGCTTTAACAAAAATTTAAAAAAAAAAGAAAGGCATAAAATCCACAATTCATCGGAGTACAAATGAATGGCCCGATACGTCACACTGCTCGGACCAGTCGAGTCCACACAAAGACCCACGCCAATCCCCCAGTGTGATGGATCTTCCTCTTTGGACTCGACTTCAACATGGTAAGGCAGTAACCCCGTTACACATCCATCCAAGAAACTGCTCAATGCTAATCAAATATATCAATATATCCATCCATCCACACTATCTGATATATACAGGCCAAGCGCACTAAGAAGGTCGGTATTACCGGAAAGTACGGTACCCGTTATGGTGCCTCTCTCAGAAAGCAGGTGAAGAAGATGGAAATCACCCAGCACGCCAAGTACACCTGTACCTTCTGCGGTAAGGATGCTGTCAAGCGTACTGCTGTCGGTATCTGGAAGTGCAAGGGCTGCAAGAAGACCATGGCTGGTGGTGCTTACACCGTCTCGTAAGTAACAGTTACAAAACTATTACTATCATTATTGTTGTGTAGTTTGCATATTCTCGACTTTTTTATTAACGAATTTCATACATCACAGAACCACTGCTGCTGCCACTGTGCGTTCGACCGTCCGTCGTCTCCGTGAATTGGCTGAGATCTAAAAAATGAAAACACTACGCCTCACCTCAATAAAATCAACCTTTATTATGGAATGCAAAAAATATAACATACAGACCAATACACATATTATGCATATATATATATAGATGTATACCGAGATATATTTTGTGATTGTGAAGTGTATGTGTATGCGGGAATATAATGACAGAAAAAGAGAGAGATAAACAAAGTAATAGTTGAAATGGACTAAAAATCATCGAGTCCGGCATTGAATTCATCTAACAGTACTTGCAATTCTTGATTCTTTAACTTGAGTTCCTCATTCTTTCTTTCCTGATTCACAATTATGTTTTCCAATTGTTGCATCTTGCGCTCGAAATGTTCAGCCTTGACATCTGCCTCCCGGAAACTAAGATATAATTGATTAAAATTAAATCACAAGTACAGGAATGTTTCTTACTTTTTGGTGGTCTCTCTTAAAGACTTATCCGAGTTTTCGAGTTCTTGTTCTAGCAGATTAATCTTGCGTTGGGCAGTTTCTTTTTCTTTTTTGAGCAGATCGTCATCCTCTTCGAGGCCTTTGAGTGCCTTCATCTTCTCAAGTGTCTCATTCAATTCCACCTCGAGGTTTCGATTTTTGTTTGTTAAAGAGACGATCTCATGCTCTAGTCCCAGTTGTTCTTGGGCAAGACGTTTGGATTCAACTTCATATTCTTCGCTTTTGGTCTGTGCTGCTTCCACTTCTGCGCGCAGGCTAGAAATTCTCTTTTTGGTGTAAAAGAAATTTAAATAAAAGTAACAAATAAAAGAAAAAGGAGAAAATACAAGAGATATCAGCAAGTGTTTACAGCAGTACCAGTCTTGTAGAGGTGAGGGTTCTTACTTCGCGAACTTTTTCCATGATGATGATGACAAGAGTTAAAAGAGAGAATCTGTGTGTGTCTGAAAGAACGTGTATGTTAAGCAATCTTTGGAAATATACAAGCTCAGCCTCTCGTTTCAAGATGGCGTTTATGGAGTTTGAGCTTGTTTGGTATTAGCTTTGAGCCCAGTACTTTATTTATCTATTCTTAAATACAAGTATATTTTTCTAATTATTTCATAACTGCATCCTCATAGTACATATCTAAAAAAGAAATCCCTTTAAATTTAAACAGCCAAAAAAATGCTGATTTTATTCTTTATGATTGTACCAATAAATAAATAAATAAACTCTATTTCCTACAAAAAGCGGCGTATTCTTACCTCCCCTAAAAACTCATTATCTTCCATGCCGTCGTTGAGGGAACAACAAAGAGATAATGGTACATAGCTGGCTTGCCTGAAAATGTCTATTAGTTTTAACCGTCCTAACATCTAATTACCAGAAGGAAAAGAAATCAACGATGGAAAAGTAATATAGCTTATTTCTTTAAGGCTAATTTGTGCTGTTTTACAGCATGTTTTGTTCTGCAGATCAGCAGCTTAATTTAAGATAATCGAGTAAAATTATTACCAAATATAATAAGTGGAGCTTGGCTAATTCTGACTTAAACCTCTTTTATAAAGTCTTTACCGGTTTGTTATATATGTTACCTTAGAACATCCACAGTGGTATGTGTAACTAAAATAATTACGTAAAATAAAAAAGCCGCATTTAAAAGAGATAATTTAGACCATCCACAGCGGCCTGGATAAAATTAGCAGTGTATGTAAAAAAGCCCTGGATGTTTTTGTGGATTGTTAAATTTAAAAAGCCGGTAATTATTATTGAGAAATAATCAGTTAAAACTTTTAGTTAAGCAATCCGCTGGGGATGAAAAAATCTAAATTTTCTAGTTAAATTAACATTCTTGTTAAATTTACACAGACCGCTGTGGATACTCTTAATCAAATATTATGTCTATCTATAAAGATGCAATCGCAAAGCATCAGCGTTTTTTAACAATAGAAAATGTCAAAAGTAGATCAGCAATGTTACGGTAACCACGTTTCCTGATGGTGCACAACATTTCTATCTAACCGGACTAATCAATTCTGACTACATGCCTGGGCTAGTGTCTTTCTCTAATCCTTCAGGGCAAAATGGTGTATCCTGAAAAAATACAATATATTCATTGCATGCATTAGCTTTACTACTTTGTCCCCACACTTTTTGTCTATCTCTCTCTCTCCAGAGACCTATCTATTTTTCTTTTAGGAAGTACGACCGCTTTTTGGTCAGTTAAATAATAAAACACTGTCTCATATGAAAAACAAATCCTGTATATTCGGTTGATAGCCGTTTGCATCCTAAATTTTGACTTGACAATAAAGAAATAATAATTTATCACTAATACACTATACCAATAGCCAGTTATGCAGAAGATAATAAAGAGTTATTGTCATTACACACTTTGTAACGAAATCTTGTTGAGTGTTTTACTACTTATTGGCCTTCTTACGCGTATCATGTCTTTCCCTTTCTTTTACCTACTTATGTTCCCAGAGTCTGACAGTACCAGCTGGTAAGTAATCCCCATTCACTCTTTTTTTTTTGCTAAGCACAAAAGAAAATCTTTATGAATATTTTGTATCCTGGCTGGTATTAATTATTATAGTATAATCGATCCCTAGGGACCAGATAGAGTTATTCCATGCTGGCAAAAAGGTTATGATTTGTGGTCCGGTAGAATCAAAATATCACCCCCCTACCAGGAAATGTTGTTCCCCTAAAATTAGGGCCCAGGCTGCCCAGGCTGTTCCGCCAGGCTGTTCGTAAGTTTCCCTTTTGAAAAAAGGCGTGTAAAATGGGCGTATACCAATATTTTGCCTTATTATCATTATACTTTTGCAGTTATAAAATGGATAACATTAAAGGAAATCTTTTCAACTTTGGTAAATGACAACAATAAAAGTAATAGAATACTGTAATTGTTTATTTATTTAAACGCGTTCTTAAATTAACAGAATACTGGGAAAACACAAAACCAAAGCAATATGACATTACCAAGTACGACATAGCCCTTTGCAAGAGTAAAGTTGTTGAGAAAAGAGTGGCACACGCCTGCTTGTGAGCATATATTGAAACTTTGCTTTCGATTGACTTGGACGAAAAAAAAAGAACATTTTAGAGAATTTAAAAACCAACAGAAGTAGATTCTGCGCTTTCATTTTTAAATATAATACCATGAACAATTTAATATTTATTTATTCATAGAAAATAACCAAAAACATCCAAAATAAAGCATTTTGGTATGATGTGGCTCCATCACTAGCAAAATAAAAGTTAAAAAAGATCAAGCATGATGTACTTTAATTATACAGCTATACTAACGATGCTGATATTAATTACTTATAAATTGTAGGCAGAACTAAATGAAACATGCAGGACCGTTATTGGCTACAAGACAAAAAGAATCAGTAAAGGTACCTATCATTACATACTCCACTAAGATATATTTATACCAAACTAAATGGCCAAATGAACTAGAAGAGAACTCCCTCTCCTTCTCCTCCAAACCAAGACGTCTTCCAATTTTAAAAAGGGTAGTACCTTTGTATATTTTATAAAAATAATAATATATTTTATAAAATTGTAGTTGAGAACAGCCAAGGAGAGTGTAGAGGTATTTTAAGAATGGCCTGTCAAAAGTAAAGCCACATAACCAAGACGATCATTTTCCTTTTTCTTTTAGCAAGCTCCGTGTGAGCATGATGAGGTTTACGTTAAGAGTTCAAAGTTCAGTGCAGGAACTCTTATCAAGAAAAAGGCTATTAATTATCATGATAAGCATATACGCGGATTAATGCTAGATGATAGAAAATATGGGTGCATGGCGTTAGTATATAGTGTTTTTTTTTCTGTTAAAAGAATGAAGATAATAGTTAAATATCGATGCTGCTTATTGGGTATAGAGTATCTTGGATAGCAGATATATTACCAAGGGCCTCTCATATTTATACAAGATCTATCCGAATCAAATTAAGAAAAAAAGTTATTTCTTTTGCTTTAAAAATCCTTGAGCATGTTTTAGTACTTAGGGACTCAACTTATTATCCAACTATGATGAGATGCTAATAAAAGACAATGATAGCACATAAAATGATTATAGCCGAATTGTGTGTGAGGTATTTGGGATTGTTATTAGGTTAGTATCTCAATATTGGGAAAAAAGTAGATACTGTACTTGATCGCATAGTTTTTTTTCTTAAAGAAAAACAACAACATCCGTTGTGTGGCCTTCCGTTTTGATTAAATTTTTTTTGTCCATATCTTTTATGTTTCCCAAGCTAATACGAAAATTCTTGTTAAGCAAGAAATCCTACGTATATATCGTATATGTTCAAATTCCTTACCTATTTAATATGAGCCTTTTAAGATCAAAGACCTTGTTAAACATATCAATCTTTTCTTCGTATGTGGACGGGAGTTTTATTCTAGTAAAAGCATCTGAAATATTATCGGACCAAACTGGTATGCCACCACAGACATACTGATAGCAATATAATTGAACTATTTTTGTAATAAGACTCTTTTCTGGCTACATATTTAAGATTTATAGTTAGATTCTTTTAAACCAAAGTCTATGTTTATGAAAGATTGTAATTACCTTTTCAAAAAGTTTTTTGATGCTTCTAAATAGATATGCCGATAATCGTCCCTCAAGGCCCTTTACAACTGAGTTGGTTTAGGTGGTAGCCATGTCCACATAAGCAGACGACAAACAATATATATATCCGCTTACAGCTTATTTAATGCCATATGTTACTTCCATATATTGAGGAAAAGCTGTTCCAAGAATCTAAAATATCATTTGGCAGAGTCTTGGTGTTTTTTGGGTAACTTTTTCAAGAGCAATTGAGTAATGCAATACCAGAAGTTCTGCGTAAATTATCATTTATCAACAGTTTCGTTGGCATGTGCTATCACGTAATAGTCTATAATAACCTGTGAACGTATCATTATATTTCGAAAAAGTTTGGATAATTTTAACACTTTAGCCGTAAGTAATGCCTTGTATTCTTGCTTAAGAATTGTGTCCAATTTGATTTTCTTTTGTAAGTTATAGGGTTATCTCCCAAAAGACTCTTTGCTTGCTCTTGTTTGGTCAACCTATGGATCGGGCAGTCTCTCAATATTGAACTATTGTGTCCCTCTTAGTGACAGCTAGAGCATACAGATGTATTCTCGCTTTGCTCAGTTGTGCACCTTTTAGCGTTATGTTCTTGTCTTTTTTCTTGAATGATTTACGTAGGTATTAGGGATCTTTGACAACATCATATATAAATATATATATTTGAAATATTTAACCAAATATATTGTTTTATATGTCCTCATGTCTTAGTTCCAACATATCTCTTTAAGTTTCAAAACTAATTGTCTATCACTCCAAGGAGTTCAGACAATTTCCATTCTTTTCTGTTTGGATTTTATTTTCTCTTTGTCTAAAAAAGGTAAACAAAATGTCTAACGATTAATTTTGATTCGCTCAAAAAAAAAACTAACATCGTCTGAATTCAAAGTAGAAACACTGTAATAAAACCTTTGACAGCAAAGAGCGATTTAGGGTGTCGGTACCCCTGCGTCACGTTTAAAGATAACAAATGAGATGTGAAATTTGAAAGTATTTTCTTTTAGATTATTTCCAAGAGCTTTAGGTAGATATGGTCGATACCTTATAAGACTGTATATGGCTGTAAGCATCTATCTAGTGGTCTACATACGGTTCAACTTGTTTTAATATCGAAAAAGTGCCAGACTTGATTCTTGTGATCGGAGTTTTGCTTTCAAACTTGAGTATACGGCATGATATCTCTGGTTTGTTCAATACACAGCTCAAGCTGTTGACAATACTATTGAATGTTTATATTTATTTATTTTGGCTCAGCCATAGCATTTTATTATACAATACAGATGACTGCCTTTATTTCTGATCCGAAGGGGTCAAAATAGATTAAAGGCCTTTGTACCTCTCTTCACTTTTCTCTCTTTTCTTCTTCTTTTTTCTTTCTCTTTATTCCATGTCGTTATCGGACCTACTTAATCTTGCGTATGGTTGGCTAAAACCTGCCTCGAATAGATCACGCCTAACAGGTGTAGTTCAGCTCGCTTCCTACATTACAGCCTGTGTACTAGCCGTCCTATCTACAGTCAGTCTCTTTTGTGCTTTTATTGCTCTCAGCATGTGCGATGACCTCGGACGCATCTCAGCCGCAACCCGGAACAGACTTTGGGTGACATTCAAGGAGCGAATGCAGCAAGTAGATTGGACGGCTGTCATGACCCTTATCACTACTCACCTTTCCAAAATCACGTCAGAAAAGAATCCTTGGTCGGCTTTGTATGCCCTTTACCCAGTGTTCGGATCAATAAATATCCACACCGTTCAGGGCTTTGTACTCAGGATCCCCAGCTATTTCTCCCACTATTTCAACATCTCTCCAGGCACAAAGCCATCCTACGCATGACCTTTTTACTTTGATTGCTATTAAATACATCTCATGGCTACACAAACATGTATTCTCAATGAAAAACCTCTAATGCTTCCGCTCGTCATCGAGTTACTCTGCAAAGGAAGATCTTATCCGAAGTGGGCAACCCTCTGTAAGCTGATGCTGCAGTCGGAACCACTTCCAGATCCCCAAAACCTACTCCTCTCTTCTCTTCGCGAACAAATCTCTGCAAAATCAAACCCGGCTCGTGGAGAATTCGCCACCGGAGCCCTCTCTCGTCCATTCAGTCATGGGATGGCAGACATACTTGACCAATGGCGCGTCAACCAAGGGAAGTTATCTTCCAAGTTTATCAGTAATCCACTTGATTTACTCGGAATGACAAACACCTCACGGTGCGTAAAATATATAAAAAATATTTTCTCTCCTTTTGTATTATTGATTTGTTGGCATGGTTAGTTAGATGTCTTACTTTAAGAATTTTGAAACAGATTAAAAGTGATTGAACAAGAAAGTATCCAAGTTTTTAAGAGTCCTGATCTTGAGTCGTCCCTCCATAAATTAATATTCGAGGTAAAAACAAACCATACAAACAACAAAACCCTTCTTTATGCATTTATGTATATATTGTTCTGATTACACATTACTACATATTGTCCAAGACGATGGAACCCCAAGATTGGCGCCTCTTTTTAGGATTAAGGACCACAACGGGCGGAAAAGATCTGGATACCATGCCACCAAGTCTTAACGAATGCATCGAAGCCTTTACTTGTCTTCATCAGCCAATATCTACAGGGACCAGACCGATAGTCAATCAGCTAACAGTGGGTGCCAGAGCATTAAGTAAACATGCTCACCGTGACCAGAAAAATCAGTTTTGGGGTAATTGTACAGGAAGTAAGTGTATTATACTTATCTTTATAATTCAATACATTTATTTAATGGAAAAAATCCAAAGCTGAAAAGGCTAAGAATGATCACGCAAACACTGTACTTGCAAATATCCTGTGTGATTCTGTTTGGATTAATCTTCACATGTTACCGGTAATCTTCCTTTGTTTTGTTATTATACGTAAATATACATATGCACACATGAACAAATATAGTTTATGTAAACTAACATAAATAAGGGGGACCCTTAGCATGCAAAAGTAGTGTACGAGGTACGCCAGTCCCTTGGATACGGTGCTCGCTGGGTATTGCATAATGATAAATGGTTATTCAGAGGATTTCTTGAACCTCAAATGGAAGAAGGTCATTTGTTGGGTTGGGTTCATTAACGAGACATCGCGGATTTTTTGTTTTGTTTTGTTTTGGTATATTAAAAGAAAGATTATATTTTTATATATTTTGTAAGGATCTATACAGAGGAAAAGAAATAAGTAACAAAACGTATTTAATTCGAAATAATATTTTTCTAGGATGACTCTATACTTTTAATAACACCAACCTGCTCAGCTAATTTTCATAAAAGCAAATAAAGTAATGCAACTGTATGCGTATTGTCAATCTTCAGCGATAGAGCACATATATAGCGAAAACAGAAAAAAAAACATTCTAAAGAAATCCATTCAAAGATTGTTTGAAGATATATCGTATGGAAGAGCTTTTCAATTAAGCACCGAATGGGTTTATATAATCTCTTGATATCTTGCTCCTGGAAAAAAAATGACGCCCAGTTGTGGAGAATAAAGGATCTCAATTATCCAGGACGTTAGACGTGTCCTCTGTATTATATTAACAAATATGTACCTACCGTGTTTGATAATGCAAACCAGGTTATCTAATTGAGAACTCTGACTCAGCTATAAAGGTCTTGAATCAAATTGACTAGGGGGTGGAAAGAAGTCTCTTTTTTCCTTTTAAAAAGAACATTACTATAAGTATGCTTTATATATACTTCTAAGATAAATATAAGTAGCGAGGTCTAACCAGGCTATGAATATATTGGAAATTTAAATATTTTCAGAAAATATAATAATGTTTAGACACCATATAAAATCTATAGTAGGGGGTATAAGCCCTGAATATCTGTCTATATTTGAATAAAAGGTGAAAGGTCATCCAACCCAATAATATTATATTGGTAAACCAATATTTTTTTCTTCCTTTTACATGTTTCAATTTAAGTTTTTCTTTCGTTTATTTGCTATTATTATCTAATAAACTTTTAAAATGAATAGCTAAAAAAATCTACAAGCATTTATTGATAGAATCTTGCTATAAAAGAAACCAGCACATTTTTTGTTTTACAAGGTAATTATACGATGTACCATCTAATATAAATACATCTTATAAAAGGTAAAAAAGTGTTTTACGCAAACTAGCACCTAGAACCATTCTTGAAGATACCCTTCAAATTACCCCAAATCTGTCCTTTTCTTTCCCATAGTGGTCGTCAGAGTTCACTGGACTGCCTGGTGTGACTGGGGAACAGGAAATCGGTGCTTCCAATTCACACAAGCGTTGTTTTAAGAAAGAAGCAGGAAAGCTGGATTGTTTGACTTGTTTCCATCTTCATCATGGTCAACCCACGTGTCTTCTTTGACATTGATATTGACGGTCAACGAAGTAATTTTCATCCATCCCCATTAACATATAGTAACTTGTATTTTGTAAACACAAGACTAATGAAAAAAACACTATAAACAGTTGGTCGAGTTGTTTTTGAACTCTTTGCTGATGAAGTGCCCAATACAGCCGAAAACTTTCGTGCCCTTTGTACAGGTAAAAAGATAATGCTAATTAACTAGAGTACATTAAAATTAAACGTTTACTTACGATGATCTGATACAAACATCATACTCTGTTTTGTTTTTTTTTGTTTTTTGTTATTTTTTTTTGTTTATGAAAAAAAGGTGAAAAAGGATTAGGAAAGTTGAGCAACATGCCTTTACATTTTCGAGGATCCATTTTCCATCGGTAATTCCATCTAGCATCAAAGATAAATAATTTGGACTGGTTTGAGAAGATCGAAGATTCTAACTATGCGAATAAGAATAATCAAAGGATTCATGATTCAGGGTGGAGATTTTACACGTCGTAATGGAACTGGAGGAGAAAGTATTTTTGGTGCCACATTTGCAGACGAGTCCTTTGCTCGCAAACATACCACTCACGGATTGTTGAGTATGGCTAATCGTGGTCCTAATACTCAGTCTTCTCAATTCTTCATCACGACCCGCCCTACACCGCATCTTGATGGAAAGCATGTTGTATTCGGACGTGTGGTGTCTGGTTTCCCGATTATCGAACAATGTGAGAATGAACCTGTTGATGAAAGAGATCGCCCTATGCGAACAGTAATGATTGCAAATTGCGGTGAACTTGTACTTAAGCTTCCTCCCGGTGTCAAGAGTAAGAAGAAAAATACAATTTTTGGAAATTTAATAATATTAACGATCGGTTACTGTTCTTTATGAAATCAGTAAAGGAAAAGGCTAGTGATGATGTTGAGAAACCGACTGAAACCAGAAAGAGATCCAGATCGGCTAGCCCCGAACAATCTGATTCAGATTCTCTATCTGAAGAAGAGTCAAAGCGAAAAAAAAAGAAGAGTAAAAAGTCTAAAAAGAGTAAAAAGGAGAGAAAAAGCAAAAAAGATAAAAAGGAGAAGAAACGATTGAGACATAGAAGTCCTAGTGTAGATTCGATTGATCTAGCTCGACGAAAATTTAGCCGAATAAATGATCGTAGCCTTAGCCGCAGCCCTAATCGTAGTCTCAGTCGCAGCCGTAGTCTCAGTCGCAGCCCAATTAATGATCGCATTCCACAACGCTCAGTATCTCCTGTAAATGTCAAAGAACCCAAAGAGACCCAAAGAAAAATCGGGAACATCAATCGCCGAAGAGGATCAAGAGATGATGAGAGAAGCAGTAGTCCTCCTCCAGACAGACATACTCGATCGTCATATCGTCCTTCTTATAAGCGGTACGAAGATCGTGATGCAGAGAAACCTGAATGGGAGCAGACAAGAAGATTTAAAGGAGATCCACCAGATGTTGCTTTCAAAGGAAGAGGAAGACCGGTAAAGTTATTCTATATTGCTGTACATATCAATTACATTGCATATTGTTCTAACAATGGTCATATGTTATCTAGCGCTTCAACATGTCAAGCGGACTCCGTTCCTGGTAAAAAAAAATACACAAGTTCATCCTCAAATTATTCACCATTTCACCGAGGAGTGTACTTTAAGGGTATCTATACAAAGGAACAAAGGTACAAAAATAATAAATATTATCATATTACCTTTGTGAATCAACATATGGGCAGAATAATATCCATTTCACAAAGTAGTAATATTTGTATTAGCGTGCTTAACTGGGAAATTGTAATTATGAAATCAATAGGAAGACATTACATAAATAAAATATTAAATTGATAACGAAAACTTAAAGAGCTATCCAGGTCTGTTGGTCAATATAAGTTTGAATTAAATAATGTTCTTACTACAGTGTTTTAACTTTGAATTCAGACCGTTAATTCTTTTGTTGTACCCAAGTCAATAAACATATTCAAACAAGAAAATTAGGGGGGTTTTTTTAAAAAAAAGAAACTACTAGAGGCTTATATTCTGACCTACTTGTAAATATTCTGATGTGATATATATGTGCACAAAACCGTTTAAATTACAGCGATGAGTATTATTAGCTTTTTTTATTATTATTATTTTCCTTTGTAACGAACAGTGCCTACCATTTCCTTTTCATAATAACATAAAAGTCTATTGTGATTTTGGAAGTATTAGTACCCTGCTGCCAAAGCATGGCAAAATCAATATATCACCTACCTATGTAAATTCAGAAACTATTACTTGAATATAGCATAGCAAAAGCTAGATCTCATAGCGACATATGTTTCCAAATTTGAGATTTCTACATTGCTATAATAATTCCAGTCCAAAAACATTGATTCATAGGCTTTAGTCTATACGTATAATTAGGTTGATAATCCAATCAAGATATTTTACTTTAATTCTTTAAAAAATATAGTACATGCAAATGAATACACTCTTATTTATTGATAGAGTATATAAGTAAAGATCTATATTAAGAGCTGACCGATACGTAGCTAATGTATTTTTTGCGGATAGTCTTGTCCGTTGCAAGCTTTGTAAAGGCTTTAGAAACACCAGCGGCATCGAAAGTCTCTATACCAAAAAGTTCTGAGGCTTGATATTCAATTTTATATTCCAACTCTCCACTGTCATTAGCCTCTTCAAGGTCAGCATAGTATTGTATCCAGTCGAGAATAGTACCAAAAGGATTTCTAAAAGCGGTTGTCAGTATATTAAAAAGGTACTTACAAAATTCTATCTCCAGTACTTACTCAGTTCCCTGGGTCTCATAGTTATAGACACGAATGGCTGGATTGTTTACGGGAATGATAGATGGGGCGTTGAACAGCACAGTTGCAACATTTGGATCAACCATAGACGATGAAGTAAGCTCGCTACTATCGTCTACAGCCGAAAGAGACGAATAACTTGATCCATCCTTAACAATGGCGGTCAACATATCAGCTATAAAAATGTGTGAGGGATACAGGTATATTCTTTGTCGTAAATGTATATACATACAGTTTGTATGACCTGTGAAATGTCCAGCAATCACATCGCCATAAGAGCCTAGCAAATCAATATACAGTTCGTGACAAGAGGACTTGTAAAGTTCAGAGGCGTCATCATCGTTAGGAGGAACGTGTCCACTATTTGGTAAAGGGCGTTATAACGGGCAAAGATTAATATATTTTATGTATATTAGTGGGCTGTTTTCTTAGCTTACACAACATAGACACTTGTTTTCTTTGTCCGGGCGGCGTCCAGAACCTTCTTCATCCAAGTAATTTGTAAGGCACCAGAGGTACCAGCAGTATTGCAATTCTTGGCTTCAGAGTTCTTGGAAAAGAAGTACATTGTATTTATGCTCATAGCCTGTAGTTTTCCTGGAATGATGTCTTGAACAAAATAACCACCCTCACTGAAATCATCGGTCAAATTTAGGTTGAATGGAGCCCAGATGGTCTTAAGAGACTTGAATATAGGATCTTCAATAACTACATCATTGTGGTTAAACCCATCGTTATTTCCAATAGTAGGAATCTAAAAAATAGAATGAAATGAAATAACAGATTGTCAGTAATATTATAATATCGAGATTTATACTCACAAATGGGATGGCTGGAATATTATAAGTGTCTTTAAAATACTGAGTCACAACAGTATGCTCTTCCAGAATATCTTTATCTGTAATCTTTAGTGAGTCGTCTCTGTCCTAAATAATAAAAGACAACATGTTAATATCTAGTGAGATTAGAAAATAAGCGATTACGTACATGTCGTGCCGTATCTCCGGTGTAGATAACAAAATCAACATCACTCAGGGATTGCTTCATAAAATCAAAAGAGGCTTGCACCTGTAATATTAATTAGTTTAAAAATAAATCAATAATCATTATCTACTTACTAAGGATGTAGGAGAGTCACAGTCAGTACCAAGCGCTCCAAATTTACCAGACACGTTTTTGGAATCCTTTGAGCTTTTACGGTGGCATAGGTTCGAAGGATCCGTTTTTGCCAAGTAATATGCATCAAGATGAATATCTATAGTAGTACACATATTAGCTTTAATAGTGGCTTTTAAATAATATAACTAATAAAAACTGAATATATTGTTTACCCGTAACATGTAAAAATTTTCCCTTTAACTCCACAGTCTGTCTAGGGCCAAGAGTGTTTTTTTCAATGATATTTTCGCGTCGAATAGAGCCCAAAGGGAGAGCATCTACTGTTAGACATATGGCAATACTGGCAAGTATAAAAGAGAACCGCATTTTTTAAGCTAGAGCAAAGCAAGATGTATGAATTGATGAAGAAGGGCGATTTACTCAGTTTTATAATTAACTCTCACTTGGCGGACCTAGTTTGTAGTGTTGTACCATCATTTAAAGACAAAATAAAATAATTTATAAGTTTATCTGATCTCTTCGATTAAGAGCCAATTATTTTTGCAATGTGTGTTAAAAATCCATTAAAAACGAAGCTGCTCATAATATGTACCTGCACGCTTACTTACCAAATTATGTGATACGGCGTAATATCTTGAATGTGTCACCAATTGTAATGAAGTCCTGGGAATTGAGCAAGCATGATATAAAGGAAGGGAAGTATTGGTTGTGAATAGAAGCATAGAGATATGCTGTTACTTTGAGAAATAAGACTATAAATTTATGATAAGAATTATCCAAGTACACAGTCCGTGCCTCTAATGAAATAAGATTCACGTATCAATAAGACCTGTTGAGTAGCCATTACCACTAGAAGATTCAAATAAGTAAAAAAATAAATAAGGTTAATAAACTATTACAAGAAAGAAAAGGCTCTAAATTCAATTAATCATGCATATTCCTAACACTTCATTTAAACATTAAAATTGACCATATTGATCATGTATATTTCCTGGGGCTTTTAGCATATTGTGGCACTGATCTAGAAGCAATAAAACATGTTTTATAGTCGGATGCTTCTTTGGGGTTGCCATATAGTATTCGTGACTGTAAATAAAACTTTCATGCAATATTAAATACTATATCGAGATTATTCATTTGATACCCGAGTAATCTTACTTAAAACAATATTACATAGTTATTACTAGGCCCTTATAAAAGCTGTATCTACTAAAAAAAAGATTATCTGACCGAAAGACAAATTTTGGCTGTCAATCGTATAAGAGATTAACATTAGTTGGTACATAAACCATTATGGAATAGAAATATATAAATACTAAGTTATTTTTTCATAGAATTTGCATTACTGAATATTTCCTAAAGGTTTAGGCTTTAATATTATTGTTTTTACAGTGAAATATCTTATTTTATAATACATTTTATAAGTTAATTATAGACTTTCAAAACGTATATTGGCTTACAATGTAAAGTTTTATTAACAAACCGGACTCTGTGGCTCCCTACAAGCAAACAAACAAACAAAAACTGGAAAAATACATTTAACTTCTAGATTAGGAAATGAATTAATAATTACACGTTTTTGTTGTAGTAGTATATTTGTCAATAATATATTTAGCTGTTTATTAAAATCAAATACACACACACAGACATATATATATAAACAAACATTAAGCATTAAGATGGCTTTCATACAAGTTTACTCCATTTAATTGTAGAATGTAGACATATTATATTATTTAATTCATGTACCAGTATTTAAAGCACTATTTGCGTTCTTCAACAATAACCTTATTAATTATCGAAAACAAAACAATCCATTAACTCTTTAGGTACAGTAGTTGCTGCAATATATATATAAATTATGTAACAACAAGGCTGTAGTACACTTCCAAACCGAAATGGGGGATTTTTATTTTTTTTAAAAAAAAAGAGCCAATTAACTGTTCTGTGTTGCCCCCAAAGCGACGAATTGCCCAAAGAAGTAGTGTAGACCATTATTTTACTAGAATATCCTTTTGACATTCATTAACATTCTATTTTACTCACTTTCAGTGTAATTCTCGTTGGATTGTGAGATATGTGCATTATAGATAGTACAGTTAGTTTTATATGTTATTATTAGCTAATCTGTTCTTATTTGTATTAAAAATCATAAGGATTATATTATAAGATTCGACAACATAAAGTAGCATAAAGAAGCAGCAAAAGACGAAAATAAAACATTGAAAACTCAATAGTATATATCCTGAAATAAGCAAGCTGTGTTTGAGGCTTGTATTCCTATATGAATCTGCATTATTCTTTTGGTGTATTGCGAATTTATTTCTAGGAATGCTTTATCCAATAGACTCTCATATTGCTTACATATTCTTGGAAGAGTACTACGTCATGTAGTTACCTAGTTGCTATAAACGTGGTGTAAACTTCTATATTTAAGAGATAATTAAAACTATTTTTGTTTGTGAACCTCATCAACATAGTATAGTACAACTTGCTCGAATGAAATAAATCATTATCTTTATTCTTAAAAAAAAAAGAACTATTCTGATTTACTTTTGAATACATTCCAGCCAATAAAAGGTAACCTACAGTCCTGATAAATCACAAGTATCTTAATATATTATAAAAGAAAATAAGGTTTAAAATGTATGGTGTGGCGACCACAAGCTTTGATCACCAATTTGACTCTATTGGGCATAGTTTCTGGAAGAGTATGGATCACTTCTCAATTAAATGGTCCCCCAGCCCAAAAGAATACAAACCTTGAGGTCTTGGACATTGTTTATAAAACTTTTCTCTTGAACTTCGGCTTTGAAAGCATACCAAACATGCCAAATTGAGTTCAGACCCAGACTTTGCGATAGCCAGTAGTCAAAGCGCTGAACCTTCCAACGCTTTTATCACCTTGTCGTGTAAGGCTCAGTACGACAGCTTGAGCAATATTTCTTGGAATATAAGCATATTAGCGACCTTTGTGCATTCGGTTTTTTAATATTTTTTTTTTCAAATGTCGGGTACTACACTGTCTTTGTCATACCAGATTAAATTGATCAAATTTTCAAATCTGCCTATATACATTATCGGATATATATAATAAAGCTAAAATTACAAGAGGAAATATTAAATAATTTCATTTCTTTCTACTAGTATTTTCTATAGAGTAGTTTAGTACAAAAATTAAGAGAATATAACTGGTTGCAAACTTGAAAACTAAGAGACCCTTTTTTTCAAATTTCTCTTCCTTCGTTACACTTGATTTAAAGTTATAATTTTTTTAAAAAAACCATTAAATCTCCTTTTAAGGCAATTTTATTTTGGTTTTTCTAAAATGCACAAAGGTCGCTATTTTAATGTCAATTTTTTTGAACCAGTAATTGATTTTTTTTAGACAAGCAATTAACGTACGTACCTTGGGCTATGCGTCCTTTCAGAAATAATCTCATACAAACACAGTAATATCTACATATTTTCTGTAAAAAAAAAGCATGCTGTTCTTGATACCTCTTCTCTAGATCACAAATTGTAGATAGATAATAATTATAGTCCTTTAACGTGAATCTCGACTCACCTGATCGTACAATCCTATTCCAATCCTCAATACCAAAACTAACTTTAGCTTTGACCTAACTCAATTAATTCTTTTTCTGCTCACGGATAAAGTTTGATTTGAACTGGGGGATATAAGAACCAAAGAAAATGCCTTAAGGTATCGAATAACTGTATCTTTACATATAATGAAACAAACAGTTGCAAAGTCCCTTTACTGATACGGATAGCTTTCGAAAGAACTACGTCTCACACTTAAACAACTATTTGTAACATCTTTAAAACAAAGTTTTTCCTTGGTGTCTGTTTTACTGTGTCATTCTCCTCCCAACCTTTGATGGTACTGTTGATTATTACGGTCAAACTCTGGGAACTCAAGTTTATAACACGAAATTTTGGTTTTCTTTATATCTCATATTGACACGAAGGCTTGATTTTTTTTTTAAAAAAAGCATATTATCTATAGAAAAACAAACAAAGTATGCTCAAAAGATAGGCTTATTTTTAGACAAATTACAATGATTTCTTTTGTCAGAGTGTATTAATATGATTCTTAATATTGTTTTTTGCCTGTTTAAATTTTACATATTTATACTTCTTTGATTATTTTTACCTTAAATATATATCATATACTTTCAAGTAGCCATAATAAAGTTTCATTTAAACAAATACTGTATATTTGAGTAAAAATTGATTTTAAAAAAATAATGGGTGTCAAATATACATTAAACAGAAGAAAGTTGAGAAAGGAACGAATTTATGAAACTCTTAATTATAGAGATAACAGAGCAATGATTTTTTACTGATTATTTTATAAGCAAGCTTTTTGTTTTACATATTTGAATTAAGAGATACTTGACATTTCACATTGAGGACACTTTAATTATATATAGCAGGATATCATTATTGTATCTGCATATGTATACAAAACCCCGTTCTTTCTCTCTGGATAAATTTAGGAGAAGATGTCTCATGTGAATATCTAAAACTTTGTTGTAGATCAACTATGCAATATTTATTCAAGGGCGCAAAATACAGAGATTATATTTTGTAACTCACACAGACAAGCCTCGCTGCTCTTTAATTTACTCTGAGTAACCATATGCTCGTACTTGGATTCCATAATGCCAAACATATACTTGTGACCTACACGCTTAGATACTACCACCAAAAATCCAGCATAGTACGACCAATAATAAAATAGAGTATTCATAAACAGCGAGGTCTACCATAAAGAACTGATATACTTGTTTGTGGATAGAAAGCATGGACACAATCTGCACCTTATATGTTGTACGACTCACAGATCCAGGGTTACAACGTTAAAATGCATTTAAATACAGCTAAAAAAAACAATCGCAGTAAATTTTTTTTGTATTCTTCTTCTTCTTGATATTATTCTTACAATACATTATGGACAAAAAGTGGCTTGAAGTCTTACAGAAAGAGGAACACTATCTTCCTCTTGTAGGTGTTGTAACTGTAGGATTAGCTGCCAGACTTGTTTTTGCCCTATTCTCCAACATCTGCCAAAATCGAAAGGAAAGCGAGCGTTTGAAGCTTGAAGGATACAAAGAAATACCTTCTCCGTCAGGAAGATATCCGTTTTTTGGTATTATATATCAAATACTTCAGCTAATAATACTTGATATACGAAACTAACAAGTTTTTGTCTTTAGGTCACATGTTGTCACTGGGGAAAGCACCAAGCTTTAAAGTACAAAAGTGGCACCAACAGCTTGGTATTTATAATGTTTTGACCGTTTTTGTGTATTAGGAGACTAATATTAAATTATTTATTTGATCCATAGGACCAATAATACGTCTTGATATGGGGGTTCAGCCATGGGTTCTTATAAATGATCCCTATTTGGCCCACGAGTTATTTGTTAGGAATGGAATAAACTCATCTGACAGACACAAGCACAGTTATGCTTACTGGATGTACAGCAAGGGTGGAAAGTAAGAAATAGTCTCATTTAAAGTAAATATTAATTATTATTTTTGAGTATACAGGGGCATGATATTTAATCAGCCAGGCAAAAAATGGAAAAGCACAAGATCTGCTGGTAACTTAAATTAAACGGGTAACAAGAAAATAACAAATATACTAATTTCTTTGTGTTAAAGCTCTTTCGATATTGGCTCCAAAAAATGCTGATCAGATTACAGAAAGTAGTGTGTCAATAACGGATAACGCTATCAAGCTCTTAAAAGAAGACACGGATAAAGAAGGAGCAATTTCTCCCGTACGCTACATGAAAATGGCTACATATGGAACGGTTTTTAAAGCAGTCTTTGGAAAGGATGTAACATCTATCAACGACCCAACTTTAAATTCCCTGATCCATATAACAGAGAGAAGTATTGTGTATGCTGGGGCTGCAGGTGATATTGGCGCTTTCTTTCCAAGCTTAAGTTGGATTAACCATCTTTCGAGTCAAAAGAAGGCTATGAATGATATTATCAACGAAAGAGACAAAGTTCTTGAAGTCTTGATTCGCGAGGCTAAAGATGGAGATGTCAAATGTCTCACTAAAGTGGCATACTCAATCAAGGAGGAGCTTGGTTTGGACGAAATGGATTTGACTATCTTATTGAGTAGGTATTATTTTCAATATAATCTAACAAACCTAACCAGAGACAGTATCCTTTCTTAGATGATGTATTTGGAGCAGGAGGAGATACAACTGGCATGTCATTGACGTGGCTTTTTGGTATATTACCTCAATATCCTGATGTGCAAAAGAAAATATGCGATGAGGTTGACGAATTTCTCGTTAAATACGGAAGCCTACCTTCATTCTCGAGTAGAGATGAGTTCCCTTATACCACAGCAGTTCTTCGAGAGAATCTGCGTTTCCGATCTATTACAAACTTTGGTATTCCTCACTTTACGGCAAATGATGGTAATTAAAAGAATACCCGGTTTTTAAGGTTCTCCGTATCTCACAATTAATGCCTTTTTTTCTTTAAAAAAATAGTAAACATTTCTGGATACCATATTCCTAAAGATACGATATTGATTAGCAGCATGCATGCTATGCATATGAACTCAAGTATATATGAGGACCCAGAGAAATTTATTCCCGAGAGATTTTTGGGTACAACAAAGACTTGGAGCGCATCTTCCAGCGGAAGTATAAAAGAGCGCGATATCTATGCCTTTGGATGGGGAAGGTAAAGTACCACATAAAACAAACAATTTATTTTAATATTAACACCTATACGCTTGTTCTGGTTTAAGACGTATCTGCCCTGGAATTCACTTGGTAACGTATTTGTACGATGCTTCCAGATTTTTATAAGAATACTAATGATTACTTTTCATTAGGCCGAAATGATAGTATTTAATATGTGTGTACGCGTATTGGCACAATGCACTATTGAAGCACCATTAGATGCAAATGGGAAGCCAGAATTTGTCGATTTGAACAATATCAAGACTCAAGGAATTATTTTTGGTCCACAAGACTATAAAGTAAAGTTTATTAAAAGAGATAGTAGCCCTTTTTATCATCAGTTGTAACCCCAGTTACCCTATCAATAATTCCTTTATAAAACAAATATATGTACGCACATATAACCTATCCGATATACTATAATAGAGGACCTCTTCCTTATGCTGTTGTCAGTGTGCACAGTTAAACATAAGATTAATTCAACCAGATAATTAATTAAAAGATTGCTTTATATAATAATTTATTCAATTCCGGGTGGATATTTTTGTCGATTACCTGGTGTTTTTTTTACCAGGTAATCAACCAGATCATTGAGAGAATTTCTATAAAAAAATAAACTTTAATGATAAGAAATGATATACTAGACAACCATGCTTATTGTCCAATTTTTATAAGAAAAGGAAAAACAAACCATTACCAAGATATAAATGCTGACAAAGTCTTTTAGGAAATAAAATAAAATACAGACGCCAAGTAATATTCAGGATTTATATACGACGCAGTGTAATTATTTGGTTGAAATAGTCTAATATTTAATCGCGTACGCTGGTGAACAGAGTTAGTACATACTAATAATTCATAAATTGACTTAATTCATTGATTGATACAATTTGATTAATAGAGCTTAATACATTTCAATTATTGAAGCGAGAATTTTACCCTATATCGACAGAAGTTTATTTGTACGAGTGTGTTTATAAAGCAAAAGAAGCGTACGTTCTAGCAAAGTATCACTTGTAGTAATAATTACTACTTATTAAATACACTAGATTACTTAATACAATAAGAGGGAGAGATGTTAAATGAATTATATATATATGTTACTGCCTACACAGCTGATTATAGCCATTAACCGTGTTATAAATATAATTTTAGCTTGTTATAATATTGAAAACAAACAAACGTTATCTAAAAAAATTGACCTCAATGAATATAGAGAAAAAACGTATTTAACTCCAAAGCTTTTTCTCTCCTTTTTGATACGATCAGGGATAAGTATCAAATATTTTTAAGGTCTTTTTTCTTCTTCTCAAAAAGTAACTCTTAATAAAGTCATTATTTATACATTAAAAATGTATTGGTATGACTTATAATACTAGAGTAAATTTACTATGCGCATTTTTCGTATCTAAAAAGCTTCGTGGAGTGACTTTGCTCCTTCCATAACAAAGGTGCTGGTGCACCTATAAAAACATTTGTATCAGTCAGCCGTGCATTTAGTCTGAGGAGTAAACATTTTCCTGGATTATAGCATCAAAACTTTTTTTTGAATATTCAAGCCTTATACACCTTCTATAGTTTTTTTTGTTAAACTAAAGACTTCTTTTATATATTTTAATATTTCAGTCTCTATATTAAATAAAAGAGAAGTCTAAAGTATTGTAGAGCTTCTTCTTCTAAGATATATACATTCTATCATACTGATAAAGTAAAATCGTGAATATCCCTGTATTTATTTTTCTCACTATATTTTGTTAAGATAATATCGAAATATTCAATGTATATATATTTACATATTAAGGATTGATCTAAACATACTATCTCTAAATATTTTATTATTATTATTATTAATCGTACTAATTAAACCAGAGACAAAGAATTGTGCCTAAAATCAAAGTACAGGGCTTTACGAAATCCCTTATTTAATTTACAGATACAGTAGTTGAGACACTCTAATACTATTTATCCATTTATTGTATGAAGTAAATACAAAACTACTGATAAATAGAATCCATACATATATATTATTCAGTATCTCTGAGTGTCGACGTAAGATAAACTAGTTTGTCAAATATGCTCCTTATTAAAGAGGCTGTGAATTTATTAACAAATACCCCGTCAATTGGATGTGTTCCCAATAAAATATCTACAGTAAAACACACTATACAAGGCGCACAATTTGAAGATTTAATTTGCAAAAACGAGCTATACATAATTATAATTGTGCTTACCTGTACTGATGTATTAGATAGTTAGATCTATTATACACTGAATAATCATTTTCCTAATTGATGCTGAAAAGGGGGCCTACGTGAGTTATTATCTTGAGTAGCAAATATGCAAATATCGTAAATGTTCTTCGTAGCGTTTATATCACGATTTGAAGTTATATTACAAGTGTTTTCTTTACCCTTTAATATTATATATACTCTTCGCCTCGGCTTGGCTGTGATGACATTCTCGAGATTTCTTGTTTTACAGGAATTAAAATTTTGGCTTACAAGGAATTCGTCAAAAATATATACGTGAAGGTCCTCAGTCTGCATTTGTAGCAGCTTTCGTTCAATCGACTTAATAAGCGCAGTTTTTTTCTTGCTGCGTGGGACTAAATCTTGTAGCCCCAAACGCAATAATGGTTTTTTGTGGAACCGCTGTATCTTGAGGGGTTATGGGATAATGTCTAGAGGGACTTCCTACTCGCCGTTTTTTCTCCAGTTCTGCTTCCTTGTCTGTATTTTTTTGCTTTTAATTGTTAAGCGTTTACATACTTCAGCCACCGCCTGCTGTATTCTTATATATGTTTTGAATTTTATCTTTGAACTCCTGTTTGACATAATTGTTAGGCTAAATTGTATAAAGGGCAAATTTGTTTTTTATTATTATTAGTCAGTAGAGCAGTACTTGCATATGGTGTCAAAGTGAAATATTTTTTGTTTACAAGCTTTAAAAAAGTTATTGATTATTGTTGTTTTTGGAGAAGGTAGCTTGTTGATCCGTTTAAAACCCATTTTATTATCATCTCTATGCTTTATTCTCAAGGAACTTGGGTCA
The DNA here is from genome assembly GCF_001638985.1 of Phycomyces blakesleeanus NRRL 1555(-). Classification (NCBI taxonomy): domain Eukaryota; kingdom Fungi; phylum Mucoromycota; class Mucoromycetes; order Mucorales; family Phycomycetaceae; genus Phycomyces; species Phycomyces blakesleeanus. The sequence continues at coordinate 2,380,381 of NW_017265135.1, read as the reverse complement.
TTATAGCCGCAAAAGTGATAGCACTCATCAAGAGTTGTTTTTTGCCGTTAAATGGTACCGGAAGTGTTTACGGCCGTAATGGGTCTTGGTATATCAGGGCAAACCACCCAAACAGTGCACACATTCCTAATATCAATTGCAAAGTCTGAAGGACTTACGGGAGTTGCGAAGGACCTTTTAAGTAGTCTGGAAAGCTTGGCACGCCACTTTGTTTCAACAGAATCCAAAAAAAAAACTTTAGCATCAATTTAAATAAATTTAGTTTGTAAAGTGTATAGAGGTGCAATGCAGAAAAAGTGATATCCTTTTTTGTCGGTATACTTTGCGGGACTAAGAGTGCCATCCTAGATTCATATTCTTATTGTATCAATAAGTGCTTGAACGACTGATACGTCTCGTGGGGTAAGTTTTCCGAATTTTTTTTTACCAAAGCCAAATTCTTTGCTTGAGTTGATCTATTCTAGTGCGAGCTCCTTTAAAGAATTAAACTTTTTCGGCTAAAATTACCAGTTATTGGAAGATCCTTTAGCTTCCGATACACGTATTGTTTTGAAGCAACGGTCTCCATTTTGTTTTCCATAATGTAGACGTTCTTTTAGACTTCTTTGGATAAAAAAATAAATACATTTGAAGAACAGACGCGGTTTTGAGTATAAGGTATCAGGATCCCTCCGATCAGGTTGATAGCTACTCTACGTAGATGTTGTATTTTTAATTGTATTTTCGTAAAAGTCATTTTGTGGTACACCCGAGGGCCAAAAAGGGTTTAATTTTTGCTTCTGTCGATAGATATATTATGCTAAAGGTATCCTCCAGCCTCCTCAGTGTATTACCTAAAAAATCTAGGATCGGTTCAATGGACAAATATATTACTGTCAGCTATTATTATGCTATTAATAAAAAATAAACAATAAACAATAATAAATAGCCGATATTCTGATGGAAGTTGATCATTAATCTAACCAAGAATATAGTAATTACTGAGCTGGATCAATTTTCGGAGAGATAATAGAGTAAAAGAACAAAAATACTAGATTCAGCTTTTACAATGACCAGGAGTAATTGACCATTGTTACATGCTAATTTAAAGTCTTTTTGGTATGGTACTTTAGTAAGGAATGATTTAATAGTAGTATACAGTCTCCATAGTTGTGCCAAAGCGAAGAAGTTATATACGAGTGGAAATGACATCATGAAGAGGTTCATAAGGCCCTGTCTTTTCAGACCTATAAACCTTTGCATACTAAGGCTCGAGTGATCCATTTTTTATTATATTTTAAATATAAAATAAAGAGAATTTTTTAGAGAGAGAAAGAAAATATGGATCGAAAGTACTTGTAAGGCTGTCAATGAGAATAACTCTTATTATTTTAGAGGCTGAATTTAGTATTTTTTGTTCTTTATATTACTCTATATCTCTCCGTGAATTGGTCCAGCTCAGTAATTACTATGCTCTTGCTTAGATATATGATCGATTTTCACCAGAATATTGGCTATTTATTATTGTTTATTTTTTATTAATAACATAATAATAGCTGACAGTAATATATTTGTCCATTGAACCGATCCTAGATTTTTTAGGTACTAGATTGAGGACACTGGAGAACACCTTTAAACAAAAAGTTGAGTAAACATTATATAGAAGATAATGTCAAAATGTTTAATATGCTCCTTAGTAAACTAAGAATACCTTTCTGTATTGTTTATTTGAAAAGAAGGTCCATTCATAATGGTTAGTAACTCTTAAAGATGCGCCTTGTATTTTCGAATTGTACGCCTTACAAATGTGTTTTGCTTTATTTTCAACAAATAAAGTCCTTGTGACTGTGATGCAGCTTGTAACATCTTTTTGAGTTATGGCAACAGCTGGTTGTCCTTTACCTTGTTATTATTATCTACAAGAAAATCATGGGAGAAAGAGGTGAAGCATTTTTCATTAACTCTGGTCTTCATCACAGAAAGCTCTTTCTTATAGTTAATCTTATCAGATCGAGGTTCAAGAGATTCTAGCTACAAAAGAGATCGTAGTCGCTCACCCACACGACGTCGACACTCTTCTCCATCTAATGATAGTAGACGATCCAGATCTGTAAAAAGCCAAAGCTCTCATCGCCATTCTGAACAGCGCTCTCGAGGTATGTGATGATGGTCTGATTTTGACAATACTTGTTCCTCACACAATCTTTTTGTTTCAATGGCGTGTTCATCATTTTTATTGTGAATCCAACCTATCAACACGGGGGTCGGCGATGATTCCTTATTTTTATTCATCATTGACTCGCATCGCCTTGGCATTATTTGCCTTGGCTTGTAATTTAAATGTGTATAATCTAACAGGTAGATCTAGCTCACGCTCGAGATCTCCTCGCCAAAATCACAGAGACGAGCGACAGAGATCACGTCGCTCTCATAGCAATCATTCGAGAAGTCATTCAGCGAGCTCTTATGATAGCAGCACAAGTGGAAGCGAATCTGATCAAGGTAGAAAAGAAAATGACAAAGACAAAGACAAGAAAAAAGAAGCTATGCTTATACAGGATATTAGACGAGAGAGACTCCAAGAGAAAGTCCAAAAAAAGTAAAAGTAAAGACAAGAGTAGAAGCAAGAGTAAGAATAAAGACAAGAAAAAGGTAAAAACAGCAATAGTAGCAATATAAATAGAATTAATGATGAGAGAACAAGTCAATATGTGGTATGTTACTTGAGGGTAGGTTACTTAACTATAGTTTTATATAAAGCGAAAAAGCAAGAGGAGAAGCAGTTTGAGTGACGATGATAGTAACCCTCGTAGTGCAATTACTGGTAAAAAGGTAGGCACAGAGATAAATTGTAGATTCTCTTATTTTCGCCTACTTGTTTCTTAGTGGAGGTGGTGTTTAATTTTCGCATAAATATTAGCTCAAACTGAAGATTCGCAAAACTGCTGACGATAAGGAAAGAGATCAAAACAGATCTCATTTACTGGACTTCTTGAACTCGGCTTTCTGAAATGGGATAATAAGCTCTAAGTTAAAGGGTCTATTTTTTTTGAGCCGTATTTATTAAATCTTCATAAAATATGGATTTATTATCTTCATTTACACAACTATATATATATAAAGAGAGAGAGAGAAAAGAAATACGCAGCTTCAAATACTGAGAGGATATCGTGTGACTGTTCATAGTGCTGTACAGTCTTCTTTAACCGCGTTCCAAGTTCTTTAAGTTCATCTCTTACTAATAATGGTATGAATCACTATACATTAGCATAGCTATTAGCCACTAAATATATTATCTTTTAGTCTGTAACATTACATACCGATCTCGGCGATCTGAAGATAGAAGTCTTTTGTGAATCTGTGCCAAAGACAGCAGAAGTAAGCTTAATGAGAAGAAAATAAAATGTTGGCGATCAGACCTTGTCAATTGACAATTTTTGTAGAACTTTCTTGCCCTATGTGCAAGTGGATATTACGACAATAATCTATTCCACAGAAATATAAAGGGCTTTATGTTACAAGTGAGTCATTCTCATCCAAATCAAAATATATCTAATACATTCACTGAAATTTGTTTTCAGACGGGTGATCCCACTGGTACAGGAAAAGGAGGAAATTCAATCTGGGGACAGAAGTTTAATGACGAAATTCGATCTGTATTAAAGGTAAAAACAGCCAATATACTAAATGTAAATAAACACAGCTAACATATAGCTAATATTGATAGCATAATGCTCGCGGTATTGTTTCAATGGCCAACTCAGGACCTAATACAAATGGTTCCCAATTCTTCATTACATATGGAAAGCACCCACATTTGGATACAAAATATACAATCTTCGGAAAGTAAGTTTAGTTGAAATATGATTCTATGGTTTATTAATGTCGGCATGTTTAGGGTTATTGACGGTGCAGATACTACTCTAGATGCGATAGAAAAAATGCCAGTAGACGAGAAAAATCGCCCTATACAGGAAGTGCGCATTCGAAGTGTAACAATTCATGCAAATCCAATCGCAGACAAACATGTTTAAACGAGACGAAATGATACAATATACACATTTTTTGTTTTTTTTTTGTTTTTTTTTGAAGCCAGTATACAATACACGAGTATATAATGTACTACTAGTTAATCATGATATTACTAGCCTTAGCGGAAAGGCTTATAGTGAATAATGAACCTTAGTTCTTGTTTGGATCCAAATATTGATGAGCAATAGCTGTTATTTAGACATTTTATAAGTTAAAGTGCTTAACTTGTTTGATTCATACTTAATACAATATATTTACCATTATAATAACTTTCGGTACCATGCTCTCCAGATGGCTGAGGAACATAAATTGGTCCATCTTCTTTTTCCTTGGCTGTAGTAGGTCTGTCAGTTTTAGTAGTCTATTAAAATTACGATAGCATGAGTTAAAAAAATTGATTAAAGATAAATCAAAAAAGTTCTTTATTCTTATTCTTAAGTAAACTTACGTCGCGATATTTTGTGAGATAAATCTTTAATGCGCCTGCGTAGCTTTCAAATCCAAGAGATTGCATAGCCCACAATATATCTTCGCCGTTAATTGTTTTTCTCTTTTCCTGCTGGCATCGGTCACTTGCTGTATGAAAAAGGTTAAGGATAAGACAAAATAAAATATCTTTAAAATCTAGATATAAAACATACACACATATATATACATGTATATATATATATGTATATATCTATGCACATATTTATGTATCTAATTTTTATCAATAAAGGATATTCGCTAGTTATGAATGAGATAAACTCAGAGACACATTCTTGGACACACTCTTTCGCGTCTTTCGCAATCTTGGCATTTTCGGGCAAAGCCTTCTTCATGATGCGTGCAACACTAGATGTAATAATATAAGATCTACAGATAAATACTCTCGTCATTAGCTATTTACTTTGCGATCGGCAAAAAACGGTCTTGTTCTTTAAGATCGATATCGCCTTCGTCGCCCGATTGGTTTGCTGATCCCGACATGGTTGCTTATATTTCAAGGTTTGCAATACAGCATCCGCTGAAGTCTTCGCTATTTTGTGATAGCTCTCGGAGCTATAATAGAACTGGACGTCACATTATATTTCAGGTTCCGCATAGTAAGACTGTAAACATAGATTCCTCTTTGTCCCTGTACGAATTAGTTTAGTTTCCAATGGCGTCGCGCTTTGCTAGCAAAACCTCTCTCTTGAAATCATCACCCGTTAGTCAGATCCTCAAGCGCTCATACGCGTCTGAGCACGGTTCTGCTAAGCATGCTACAGAGTCTTTCCCTGAAGAAAGTGGGTGTATAGACAGCTTATTCTGTGAATTGTGGCGGCTTATTTACCCCGGCTATTGCTTTATATAGGATTTAGCAGCAATGTCTGGAGAAACTCTTTGCTCACCATTATTGCCGGTGTTGTATTTTATCGTGTGAGCGAACATGTCACTGGTCAGGGTGAAGTAAGCTATATCCTGTTAGAGTATAAATAGTCCGTATGAAAGAAAACAATGTGCTGAATGTCATAATGTGTGCTGTGTGTATGTTTATTTTCTCTCTTTTTAGGAGAAGCATCCTTTCACAAAGTGGATTGAGTACCGTATGACCCCCAGCACAGAGATGGATCGCATCAACACTGAAAACCTTGAAGCTGCAGAGAAGTTGGCCGAGTATAGGTAATTTATTTAATGGATAAAAAATGAGAAAAACAAGAAAAAAGATGGAGTAAAATATAGTACGAGTTAGAAGGAAGTATTAAGAGTATGATTGATTATATGCTTGCTAATTATATATAAAGACTTGTTTATCAGGATGCTCAACGCGCGCCTATCTACCGCATGAGATACCCAGAGTAAGTATACATATAATTTATATCTGGAAGGATACATATTAAACTATTTTTTATAAAGGTCTTTTGAGCGTGCAAGTGCTCGCGGTTTGACTGCTGGTAGCCATGCTGACTTGACCGACCTCAAGATCAGATCAGATTAAATATTTTCGTACCCTTTAGACCTTGTTTTGTTCTAATCGTAACAATAAACAATGTTTTTTTTTATTTCATTAAAAGAGCATATAGTTATTATACGTGGGGCTGTAATATCAAGCGCACAGTTGTGTCATGCTAATTATATTCTTATTTTTCTAATTGGGTCGATTTCCCTGTTCAGTGGTTAAGCATTACGACCAATATCAGTATAACTATAAATTTAATCCACAATCCAAGTTAAATTTACAAGTGTGGAACACGATAGGCGTACAGATAAACTAAGTCCGTTGAACATCGTTAAATCCGCCTTTGGTTTTCTTCCTGTCCTTCTTCTTTTTTTTTTCACCATGGCGCGTTTACTATTTGCTTTGGGTTTATCCATTCTGATGGTCATTCACACCAGGCGAAAGAAATCTCTGACAATTGATGGTGCAGTGGGTGCATTCTTTTTGGGAATGATTACCTTCTCATCTACATACTTCTTTTTCACTGTCGTTTTACTTTCTTTCTTTCTTTCCAGCTCGAAACTCACGAAAGTAAGTGGCATACCTTATTCAACTCTCATTTCTAATGTAATGCCCAGTTCAAAGCAGACAGAAAAAAACTTATTGAAATAGACTATGAAAAGTCGAGCGAACGTGACCTCACACAAGTAGTGTGCAATGGTCTTCTGGGAGGTATTGCTGTAGGACTTTTCCACTATCTAGGAGAGCCAACTACTACTTGTTATGACCAATCAAAGCTACACACTGTAATGATGTGGATTTATATTGGGTAAGATAAACTTTTAATTTAATCTAAGGTTCTAATATGGTCGAATGTTTTATAGGCACTACGGATGCTGTGCTGGCGACACCGTAAGTCCAGAGTATAAGGGTTGACTTTATGTATACTCAACTGCAAACATGATTATAGTGGGCAAGTGAACTTGGCGTTCTCAACAAGGGCTGGCCAACACTTATTACAACATTCAAGAAAGTTCCTCCAGGAACAAATGGTGGTGTATCTCCTCTTGGTCTTGCTGCTTCCATTGGTGGCGGTGCATTTATAGGATTGATGGGAGCTATATGTTTAGCATTTGAAAGTCCCTGTCATGGATTCGCTTGGGATATTATTGTTTTAGGAAGCTGTGCTGGTTTAGGTGGATCATTGGTAAGTCGAAACAAGAACTATGGCGTAAGGTTTGTATTTATGTATTGTCTGTAGATTGATTCTGTGCTTGGAGCCACTGTTCAACAGACTCTTTATTCTTCTAAAAAGAAAATGGTACTAAACGAAGCTTCCAAGGAGGATGGAGATGTCATTAGTGGCCATGATATACTCGACAACCACCAGGTAAGAAAGATAACGCAAGTGTTTTAAGAAGGAGTATATACCAACAATCATGTACCGTTTTTTTATCAGGTTAATTTCTTGTCGTCTTTGCTGACATCTAGTGCCTGTGGTGCAGTAGCTTACTACCTTAATTAAATGGAAACAAAACATATGTTTCTACTCAAGCTCCTACATTCTCCTTCTTTCTTATATATATAATATTTTTGTTCTAAAAGTCAATTCTCAAATATTCAATTCTTCATCCAACTTGACATTGAGTAACCAATAAAGCACCTAAAAGGGAGGGAGTGGTAAGTATCATTCCCTCTCCGATTCTTGAACAAAGTCTTGTAAAATTCATCTCGGTGCTCCGATCCAAACAGGTCGACCTGTGACTGTGTTTCGAAAACAAGATACTGGCGAGCGAATGCGTCCATCCATTGAACCTCCTTCATTTGCATCCATCCGTTGCGTGTACGTAGCATTGAAACATCCATCCATCGAACATCATCCTTACCTTTTGTATATACAGCATGTCCGCCGAACTCGCCGTCGTCTACGCCGCTCTCATCCTCCAGGATGACAACGTTGAAATCACCGTAAGTGATACTTAATAATCCTACACACGAGCAAAAACACTGACTATATATATATACACATTACACTAGTCTGACAAGCTCCAGACCCTTGTCAAGGCTGCTGGTATCGAGGTTGAGCCCGTCTGGTTCTCCCTCTACGCCAAGGCTCTCGCTGGCCAGGACCTTAAGGCTCTTTTGTTGAACGTCGGTGCCCCTGGTGCCGGTGGTGCTGCCGCTGCTACTGGCGCTGCTGGTGCCGCTGCCTCCACTGAGGCCGCTGTTGAGGAGGCTGTTGAGGAGAAGGAGGAGTCCGACGACGATATGGGCTTCGGTAAGTGATCAAGTTATTTTTACATTTTTGGATATAAAACTAATTTGACGTAATGTGCTTTAATAGGTCTCTTCGATTAAAGTGTTAACTAAACATTTTTTCCTGAAATAAACTTCCTCTGATACACACGTATCGACAGTACAAAATGCATTTAAATTCTATAATATTTTGTGATTGAGTCTATGTGTGAACATTAAATTGTGTAGAATGTGCGTGATGGTCTTGTGTAGTAAAATAAACTTTCAGTTTTTAAAAATGTAAATGGAGATGTCAAATTACTGCAGATTTTGTGAACTTAAGATTATTTACAATAAGCCCTTTCTTCTTAATTGGCGTCTATCCTCAAGCTATATTGAGAGTGAATGATGAGTTAAGGAATATTTCCATTATAAATTCTTACCCATTTCTTCTTGCATTCCTTGTATTGGATAAAAAAGTAATCGCATTTTGACTTGTCGTAATTGTTTTTGTCCAGGCACTTCATGCTTTGTTTCTCCTCAACCGAACATGGGTTCATGTACTTTGTTGTCTCCTTCTTTTTGAACTTGTCATTAAAATCTGCAGGTGTTGAGAATTCGTCAAATGTTGGCTTTGGTGGTGGTGGTGCTGGTTTGGTAAGTGGCATGCCGTTTCAAAGTTCTTTTGTATGTATAAAAAAGGGTCAGAATAGGCACGCAAAAGCAGAGAAAAGACACTCCAGGGTTAACAGTTACATTAATGCTATTTACACCTAAATTTGTATATTTTTTTTTCTTCGCCATTGAGATAAACAAAAAAATGTCTGCGTCACAAAAATACTATATTATTATTTCTATGAACTTTTTCGATTTGTGTAAAATTGTAATTAGTGAGCCAACCGTCAATAGGCACACAAGAAAGCAATAAGTAAAAATATACTTATTTCAATAATAAAATTTAGTATAATAATTATCCTAGATATAATAAAACATAAATTCCATGCCTTTCTTGAAACCCGTGAAATATCCAATAGTTATTTGTGGTTGTAAACTATAAATATTTCTTTATTTCCATCTTGGTTATTTTGGTTAAACAGTGTCTTTCTGAAGTTATCGAATGATCTTAGCATTATTTCTTTTGGGAATTTCATCAATGTATATCAATTAAGAAAAAAAAGGCCCGAAGAAATTGAATGTACACGACATATATTTTTATTTGATTTGATTTCACTATATATATGTGTGTGTGGATATACAAATCTACATATATACAAATGCATATGTGTCCATATCCTATCCAAATGTACTTTTTAATAAGCATGTATATTTTTACATGTATTCTTATGATTTTGGCCAGTATCATTATTTCAAATGTAATTAATCAATTTTCATCTGCCGTATATTGGTACAATAAAAGAAATGAGCCAGGTGTACCCTGTGGGACAGGGGTGAGTTTGCTGAATTGAAATGGGGATTATACCCAAGAAATGAATATATTGGCCGTAAAATCACAATTAAATTTTGACCTAATATGTCTTGAAAGATCATAGCAGGATGTATTCTCAAGTACCGCATTAATGTAGAGAATCAGGGGAAGCTTGAATGTATCTCCAAATGATCAAAGAGAATTTCTAGTACTCATTTTAAAGTACGGCACACTCAGGTTCGGGATCAAGCAGACTTTCACACCACGTACTCAAGTGTTCGTGAGCCTTTTTTCCATATGTATATATTACTTGCATCAGATTGATTTGAAAATTTTCAGCATTATCGGATTCGAAATGACTGCGCTTCATATATGTGTAACTGATAATGCCTTGGGATGGAAATATCACAAACTAAACAACCTGTTCCATACACAAGTGTATTATACTGATATAGCCGAATATATAGATATACGGATATATCTTCTTTAATATTTATTAATATATTACTAGTTAATATACCATAAGATAAGAACCTGGTACTGTTTATAAAACAAATATTTTATGAAATAACAAACAAATTGAATTTATGAATTCAAGTGAAATCCGAAATTAAATTCATTACAATTGGCGCTGCGTAAGACAGGATACCCATAGGTCTCCCTGAGATTAAATACAGTAGATCACTTTGAAAGAAGAACATTATGGGTTTGTTTATCTTGTTTAATTAATACTAACAACTGTTTATCTTTTTATATACATAACATTGTGGTTCTCGAATGTAAAGTTGCAAATCTGTAGCCAAACATACGAAATTCGCGACTACATTATATATATTATAGGGAAAAAAACCTATCGAAAGACATATCGACTAATAACATCTCTTGTCCTACTATTGATGACTTCAAGCACTTACTGTTTTTAGTTACTAAACACAAAAATCTTTATTTTGTTCTGTTGATTTACCAGTAATACTACTTTGATATTCGACCCTTAATCTAGTTTGATTCAAGTTAGTCTTCTTCTAATGATGTCTTGACCTGCATATCCAAATGCACAGAACATTGTTTCCTCTCTAGAACACTCTGAATGGAGAGTACAGCCATCTTATTTTTTTATTGTATCTATAGGAGTGCATGCATATCCTGGTTTTCTTCAAGACAAGAATAGAATGTACATTGATTATTAATTGTGGTTACCAGAGATACAATAAACACATAAATAGTACACACAGCTTTGAAAAAAAAAGTATTACCATTATATTCGATAAAAATTACTCATTAGATATTCTTTTAAAAAGAACAATCTTAAACAAGTAGTCTTTCTCATCAATTTCTTAAAAGAGAAGAGTAAATATGAAAAATAGCCTGTTTTCAATCAACTAAAAGAATATAATAGTGATTTTGTCTTCAGGGACAAAATCCCTGCTTATATATTCCTTTTCAATATATATATATATATACATATACATATATATTTAGCTAATTTTCTCTTTGCTGTACATTGTAGTAGGCATATATAATAAGATAGATGAAGCTTCAGGGTCTTGCTAGAGAAGACTTTGGTCTTGCCATCAATAGAGGTCTAAAGCATGTTTTTAACAATCTGTGTTAATTTACTCCGCATTCGGTCTTTGTATTCAAATTATTGTGCCAGGTCCTGTTCTCGACTAACTACACGCCAGAGTATATTCCTCTTTTCTTTGCACAACCCAGCGAAAGCACCCCTTTCTCCTATCCTTCAACGTGTTCAGTGGGTAGCACACAACAGTCATCTATTCACCCAATTTTTTATTATCAATTTCCCCTCTTTCTCTCTTTTTTTTATTACATCCTCCACTTGCTTCATTACCTGTCACGCCGATATTTTCACTGACCACCGAACTCTACAATGAGCAGCGCAGATGACATTAACGAGCGAATTACAGCAGCAAGAAGAGAAGCAGAGATGCTTAAGGATCGCATCCGACAACGTCGTGATGCCTTGGCTGACAGCACCCGTAAGTCGACTATTTATTCCTCACGCACGTTGGATCTTACTATTGCCTGAACTTTCCTTCTCGAACAGTGACCGAGATGGCAAAATCAGTTGAACCTCTCCCTCGACTCGTGATGAAGGTGCGACGTAATCTACGTGGACACCTTGCAAAAATTTATGCTATGCACTGGGCTGGAGATGCTCAACACCTAGTTTCTGCATCTCAAGATGGAAAGTTAATTGTCTGGAATGCCTACACAACCAACAAACTCCATGCTGTTTCTCTGCGTTCTGCTTGGGTTATGACATGCGCTTATGCACCTTCTGGAAATTTTGTGGCCTGTGGTGGTCTTGATAACGTGTGTTCGATATACAACCTTACTGCCCGTGACGGACCTGTGAGGCCAGCCCGAGAATTGGCAGCTCATACCGGTTATCTGAGCTGTTGTCGATTTCTGGACGATCGTAGAATCTTGACAAGTTCAGGAGATATGTCATGTTTCTTATGGGATATTGATGCCGGAGCAAAGATTCAAGAATTCACTGATCACGCTGCTGATGTGATGAGGTATATAAATCACACTATTATTATATATACAACTAACAATACATTGTCATCTAGCGTATCTCCATCTCCTACAGATCCTAATGTATTTGTTTCTGGTGGATGTGATTCAGTTGCCAAAGTATGGGATATGCGAGCCCAGAAGTGCGTCCAGACATTTGCAGGCCATGAGTCTGATATAAACTCGGTTCAGTAAGTCTAAAAATTCCATTTACAAATGATAGCTACTGAGATAAAGTAAAATAAAAAACAAACAAATAAATAAATGAATAATTATTTTTTAGATTTTTCCCGAACGGAATGGCATTTGGTACAGGTTCAGATGATGCCAGTTGCCGACTGTTTGATCTTCGAGCAGACAGAGAGTTACACACATATGGAAATGACACTATTCTGCATGGTATTACATCTATCGCTTTTTCATCATCAGGACGTCTCTTGTTTGCAGGCTATGACGATTATAGTACCCAAATATGGGATACTCTCAAGGGTGAGCGGGTAGGAGCCCTCTCTGGTCATGAAAACAGAGTATCTTGTTTGGGTGTTTCGAGCGATGGTATGGCTCTCTGCACTGGTAGCTGGGACAGTATGCTCAAGGTTTGTACCTTATTACATATATTAAAACTCGTATAAATATGTGTATGCATTATACTAACTTTAAACATTATTAGGTCTGGGCTTAATTTCTTTCCTCGTCATGTACTTGTAGTAGAGTTGTTTTGCCCATAGAACGAAATACCGGTCATTTTTTTTTCTCTTAATGGTTTATGCTCTTTCAAATTAAATTTGCGATCTCTAAAAATATAATTTGCGTTAAAACGTAAGTTTTGATCCATTAAAAATTTGGATTGCAATGAAGTATAGTGATAGTAATAAAACAATAATACTTATTTCGATCTCTAATATATTCTGAATTTTTTAACAAAAACTAAGGCAATCAAGTACAATACAGAAATAAAAAAAAAGGTACACTGAATAATATTGTAGATAAGAGCAGTAAACTCTATTTGCAATGAAGAATTATCACAAACTGTCAAGATTACACTCCTTGGACACTAAAGGATTCAAAATACAAGCATAGAGCTGGAAGCCAATGAAGCTGGTTTTCAGCAATAGTCGATAAATTTTGCATTGATTTGATCCTCAAAAATACTTCCGTTATTGTTCTATATAATATATACATGCTACATCATGATATAAAAGGCGGCTTTAGCAGGAGTTTTTTTTTGCATGATTTTCCTGGGCTTAAGGGTTATTTTAAGATTGAATTCTGATTAAACATTACTTCTTCTCCTTTTGGCGCTCTAGATAAAATTTATGAAGTTTGAAAGTCTAAGAAAAAGATGAAATCTGTAACAATTTTTCGGCTCACACCATTAATCGTAAATATATCTATAATTCACATAGCTCTCAATCAAATAATAAGTTCAAGATGACAGTAAGACCTTGATTCCAAAAATTATCTTCAGAATTTAAGTACGGCTGTCTACAATAGAGTCCTGATACATGTAATATATAAGGTATCTTCTCCCAGGGTTAATAAAGATACCCTTTCAGTATTATTTCATTTTCTTCTGATAAATAAATAAAACATGATCATCATGGACATAGACAATATCTTCCAAGTCAACTATATTAACTCTTCAATCGTATGGTTCGATGAGCTGCAAAATTCACTTAGTTACTTGTAATGATGTCTTGACAGTAAGAACTCAGGATGGGGTAGTTCTGCTCATTGTGTTTCAATCTGTAAAGTACTAAGATACGAATTTGCTTGGTCGGTGCTTTCGAAAGTGTCAATTAATAGGGGTAATATACTAAGACATTACTTGAGTAGATATTCTTTAGGTCAGTAAATAGAGTATTTACAAAAGCAAAATGCAAAGATCTGTAAAGTTTAAACTTGTTGGTCTTTAATTGTGGAGAGTTTGATAAACTCTTTTTTTTTAACATATGTGAATTTAGTGCATGAGAATCTAGTACTAAATTAAGTATATAAATATATTGAGATATATATATATATATTTACAAATACAGGAGAATCGTTTAAAGATATAAGTCATTTAATCATTAAGAAATTCAAGGAATATTAATTGTACAAAAGAATTATATCTCCCATTATCAATTAAAAATATAACTATAAAATATGAAAAATATATGAGCGTAGGAATATAACCCACATCCACAAGAGAGCAGAGACACATCATTTTCCATAAAAAGAGAGAATAAAAAAGGTAGCTTTGTCACGAAGCCTTCTCCAGAATCACATTTGAAATCACTATTTTTTCCCAAAGAATTAGGTGATGTTAATCTATATTCCTAAAAGAGTAAATATCTACCAATGTCAATAAAAGCCTTGAAGGACATCTTTTCCTACTAGTCTACAGTGACATCATCCAACAAAAATAGTTAGTATTGTCAAACGCAAGTATAATAGATAATCCTTTTTATTTATTTATTGCAATAATGCCCCTATTAACATGAGCATCTCTTCTCTGTAAAAGACCTTTTTCGTGTCCTTGAGCTATTTAATTTAATAACCTCCCCCTGAGGCAGTAAAACATCCTTATCACTTAGTGCAAAGATCTGTGAAGCTGATGTTTCATGAACATTACTAATAAGCGTATAAAACGCATTATCCACATTGGAGCAGTCGAGGGCGCTTGTCTCCATAAACATTAGTTTGTGTTTCTTAGCAAACTCAAGGCCTTCTTTTATCGTCACCTCGCGCTGGTCATCCAGATCGGACTTATTTCCGATCATAATTACGCGAAGATCTGGGTGAGTATCGTTAAATTGCAGCTCTTCAAGCCATTTGGGTATATTTTCAAAACTTGCGTGTTTTGTAATGTCGTAGACAACAAGAGCACCTACACATCCGCGATAGTAGCTTCATAAAATTATAAGACATATATTTATAGTGATGCACCACTCACCGCTTGGTAGCTGAACGGAATCGCTCCTGTCCCGCCGTATCCCAAAGTTGAATTCTTCCCCAAGTATGATTGACAACCATTTCCTTCACTAATAAGTCGACTCCAATTGTGCTCATTGATGAATGGTCAAATTTGTCATGGACAAACCGACGTAGAAGATGAGTCTTTCCGACCGCAGAATCACCAACAATAACGAGCTTAAAATCAAAATTATATGCAGGGTTGTCGATTAGAACCATGTCAAGATATGAAAGAAGAGTAATATTTCAGCGCAGACCCGGTTCTCCCATTTTTTTTTCTTAGTATGTTTGTGTGTATTTTTCTTTTGTTTGAGTCAAGTGGGCTTAGAGTCACATGTTTAGTTAAATTAGGGGTGAAAACGAACTGAAAATGTTATGAACAGGCAAGTTAAATAGGTTGGTGAGACGGTAGGGAAAGTGAAAGAGGTATTTTATTCGAAACATGTGGGCACAGGATTGTAAATCTGGCCCTTATTTTAAATATGGCAAAAATGAGGGAGGAGAGACAATGTCCTTCTGCCGTGGAAGGTCTGTCCTTGTCTCCAATCCGCATTGTCTCAGCCGATAAACTCAGACAATTATGGTGCACTCTTTCGACAGGATATAATATTCATTCAGAATCACCGCTTATGAACCACTTAATCACAAAAATATTTGTCTGAAAATTATACCGGAGGCAAATCAGGGACATGTTTGGGCGCAACGTCTCGAGATGACAGACCAGAACAAGAAAATCGAGAAACGTGTGTGTTGATCCAGTGCACAGGGTCGAGAATCAAAAAGCTGAAAAAAAGAGCGGTAGACCATCTGGTGCATTTAATGTGCTCTGCAACGTGGTCTGACGCCCTGAATGGCAACAAAAGACACCTTCCTACATTTGGTGATACGTTGCAAGAAGTGTAGGACGAAGAAATTATGGCATGTCGGTCAGCCAACAGACAATACTTACAAAGACCTCTTTATCGTTTGTTCCTCTTTTCTTTCGCGATCCCCTTCCATTCATTTTCACGCCCTTAATTTCATTTTGGTGCTATAATAGCCATCAAATGACAAAAAGGAACTCCCCCAAAGGCAATTTAGCTCGCCTATTTGCCGTTCTCTTCATCTCATTCATTTTCCTTAATCTCAATGGTAATGCTGTTTCTGCCCAGGATGTCGACGTTAAGACTTCCGAAAAAATCGACAAAGAATTGAACACACATACTACAGTAAGCAATTGACTTTATGTTCATTCAACGTTCATTAAAGAAAATCTAAAAAAAAATAGTCTTCATCTATTGTTGCCAGTCACTCCACCACTGTAATCGACCAGAGTTCCACCGTAACCACTACAGTCACTACCCAATATCCATCTAGCTCTCACTCCACTACTGCTTCCCATTCCTCCTCGACCACAGAACCGAGTTCAAAAGAACCTACAATTTCAATCACACACACCACGACCTCTGCTCACTCTACGGCTACGTCTTACGAACCTACAAAAACCACAAGCCATGTAGCATCTTCTACCACCCCTCACGCTTCGTTACAAGGAAAGGAAACAGAGGCTATAGCAAAGTCAACAGTTGCCAGTATCTCGAAGTCTTTAGAAAAGTCCGCCGAGGAAGAAATTCGTGCAACACCTACTGATGCTCCAAGCACCTCGAATACCAGTGAATCCACTGAAAAAGAGACTAAATCTTCTACAGCTTTACCCACCTCGTTGAGCGGATCTACGTCTAAAGCAGAAATTAGTAAAGTTGATGATGCCACGACGTCAGTAATACAGGAACAGTCAGAGTCGAGCACCCACACAGTTCAATCAAAGACGACTAATCAGACGGAACCAACCGCTTCAGTAACCGTTACACGCTCTTCAAGTAGCTATACTAGCAAGTCAGAAATTACTGAGCTGGCAAAGTCCACTGACGATGAAAACACTGCTGAATCAACAAAAACTACTGACGCCGAGAAGACTACTGAAGCTATCTCATCCACTCGTTCTTCATCTTCAGCTGCTCGTACGTCTGAACCCGAGACAAGTGAGGCTATTAAATCTACTACATCGGTGACAGTCGCCCGATCTTCATCTTTGGCTACTCCTACGTCTGACGCCGAGACGAGTGAGGCTACTAAATCCACTGCATCTTCGACAGCTATTCACTCTTCATCTTCGAATACTCCTACTTCTGACGCTGAGACGAGTGATGCTATTAAACCCACTGCATCTACGACAGCTACTCGCTCTTCATCTTCAGCTGCTCCTACGTCTGAATCCGAGACAAGTGAGGCTATTAAATCTACTACATCGGTGACAGTCGCTCGATCTTCATCTTTGGCTACTCCTACGTCTGACGCCGAGACGAGTGAGGCTACTAAATCCACTGCATCTTCGACAGCTATTCACTCTTCATCTTCGGTTACTCCTACGTCTGACGCCGAGACGAGTGAGGCTGCTAAACCTACTGCATCTTCGACAGCTAATCACTCTTCATATTCGGTTACTCCTACGTCTGACGCTGAGAAGAGTGATGCTACTAAACCTACTGCATCTTCGACAGCTAATCACTCTTCATCTTCGGCTACACCTACGTCTGACGCCGAGACGAGTGAGGCTATTAAACCCACTGGATCTTCGACAGCTAATCACTCTTCATCTTCGGCTACACATACGTCTGACGCCGAGACGAGTGAGGCTATTAAACCCACTGGATCTACGACAGCTACTCACTCTTCATCTTCAGCTGCACCTACATCTGATGCTGAAACTAGTCAAACAGTAAAATCTACTAAATCTACACATTCCCTTTCGAGCACCTCATCCGAGGGACATAAAACATCGGCTGCTACAGAAACTTCTGTTAGCTCCTCAGATTCTAGCAATTCCAGTACCAAAACAGATGTTACTGAGCCATCGATAACAGCAACAAAGACCTCGTCAAATGTAGAATCAACATCTTTGATAACCAGTCCAGTTGTAGGAGATCCAACATATACTAGGAAGCCGTCCTCTAGCGGTAGCCACACATCATTAGCAGTCTCCATGACTTCGCACAAACCATCAAACACCGGTACACCAACTGAAGATCATTCTCCTTCTAAAGAAACTTCAGAAGCAGCGAGTGCAACAAATGCTAGTCCTACCAAGAATGAAACATCTACTGTATACTCTTCTTTTAGCTCATCAGGAACACAGACCAACACTGCTTCTGAACCATCAATTACTAGACCTTCCGCTACACCTACTTCCGATTCCGATCCCCTTACACCTTCTACGCCACACATGTCTTCCTCATCTTCTTCGTCAGATGCTCAATCTACGATTACATCTGAACCTAGCTCAACAAGCTCATCAAGTGTCCCCGTTCAATATCCAGAGATTTCTTCTACTGACTCTTCGACAGATAATTCAGACCCTACATCACCTGCTAACAACAATGATAATAGTCCGGAAACGACCACTCCTGTTGTATCAGAGACATCAACTACCCCGACACCCACCGATACTATATCTACTACTCACATTCCCTCTGAAATCTCGTCTTCAAGTGCATCTACAACATCGTTTTCCCGCTCATCGACCTACAGATATCAAACTTATTCATGGCTTACAAACTCATTCACATTTGTCCCTGCTGCTACTCCGACTCACAGTAGCTCTTCACTTGCAGCTAACGCACAGAGTTCACCAAGCTCTGTAGGAAATCCTGATCAAACTACTCCTATAGTTAATACCAACACTGAAAACACCGATATTGCTGATAATATCCCTGAATATATTGCTCCTAACATTGATGCCATAATTCCTGGTAAGTTAATTTCTTTTGGTAGTCCGGCTGTCTTTTCTAATACGCTGTCTTATTTCAGAAACCAATTCTATGGCGTATATGAAATTTAAGGAGCTCTCTTATTCTCAAATGGTCTCAGACGCTATTCTTACTGCCGAGTTTGTTCAGGCAATGCCATTGTTTGTTGGTAATGCTCTCAACATCACTGCGGATGATGTTATTGTGATTACATTGACAAGCGCAGCCAAGAAAACGACAAACAAGAAGAGAGATAACGAAGAATACAATACAAACAGCAATGGCGTCGTTGTCACTCTTTCTGTGCCCAAAGATAGTGTGATCCCCCTTCAGAATCTCGTTTCGGATCCTACCAGTGTTCTTTATTCAACCTCAAACGGCCAGCTGGCATCTCTGGTAGACAATTCTTACCCTGTCAGCGGTAGTTCCAGTTCAAGTTCTAGCTCCAGTTCTGCGTCTTCTAGCATTGTAGACCCAAATTCAACTGAAGATCAAAGTTCATCATCCAGTAATGGAGGTTCTAGTGGAAATGGTGGATTGTCAAAAGCATCAATTATTGGTATTTGTGTTTCTGTCGGCGTTGTTGTGTATGCTGCTGCTACTGTAGTAAGTGTACGTGCTTACCGCCGCCACCGGGTGCGAAAAGATACAGAAGCCCAGCAACAACACCAAGTATTTGCTCAGAGTATATCAGCCCCAATCATGCAAGAAAATTCTCTAGGGTGGCAGAGCCAACGTCCTACGTATCATGGTAACCAATGGTAACATGATTTAAACTAGAAATATTTAAGATAATAAAGATACCGCATAATAATTTGTTTAACCATGTCGTTATGGAACATGTGTTTAATAAAGACTTTGAGAATAAAATAATATTTGCCACGTTACAGGCATATTATTGAACAGCTTATGATGAATAGCTTTATGACCTTGATGTTAAATAACAATAATTAGCCAAAATTTAAACTTTGAGCCAAAGCCTTTTTTACGCTAGTTTGCTTTAAATTGAATTCATAGTGTCATTGTAACAGGTAGTAATATTATAATTTGTTGCTATTAACTCGTCCATTGAATAAGTGGTAGTTATTTTGGGTGTGAGAAATATGAAATCTCACAAAATTCATTAAACAGTGTGGTATACACACCACAATTGAGCGAAGTACAGACTCCAAAACCAAACTCTGGTTCCTTCTTGTTAATGAACCTGGCAAGTAAACAATCTCCGGAAATGTTACACACTAATTATACATACAATACACACTTATACAGTGTAAATGAACCATTACACAAGGGATTTTAATTACAAGGGATTTGAATAGGGTGCATTTTGTTTAAAATCAGGAATTTTTGGGTCTGGGCAAATTCTACAATTTCTACTTGAGATTGAGACAAATCAGGAAATGTTTTAGACGAATCAAAAATTAATTTTTAAATGTTATATTTACCTTTTTTGAACAAACAAAAAAGAAAATATAGACGAAAAGAAATTAGTTTTCAGATGAAATGAGGGCAGTATTTAGAAGTTTACCTGTAATCATCTATATGTCCCAAGAAAAACAGGCTGTTTATAATACGGTGCTATTAGATGAAGTTCTTACTGTTATTATTGCTGTTTTTTAGGTCTTTGAAAATCAGCCGGTCGGCAACTTCCTCTCCAAGTCGAAAGTGATATTGCCATCATATCTTTACTCGCGTTATTATCTCGTTGCCATAGTATTCTACAAGATGTGTATTCTAGGATACTATGACTGTAAATATGCTTAACTAGCTTTAAAGCTTTATGATGACAGCTACTGCAAGTTTTTGAAGAATTATATTCATTTATTGTAACAGTAACTAGTTGGCTATCTCTTTCCCTCTTATTTAGGGTCTTCTATAAGATTCCTGTGACTTCACATCAGTTCACATTTGGCTTTACAGAGGCTTTACCAAGCACACCATCCCAAAGACGATTAATGGGATCTTATTCTTATCTTCGAAATACTTTTATGGCCTCCACTTATTCAATCTTTGTATTTTTTCTAGATTAGATGGTGACTATTTAACATGTTAAAATATAAAAGATCTTATTTTTCACTACCTTCTTTCTTCTACTTCCACTTTCTTCTTTTATGATTGTATTTTACGCCTCCGTTCACCAGAATCTCGATGATAAATTCTGGTGCCCATTTTTTTACCTTAATATAATGTGAGACGATGTTTTCTGCTAGAATAATTGTAGAAGTCGAATAGGCTATCAATAGGCTCAAACATATATCGTACACGGTCGTAATATCTATCAGATTTGTCTATATTATGTGCTGGAATTTAATATTCTACTTCCTCTATTCCATTTTCTTAAGTTTTTGCTGACCCAGTGTAATGATAATATTTCTTTAGTCGAGCAACGTATAATAGGGTGAATATCTTTATTGAAGCCACACACTACCGTATACATCGTCTTTCTTCCAGGACCTAAATAAACAGGATTATATAGCGACACGACCTCTTCGTGATCAAAGTCTGTTAGCTTGAGGTCTAGATTCTTTACTGCCCAAGAAAACTCTTTTTTTTTTATAAAAAATATAATCGACCGAAAACCCGTCTGACACCAAGAGGTTTTTGAATAAAACCTGGTTGTTCCCATTAGGAATCAGATTGCTAGGGTATAGAAAACACTCGATTAATTATATTTTCGATTAAATTTCAATGATGCTATACATTTTGATTCCCAATGCTTTAAAATTTACGACCTTTTTAAACATTTCAAGTTACTTATTATACCACCTTAGTATATAATTTGACAAAAAAAGCAGACAAAGTGCTCGGAAAGATGGTTATAGATCGAAAGTGTATAGAGGGTTTCAGGAACAAGCTGAACAGACGAGGTAAAGACAATTTCCGGGCATGATAGGGATGGTGATTTGTGTGTTTCTCTTCATGTTCTACCAAAATATGTGACAGAATAGAAATACATCACTTTTCAGGGTAGAGAGGGATTTTCGTGTCATTTTTTCTAGTATATACTTCAATTTCTGAAAAAAGAAACATGGTATGGTGCTATCGGACTTAAGTATCTATGTATAATGGTATTTTTCAAAAGATATCAACTTTTGCAAAAATGGATTTAATAAAAAATTCTTGAATAGAACTATTAAGCATGCTATTCTCTATAATTCTATTGAAGCGTTTTGTATTAAATTCATTTTTGCAAAAGTTGATACCCTTCAAAGTTTGGGTGTTTTAATAGATTTATTTGCGGAGTTTAAATTTTTCAGAAGTTGAAACATCTTGATGGCTCCCATAGGCGGTACATGAAAATATTTATCCTAAAACGGAAAGTCATGTGATCAAGAAAGTGACAAGCTTTAGGAGCACACATTTTTTCCTACATTTAGCGGAGATTTAATAATTATTACATATAAAAAATTTTCAAAGAAGAAATTGAAACAAATGCAAAAACATAGATACTTAAGTCCGATAGCACCATAGTGCGATTTTTTTATGGTCTTCAAAAATTGTGAGTGTCGGCTATTGAGGATTCCCACCACAAACAAATTGGTAACAATACTTTATAAAAAGTTGTTATATATTTTCTGGGTGGGAAGCATATTGAATAGAATATAAATATACTCTAATTGTCAACTTGAATATCGATTGATTACGTACAGCAAACATGTTTTGAAGATGATACTTCAAATATCTAAGAAGCATAGGTTCAAAAATTTCAACAATATGATTTGTATTAGCTGCGGATAGCTCTTTATTCTTCTTTGTCAAGCATTGACTTGCTCCTGCTTTTAAGTTTTTTTACTATAAACAATACTTGGGAAGGAGGGACGACATTTATCCAAAAGTTGCATCAGGCTACTTAGGGTATGTTGCCTATTTGTACTTTTTCTGGAATTCACTAGTTGACAAATCGAATACCAGTAGCTTTGATAAAGAAAATAATGTTAGCATTAAAATATTGGTGGCTACTAGACAGATAGAGATAGTTTGTAGACAACATGTTCTTTGTGCCCTACTAGTTTACTTTTTTTATAGAAAGTCGGTGAAGGGCTTGAATAATGTCGTTGTCTCTTCGTGGGCTTCTTTTCTTGCTTGATGCTTACACTTTGGTTTTTTCTCAGCGGATGTTCCCGCTATATGCTATTTAGTTTCAGATACTTGAGAGACATATAGCAACTTTTTCTTACCCTTATCTGCAGATGCTTCTTTGTATAATTCGCACTTGTAGTAGCTTTTGCTTGTATGACATATTTTCTGCCAGTCTTTACATAGTATATTTATATAGAGAATTAAAAGTTATAGCATATTTATATACGGATACAATGCTTTCTACCATTTAAACGGATTATCTACATCTTCTTATCAATTTCTTTTATTAATAATCGATTATTTTTTTACATTGTATTATGGCCTTAAATATGTGTAAAATTTGCCAGAAACTTAAGAAAAATAGGTATTGATTGTTTTTTTTGTATTTTTTTATCAGATAAAACATTTTTTGAGTGTGGGAGGCATGTTTTGAGTAGATGGACAAAGGTCAGAGGGTCTGGCGTAGTAATTAACCGAGAGAAAAATTGGTTCAAAATTCGAGCTTTGAGAGAGCAAGTCCAGAAGAAGTGTAGATCATCCTCTAGCCCTCCACATAGCGCACAGTTAAGACCGTCAATCTTCCCTATAGAGGTATTGATTGTAGAATTTAAAAATCGATGTTATAATAAAGAGTTACGTCTGAAATCAAAATTAAAGCTATCCAAAAAGAGAGAGAGAGAGAGATTTCTTAGATTTTTTTTTTGAAAAGGTCCCGAAACCAAGTAAAAATTCTGTGTTTTATACGAGTGCCTTTATTTTTTCTCAAGGAATGGGTGACCACTTTTTTTAAAGGAATTGGAATAATAATTAACAAATAAAAAAGTCATACAGGCATTGACATTATACAATGATATTTACCTCTAGAGCTACAACATAGATTCCAAATAGTCTCTTCGTGTACAGAATTTAGATATTACTATTGTATAATATTCAGCAGTTATCTTGCTGACGCTGTAAAAAAAGAGGGGGCATAGCACCAAACATAACTGAGCTTAGGCCTACCAGCGCAATGGAGAGAGCTAAAAGGGTATCTCCTGGCTTACTTGCACATTGATAATTGATACAAAGAAAGGTACCTTTGTTGACTTTGTAACTTCCTTCTTGCTAGGAGTCCTCGGGTTGGTTAAAGTCGAAAAGCAAAATATAGGCATTTGAGAGGTCTTACACTCACTTGTGGTGCAGACATTGGGTGCCTCCCCGTGTATCTTCTGCTTTCACTTACTACCGTATTCTCTAAAGCCTTTGGTTAGAGAACATCCCACAGTTTTCGTCGTTGTTCGTATTTATTACAAAACAATTGGATGGTCATGACAATAGAAGTGATTGGGATCAATTACATTTCTCTCATTGAATATTCTATTGACTGCACCTCTTTTCCTTAATTGCCATGCTTCTCCCGTCTTTCTAAATATATCCGTTGTCAAAAATATTCACAACCAACATCAAAATTACTAGCCTTCGTATTCGTAACTGATGGAAAACATAGGAATAATTCTTCCTCTTTAGAGAAATTTAAGCTGATACTGTTTTTATTGGAGCCGTTGCTTAACCTGATGTAATAGTTTAAAACCTTTAGGTGAGCTTTCATTCTTGGTAACGACACCGGTATTGATGCTGTCATCTTCACCAGGCCATTGTCAGTACCCGCATAGTTAAAGTAACCAGGGTTCACAATAGTTTTGCCACCCACCTTAGTCACACCTTTGCCACTTTTCTCAATTGGGGGTCTGCTGTATGGAGGAATATCTTTAACATTATACAACCTTGATTTGAAGCGAATTACCACCTTTCAGAAAAAGAGCTGTTGTCTTTTTTTCGGGGAGCTCGTTTCTGATCTTGTTAACCGTTATATAAGATCTATATCTCAATTCTTTATATTTTTCAATCGTCCGATATAACTAATCCTTGTCATCTGTTGTCCCCAAATTTGATTTGAATTCCTTGATTTTCTTTTGGAAGTTGCTATCTTTTAGCAGCTCTAGTTCTCATTTACGGACAGATTCAAGTGTCTTGACTTCTTTTGTTAAGCTTTGAAGCTCAGAAAAAAGAACACACTTTGTTTTTCGATTCCAATAATCGTATTGTTTTCGTTCCTGGTAAACAGGTTATCCGATGTGCAAAAGATAGACCGTACGATTTACATGCTTTCTGAATCTCTCCCACATCAAATACTGCGTTAAATGTGGCATCTTTGTTTTAGCGCGCTTTGTCTTAGGACCCTATCAGCTCATTTCTATTATACCTATAGAGCATCATTTTACTATACACTTTATTTTCTGGCTGGTTGGTACTTGATGGTTGTTCTTCCGATTTTTCTTGATCTAGATTCTGGGTCAATAACTGATATAATGCAACTGAATCCAGGTGTAGTGCACTCGATGACGAGAATGATGTTGAAGGACATAATGCGCGAGTAAACTTTGTATGATGTGCAGATTTAAAAACGTCGTTTGTGAAGATACAGAAATATATTTGATACAAAATTACGTAATATTGTTTCTTCGGAGGAAAGAGTTTCTTCAACGTATTGCAGATCAACGAGCATACTGACTGTCCGGGTGTGGAGGTCTCAGGAGACTGATGTTTGACGTCTTATAAATATATGGGTGTATAATTGCTGAAAATCAAGTGTTTGATTATGGACTTGAGTTGGTTCAACCTCCTTTCCGGAACATCATCATTCAAAGTCCCCTCTTCTTCCAGAAAAACTTGCTGTCCTTCTGCGCTGTTCAAATCCTGAACAACGAGCCTGTATTTCGCAAAAGCTTCCTGTCTATCATTCATCATTTGGCTTATCTTCTATAATAAAACAAAGCATTAGTTAGCGATTTCAAGTCAATAAAAGATTTTTCCACTTTACCTTTTTAAAAATATGCCTTAACTTTGTTAGACGCTCCTTCGCACTATTTATCTTAGTGGTCCACTTTTCTTATCCGTCTGCTTTTTCCTTTCTTTGTATCAACTTTTTCGGCTTTTTATCCTCAGCACGGCAAACATAGCGCGTATGGTCTCTCATATCCTTCTTTTCAGGTGGGCTTCTTGTTGTTGTGGTCGAGACACGCTTCGACTCTCTATTGCAGGTAAGATAGTAGCGAAGTAGCACTAGTATCACTTTTCCCAAAAGTTTGCTGATTATCTTCTTGCAGTCTCACATATTCTCGAAGTTAACCAGGTGCATTTTAAGAGCTACCCCCATTGTTAATAATGATACCTTCTCAAAACAAAAGCCTTGTTTTTCAAAGACTGAATTCTTTAAAAGAACAAAATAGACTATTTTGCACAGGATGGGCGTTTAAATTGTCTTCTTTAGCACCACGGGCACAAAAAAATAGCTATGTATAGCTTGCGGATGCTTGCTTGTGAAGAGACATTTGAGGTTACTGTTAAACAAATTAGAATCAATTAAATTCTTTCCAACGGCTGGATAGTGTATTTTGGCTCGGTACTTGCAATAAAAGGCAGCAACTCGGAGAGGTTGAAGCCAGGAACTTTTTTAATCTTGATATCATTGTTGCCAAAAAAAATTCACTGGTCCTCAACTAACTAATCATCATATTTACGAGTGCCAAAAAAAAACAAAGGGTATAGTCTGCCGAGGTAACCATTGAATCTTGTAATCTAGTACACACGAATGTCTTTACATTAGAAGGGAGATCCGCTCTGAAGAAGGTATTTATTTGGACCGCGCACGTTCTTATTCCGTCATACGGCTTTTTGTTTGGTTGAGTGGCAGAAGTGTAATCTTTAGCTGATACTTTTACCACCAAATCCACTCCAGCCTCAGCTATTTTGTCGAAGTTTTGAGATACGAACTTTTTCCATTCATCACCATATTCAGCCCAGGGCGGTGCTCCGTATGTGAGCGCATTACTTCTGTCACACTTGGTAAGCTGTACTGCGTTCGTTATTATTCCTGGAAGTAGGGTCTGTACATTTAGGAGCTTTTTTTTTCAGTTCATTTGTTTTATATTGAGTTTTAGTTTTCTTGACAAGTTCTTTTACGCGGTCTCTCATAGAAGTAAAGAAGCATTCCTCCAAGTCTTTCACTGGCCCTTCTACACGATCTCTTTTGTTGGAACTTTATTTGGCAAAACTCTCAGATAAGGTTCACTTGGTATTACTTTATAGAAAAGATGGTGTCGAGGTGTTTACACCTTGGTAAAGAGTTCCTTGCGGCGTTTTTTTTTCGACGCATTCGATTAGTCTTTCTCAAATTTGCGAATATGACCTTTGTTTATACTATTCATTTCAGCTGTTATATATTGACTCACTATGTGGGTTCATTCTACAGTTACACAGCTAATCTTAACAGCCCAGTGGATATGTGAATCGGCAAAATACTTTAGGGTAAAAAAAAAGACAAAGAGATAAATATGCAAGACGTAGTGCTCATGGAGTTGACGTAATCAAAAATTGCAATCAATTTATAACTTATTCTTCAAGAAGAATATTGGATGAATATTAGATGGACATGAACCCAAGTATAACTGACATTCAGCTTATGGAGAAAGTTGTCTATTAAGGGAGTACGTGTAATAAAGGTGTCGAGTTGCGATACTTTCAAGTGTGCTAAAAAAGGTGTGCACAGACTAAAAGTTTTTTTAAAAAAAAGGTGTGGTCAGTCATAAATTAGTCTGATTGGCCAAGTTCAAGACGAGCTCGTTTTGCCCTTTTTTTGAACCTTTTTTTGAATTTTTTAGTCTGTCCACACCGAGTTTGTGCTGGACCTGGCGAATTCTTTCAGGTTCAGGAAAGTGTGACTTCCTGTATTTTGTAGTATATAAGCATATCGATTTTATACGCGCCCGGAGTTATAAAATTTACAATTTCCTACAGTGTTAGTTACCAGCCAACTGTCCATTGGGAATCCTTAGATTATTGACCATCATCAGCAAGGAAGATCAAAAAAGAAACCATGTCACATCATACAATATTCATCTTACTACTGAGTATCTTAATCTCGCTTGTGGCTTTCCCAGAAATCACAAATGCAACTGCATTATCATACAATGTTGCTGCTCATGAGACTGCATGTTTTTACGTCTGGTCTGATGCCCCATCAAAGAAGCTCGGTTTCTATTTCGCGGTAAAGCAAACTTATTTCTCTGCCGAGAAAACATTATATCAGTTGTGCTAATCAATTTCATAAAAACTCAGGTTCAGTCGGGAGGAAATTTCGATATTGATTTTGACGTCAAGAGTCCCAGGGGAGAAATTGTCTTGGATGGTGAACGCAAGAGACAGGGAGACTATGTATTTACCGCACAAGACGTTGGAGAATATTCATTCTGTTTCTCCAACAGCATGTCCACCTTTGCCGATAAATTAATAGATTTTGAAATCACTGTTGAGAGCGAAATTAGAGATAATATAGCAAAGAGCGATAGCAGCAGCCAGACACCTCCAGTAGTCTCTACAATGGAGGATATCCTCAATCGCATTGCACAGTCCTTGACCGATATTTCACGCACCCAGAAATACTTCCGTACAAGAGAGAACCGTAACTCAAGCACAGTTTTATCTACTGAAAGCAGAATCTACTGGTGCGCCATCTTTGAGAGTCTGGCTATTGTCGGAATGTCAGGTTTTCAGGTCTTTGTCATTAGAAACTTCTTCAAGGCCAAGAAGGGAGGCGTATAATAGATTAAAACGATGTACTCCTGTGAATTGTAGTATATATACATATATACATATATACACATATACACATATATATTTATTAAAAGATAAACCAAAATATACGTCTTTTTATAATATAAATCATTTTTGTACACAATTTCATTTGAATAATTATTATTATCTTGTATAAATTATGTTAAATTAACCACCATCTTATCCAAGTCTTACCAATATGTGCATTCAACATTACTTCGGATAAACGCAAATCAAGTCACAGGATCCAGTATCCTAAGTCCATTGGATACCCGACTGAATCGTAAGAGTAGTACACTGGACACCCTTTTACAGATCTACCGGAAAGTAAAAAAGTACGGTTTGCAAAAAGGTAGACTATATATAATCACATTTGGTTCCAATAAATATTACCATCCTGACACAGGTCCACTTATTCCGTAAAGAATGTCCAATGATCACACTGGAGATTCGAGCGGCTCATCAACACCCCAGAATCAGCCAAGACTTCTACCACCACGGCGGAATGTATCATTACACAGGCAAGAATTCGAAAAGTCGAAAAGGGCAATGACATTAGGCTGGGATAAGGTACGCGATAATCTCCAGCCTGCCATATCAGAAGATACAATCGCGGCCCTACCCCCATCAACCTCTATTTCTTCGGCTTCGACCTCGATTACATTACCATCGTCCACTTCCCGATCCCCCTTAGTCAATCAACGAATTGGACAACGTGGCCCTATATTCAATCCATTCTCCCGCGGTCAGACCACCTCAGATCCTATAATGAATTTGCAGAACGATCACCGACAATACAATATGGCCTCCACAACCCTTGCTGCTGCTCAAGCTGCAGGTATGACCAATTTCGGTCGTAATTTTCGTACCAGTCGATTCATGCACAATAATGGTATCTATGCCACGACAACAGCAGTACAGCAGGATATATATCGCCTTGAACGTGCGTTAGATAAAATGCTTATGCAATTCAACACTCGTGGTCAGCATGCCAGCTTTACAAATTCTTCTTCAGAGCCTCTTGACTCCAATATAAGTGTTCCAAGTGAACCTACATCTCACAAACTTCATCTGTTTCCTCGACATCCAAGAGTAGAAACAAGTGCACAGACATCCTCTACAGGAGATTTAGCAGATAAACTAAGCAAAGAATCTCGATCAGATATTACTCGAGTATCAGCAATTATGACATCCCTGGTGGAGATTCTTCGGAAGCATAAACAAGCAACAAGGCTTCCATTAACAGGAGAGATATTAGCTATCCTTGCTGTTCCATTTGATCAGTTTTTATTCAATAGTGATAAGTGTATGTGTATAGGTCAATCCCAAGAAAAATATCATATAAATAATGAAACGTTTGTTCCTTTGTAGTGGATGATTGTAGACAAGCCTTAGATATATTTGATTATATTCGGGGGAGATTTACACAATTAACACCAGATGTAAGAGAATTATATATATATATATATATATATATATATTTCCATTTTACTAATACTTCTTTATTTTATTACTCTACAGGAAAACTTTGAACAAATAATATTTTGCTGCAGACTGATGGAAACAAATCAGTTACAACTCAAGGTAAACCATTGAACAATAATACGTGAATCCTAATTAATCCTACAAATTTTAATTTTCTTTTTCTTTTAGATACGAATCATTTCGACCTTAAAAGAAATAATGTCTCCTTTGATAGGAAATACACTCCTTTTACCTTCAACGCCAGGAGCATTTAATTCGCTTGTATACACTCTAGTGAATGCATTAGTAAGCATTTCACCTATTCCTATAACCGGCCAGGAACCCCTATGTTTTGATGAAGAAAGCGACACTGCTAGAGATAATATTATTGAAATGCTAGACATTTTAGCAAGTGGTGATATGATTCCCATTGCTGGAGATCAATGGGACTCTTATTATACAGCTTCCTTAACAAGTACCGCCCCTGTATCTATTGCAAGATTTTGTGTCGTAGAAAGTCTTTGCAAATCTCTCATGACAGGGA
This sequence comes from Phycomyces blakesleeanus NRRL 1555(-), assembly GCF_001638985.1. NCBI lineage: Eukaryota > Fungi > Mucoromycota > Mucoromycetes > Mucorales > Phycomycetaceae > Phycomyces > Phycomyces blakesleeanus. The sequence goes on along the minus strand of NW_017265135.1, from coordinate 2,349,788 downwards.
AATATGCTTATGAAAATCCATACAAAGGAAATGTGTCTTTTCATGGGACAACCTCACAAGAAAACCCCCGAGATAAACTAATCATATCCAACCTACTTCCAGTAAGTCATAAAAGACCGCCTAACTAAACATATCCTTTAATAGTTTGTTTCTTTTATATTTACTTTTGATTTACGTTTTAGCGGTATTGGTCTGAGCCAACACTAGACGTATTACCAGCTTATTTGAAAGTTGTATTTGTATTATCTGAGGCTGGCAAGTTTTCTATAGTACATCAACTCAAAATTTTGGGAGTGTCTAATATACTATGCTATTAATAGCTACTGAGATATTCTTAAATGGGCACAAAAACGATCTATGTCATCACGATTCTACTTTGCTACTCTATCTTCAATTTATTCAGACCAAATTACCAGTATCAATTCTCGAAGTAAATTTGCGGGATAAAGATAAAGACTATAAACAAAAGAACGTGGCGCTCAATCTGGTGACAATGCTTCTGTCCCTCCTGTCCGTTTCGAGCCTCGAAGAAGCCATAATAAACAACAGTAGATTCTCGCCAAATCATAGCCCTCAACCCTCTGTACAAAGCTCAACATACGATCATGGATTTTCCTATCCAACTGATGAACACAACTCAGGTCTTCCAGTCGACACACCCCACGAAATTAATATACCGCAGAATATTCTAAGCGACATCAAGACGTATTTTGAAGAATTTTGGCATGGAGGTTACAGCGAATCCATCGTCTTTGGTACTGAAGCTATGCTAGAAGACTCATTAAGTGAGCGTTCTGTAAGAGTATATCACAACCTGGCTTTCAACGTTGACCATAACATCAGCAATGAAATTGTCAAACGAACTATACCAACTATCTTTACCACAATCACTTCAACATACCCAGAAAACATCCCCTCCTTGAGCGATCTTCTGTCAAAAATAGCAAAATCGTATAGACCGATATTTTATAAACCTGTTGTGTCGTGTGTAGCTTCTAATGATCAAGAAAAGGTTGTTAGCTTATTAACCCTCATGTCCTGTCTACGACGATACCTTTCAGGAGTTCAATACTGGATGCAGGATGCCGAAATGATCAATGTACTCCTCCTGAGCGATGTTGGAAATAAAAGAACAAGGCGTTCAGAGCGCGAGTATAATCCTACTCAATTATTATCAGCAGGGAATTCGGATAACGCATCAGATACAAAATGGGGAAGTACAACTCTTGGACAATGCGTTGTTGCAGCTGAATTTTCAGAGGCTATCAAAGAATTGAGGGACAAGCAAAGGGATAGAGACCGGAACATGGAAGAAGACGAGATTGCGAAGAAGTTCCTGATTGATTTGGAAAGGCGTATATCTGTTTTTATGACAGCTAAAGAAAAGCTTGTTTTGATACCAATCCCACTCCGAGTAATCATTTGCAACATATTTCTTGATATACGATTTTTCTGTAATACTACTCATCGTCCAGGATGGCTGACACGGTCTATAGAGTGGGCCACACAACCAGTAGCCACTGCAGAACTTTATCTCGATTCAGAGAAAATGACTTCACCATGGGAAGCAGCGAGCAGTGATGGAGAAAACGGACCAAGAATGCCACGTACTTCAGTAATGCTCCACAACACTTTTCTTGACGACGTTACACTTATGTTTGAGAAGATCAGAATTGTACATGCCCTTACAGTTGACGAGTTAGCTAAAGAAGCTGCAAGCACGGGTTCTTACAATGATAGACCAGTTTCAAGAGTACCACCTAGATCTGAATCAGCTGAATCAGGTCATAGCACTGTTAGCAATGACTATGGAACAAGTGATGAGCAACCAAATCCGTTAATCCAACGAAATAGACGACTCAAAAGCATCATAACAGAGTATTCTATAAATTTAGAGACTGAAATATCTCTTAGTACCCACCCCCCTCTTCGAATTTCCTACAATGAATCTCTACAAGATGGACCTGCTACAACTTTAGCTAAGCGACGACTGGAAAGATTACCAAAGATCAACCAGGATCCATTTGGCTCGGTTTTTTCCTTACTTGTCGCCGTTTTTACAACATTGTCTACTCAAGAATTTTCTCGCCTAGTCACTCCATTGTGGGAGAGATTCACCGATGATCGTAATCCACAAGTATTTATACCAGCCGCATTTTTGCTTATGCAATGTGGAGAAAAAGTACCAAAAACTGTTATAGAAGTAACTACTCGCGACTTCTACAGGTAAAAACAATTTCTATAATTATTATTTTAAAAGCGTGTTACGCTTACATAAATTTTATCTAGCACAAACCCTACTTGTAGAATTTCTGCTATCCGAAAGCATGCTGCTATCAATGCGTATCGCTTTAATGTTCTTGCTCAAGAATATATTCCAATCTCTTCCCGCCGTCGCCCATTTCGAGGAGATGGCGGTGCATTCTCAACACCGTTTGTTCCAACCGATCTCGGAAGTAACCAATATACCATGGATGAACCGCGTTGGATGTCAAAACTTAAAAATGCGAGTAATTTCCCCATTGAATTAAAGAGACAGATTCAGGAACTGGGGTGGGATGACGATGACCAAGGTGAAGAGCATGAAGCTTTAAAGAAGGTTTTGACTCCTCTGGCTCTTCTTCCCTCCCTCTTTTTAGAAGAAGAGGACGAAAGAATGAACGAGTCTGTAGAAGGCGGAAGAGTACACAAGAGCGACACAAAACAAGTGAATATCAGTCAGATGATTACACGTAGAAAACGTGCGTCTACTGTCCATGCCTTTACAGTATCTTTCTTGAGTATGGTCGACCTTCTAAAAGATGAGGATAGTGGTGTGGCTAGTTCCTTGCGAGAACTATTGGAAACACTTACACGTGATGACCCTTCACTTTTCTTGCGAGCTTTCCTAAGCGATCTTGGAAAATATAAGGCTGATCGCCATCATGATATCCTATCACGATTGCGCTACCTGGTCAGTATACAAGCGAAGCTACCTCCTGGGTTTGCGTACATACTGTTCAACTATTTATCGGGTATGCTTAAATGGCTCACTCGCGAAAATAAGAAAGATGGGCTTGTTTTAATGGCTTTAATTCATCCCATTCTGGCTGAGTTAACCTTGTCAACGAACGGTCTGTCTACTCGCGATCTCCGCAAGAATAAAATTGAGCACCTCTTAGCCAGTACGGGTCGATTCTGGTTCACTACAGAACAGCCAGTTGCTATGTTTCCGCGCGGTTTAACTGACATGAAGTCTCCGTTCTCTGTTCTTGATATTCCCTGGGATGTGTTCTCTGTGGCTATGCTACGAATCAGCCATATTCAATTTTTGACTAATTTTCTGACTCGCTATCCAAGAGAAGTTTATGCTGTAAAAAAGACCCTTCAAGACTATGAGCCTATTACGTTATCCGAAGTTGATATAAGCTGGGCTGGAGTTGAAACAGAAGACATGTACTTTCCTGATGCCAAGCTACGCAAACGACTTGATACTGATGTCGTATTTGAAAGCGTGGAAAATGCTATACACCAATCACACGAGATAGAGCCAGATAGACGTTCTTCTCAGCAACATGATGATATATCCACTCTTTCGGCTTTACGCGCAAGAGTCTGGCTTCGTTTCATTGATGTACTGCTTAACGGTTTGAATAAGAACTACAACGACCGTATGGAACTTGAACGAATTCTGAAGGGTGTAAATGTAATTATCTTAGAGCACAAAAACGATTTTGGAATTATTGGGCAGACACTTGTTCTCTATACTCGTGTTGTTACTCGATTCAAGCGTCTTTTTGTCTCGAATCGTGGCTATACGACATTTACACCATCGCTTTTTAAAGTATTTTGCGACGTAGAACGATTTCCTCATATTCGGTCTGCAATTACATTTGCCTGGTGCAGATTTTACGCAGTACACGAAGAGGCTTTTGTATTCCAAATGCTGGGGGCACTTGTACCTTTGATTCTCAAGGCTTACATCAAGTCTGCAAGCCTTGGATCTTGGATGACAGACAATTTATTTACACTTATGCAAGCTATGCACAACCCACCTCGCTTAGGAGCAACTTCAGACGTTCTCGGATTGCAGTTACAGGTTGAATTAGACGATCACGAACGCTCTATTCAGGAACGGATCGACTCTGTCAGCAACCCAATGGCAATACCTCTGTCGACAACTATTCTTAAACCTTTGGGTAGAAGTGTTACTGCTCCGATCCTCCCGTTAATTGATAATGATTTTTCAGAGAGAAAGTTCAAACTAGACAACTTTATCAGACTATTCTTAACAGTTATTGCTTATGATCCAGGATCACTAAGAGCAGAACAATTTGTGAAAATGTTTAGACATCTATTGCCAAGATTCTGGAGGCTCACCAATTTGAAAGAACTTGTGGCAGAAGGTGTTTCAGCTCTAGTTGAAGTCTTTGTAAAGTTCAGCAAGAATGCAAAGCCACTGGCAGGTCTAGGCACTACAAACACTTCTCAGTCAGGCGGTGGAACGTCAAAAGTGCCTTTTGCAGAAGAACAAAATAAAGGCCAAGGTCCAAGTCGATCAGAATCCGCTCAACATGCGTACGGAAAGCAATGGCAACAAAACGATCGTCTGACTATAAAGAAAGAGTTTGTACTTCTTGTACGCGAATACTTGAAAAATGGCGGGAAACTATCAGAAATGAACCACGAAAAGATGGCTACTGTCATTAAGATTGTCATGAGAGATTATGGAACAATTCGAGATTCAACTTGTTCTACAGACTGGATCAGAGACTATTTGGTCGATGCACTCAATGCACTTAACGCCAATGATCTTACAAAAAATTACACAAAGCCATTCAAAAAGATCTTAATTCAGATTCATGCACAATATCGTACCCAATGGAAGAACACGGATGCCGCTGACCTGTATGAGGGGCTAGCGATCGTTTTAGAGCGCGGGCAAGGACAACCCGTTAATATGATGGACATCGCAGGTGTAATTAAGGAACGATTTGTACCTTTCGGAATTACAGTAGCTATGCGCTCCGAGTGGGAAAAGGATGATATTGGACACACACGATTCTGCAATTCACTTGTTCGACTCATAATTGCCATTCTTGAGACTACAACTCAGGATGTATTGTATGAAATCGAACAGCTCCCACCATCAGCAGTACTTATTGGAAAGATCTTAATCCCAATCTGCCTTCAATACGATCTTCGCTGGGATGGCAATATTGCATCTGAAATTGGAAGATATCGACCTAACCCGTCAGCCAACTGGATGCGTCTTTTGGCCTACACCACAAAGTCATGTAGTCAAGCGTCATTATTAAAAGCAAAAACTTCTGGGTTTTCGTTAACTTCTCTGACATCTGGAATTGGTCATCCAGGTGCCCAAGATACGGCAGACGCGGCAGAAACCCCAGAAACGAAGGAGACGTTGCATTCTATATCTTCTGTAGCTTTATTATTTTCTCTTAGCTTTGTGGCCCTTAAAATTATTTTAATACGTGGCGCAAAATCGTTTGATGGTATTAAGGGAGCTTGGGTTCAAGTGGCTTACTTCCTTAAAGAGGCTCTTGCTTTTGGACAAGCTCTAAAAACCCTTCGTCCGAAATCAGGATCAGGTCGCTCAACACCTAGTCAGGTACAATCCCCAGGGACGTCTCCAAATTACTGGTCAGTTATGCCAGGGTCTCCTGATTTCCGGATATCTCTTCAGTCTGGCCCGGTCTCAATGTCGGTTGTGTATGATTTTGCTATCTGGCGTTTCTTGGAGTTTGTTGTTTGCTACAAGAGTCCATTGATCCTATTTCTAAGGGATTTTATTCATGAAAGACTTCGAGATGTCGGAAGCTCTCATAATCGATCGACAATACATGGCCCTGTCACCCCTAGAACCACAAACTCTGGCATGACCACTGATTCTTCTGGACGGAGATCAAGGTGGAAGAGTTGGAGTGGAGGGCTTTCCCCAAAAGAAAAAGATCCTATACCAACTGTAAACATCAATACCCCATCAGTTCATATTGAACATGACACATCTCCAGTTAATCTCTCCCCCGATACTTCGACATGCGGCTTAGGACTTCATATACCTGGGATGTCTCGCCCAATATCATCACTTAACTCACCTTCATTTTCTGCTCGTGCTTCCTATGACTGGTCTGATACAGAACAGGATACACATGCTCATCCCGGGTTGTCTCCGCGCTCCTCAACTACCCCAAGAAGTAGCCCAGGAAGTCCTGGTAGACCATCTATCCTTGCTCAGTCCTCCGAATATCATTCAACATCTACACTACTTCATGCCATCCATGCAGAAAGTCTTACAGCTCTTGTGGCTGTACAAGTATTTATGGGCTATAAGCCCGCATTACCATGGATGACAGACCGACCTGACACCCAGTTGCGTCCTTGGAGCTACCATGAAGCAGTAAAAAAGATGGTGTCAGAGTGGCAACTGATGCTTCAGCTTCGTTCAGAAACAGCCGAAAGTATGAATAAGCAACTTCCTCTCTCTGCTCATATAACAGGATCCCCTCTACAGTAGATTCATTTATCCAAACTATTACACAATATATTTGTAAATACAGTGCTCTTTTTTCTTTTCCAAAACACATAAATCTTAATCCTCTATGATATTGGTGTATCTAATGGTTGAGTTTGTACATTGGACCATAATCTTATTCTATTATATATATATATATATTTAAAAGCAAGAACAGGTGAATTTCTAGAAGGTGAATTACTAGGTATGCTATAAATTTAGGTCGTATCTAGTTGTTATACATTATACGTTGAAAAATAAATAAAGTAGAAACACGCATATCATAAAGGTCTTGTTTTTGAATTGTTCTATAAATCGTTCAAATTTTCTACACTATTTCTAATATACTTATTTATAAAAAGCAGCTTCTTTTCGGTTTAAATAATAGCTTCTGAGGAAAAAAATCTATTAGACCTTGTTAAAGTATATGTGCCTGTTTTCCCAAATACATCGAGAATACACAGTAAAGAGCCATTCCACCAAGGATCCAATAGAAATAGTTGAGGTCAACATGGTCTCCACCAGGTACCTTGATCAAGAAAAAAGACATATATCAATAAGTATTTTGCTTTGTACTTTAAAAATACTGAAACACCAAAGTTAACAAACCACGAATTTTTGGTTTTATACCTTGACATTCATTCCCCATAGACCACCAACAAGTGTGAGAGGTACGAATACAGTTGCTAGGAATGTAAGTCGGTTCATGACACCGTTTGTCTTTGCATAGGTTTCTGTGAGCTCAAGGTTGACTTGAGCCAGATAGTTTGTGTGAGCTCTATACAGACTTCTGTCATAATGATTGACATTTTGCGCCATTGTAACAATATGATCTACATATTAATAAAATGTTGTTGGGTTGTTTGATTAGTCCAAGATAATATCCAAATTTTGACTTGTCTTGATTTCAACCTTGAATATCACCCAAGTACAAAAGAACTTCAGTAAAAGACCTTTTCTCCGCAATATCATTTGCAGGATTAGAGGGTTCTTGATCACTAGTAAGCATGTTTGACTGGAAAAACAGGTTATCGCGTGACTTGTCTTCATATCTCTTCATCAGACTTTTAAGAACATCAAGCTTTGAGCTAAGTAAGCGTGAAAGTTGGGTTGATCGACGGCGACATCGACTGATTCTTTTAAGCATATCTGATTGTTCAGATCGACGAAGTACAAGTGATAACTCATCAATAGATATAGCTTCTACTTCAACTTGATTGATTGTGGGTGCGAAACTGTCAGTAATGGCATCGATCAAGGCATAGCTATTCCAATCGGGTGTAATCAGCATATGCTCCTTGAGATTATCAATACGTTGACGGACCTTCTCTGGATGTGGTGATGTCTTATAATGGAACTAAAACGGTCATAATGAGTTTTTATACCCAAATCATGCATTTAGTTTTAAATATTACTGTCAAAAGACCTTCTTTGAAGATCAGGATATAAAAGTTGTAAGGACGGATGAGTTCTGAATAAGGGTCGATATCAAAGCTCCGGAAGCAAACAAATGTATAATTTGGAAACAATTCGACCTTTTCACGCGGCTCTTCTGCTTGAATATCTTCAGTCGTTAAAGGGTGAATGTGAAGCGTCTAATTCTCGGGCTCAATTAAGTTTTTTTTTTGTCGTTACTTGATCCCGATAAAAACTCTTTGTTCATATGGTGTATATATTTTACCTTGCTCAAAACTCTCATTTCTTCATCTGTTGGGCTCAAAGCATCAAACCACCATCCAGTAGATTTTAATGTATAATCGAGTAAACTACGCCCTTCTTCGGTAAGCAAACACTGAATCCTTTGAGTGGGCTGTGGAATAGCCTTGGTAGAGTACATCTCAAACCGAAATGCATCTGGATCAACATTGAGATTGTTGTTCTTTCAAGTAATACCGGTGAGTAACAAAAGACGTAAGGTAGGTTGAAGTATAATTACTTTTGCAAAGTCTCCATACAACTGATTCTGTTTGCTTAATGTTCTTGTCAATCTTAAGGTACCACAAGACAACTTGCGGGCTTGTTCTTTGACCATAGCATCAAATGCGGTGAGATCAGGTTTTTGATTGCTTGAATTGTATTGAGGGTATAATACATCGGTCTTAATGTCTTCATCACACATCCATTCACTTTCTCGGGCTGCATCTATAATGCTAGCAGGATGCTTCAGGGATTCTGTGATGCTGTGTCGATTACTTAACCCTGGATCTTCTATAGGGGATTGTGTATAAGATTCATATTCCCTAGATGATTGGATTGAAGGACGAGATTTTTGATTAAAAATTGAACCCGCTTGGAATGACATTATATAAAAAAAAAAAACTAGCGAAAATGGGCAAAAACAGGTAAAATTAAAAAAAAAAAAATTAAAAATTAAAATAGGAAAGTGTTTAGAGGTTAAAACCTATACAGGAACTGGAATTCTTTTTGCAACGGAGTTCATGAAAAGATTAGGAATCAATAGAGGCACGTGAATGCCTAAAAGTCTTTATCTTCTATATAGTAGTCTTTAAATATTATCTGTACATGAAAAAAGTGTTTTATTGTATATAGAAAAAAGAGCTATAAAGCATTATATATATATATATAAGTTACGCACTTCTGGTAACGTGTACATAGCATGCATATGAACGTACAGCCAGAGAGGGCGGGAATGCATAAGATCGGTACATTTGTTGTGTTCGTTGTGCGATTAAATCGACTGCTAAGATATACAGTTCAAAAGTTTGGCAATGATGTCTTTTTACAACCTTCAAGCGGTAAGTCGCTTGATTTGACAGAAAATACTTGTATATCTTGAGGTGTGATAGGCAAATCAAGTGTGTCTTCCAATGACTTGTTCATAAATTTAGCTTGACAAATATCGAGCTGAAAGGGTTTTATCAGCTGTGCCGAGAAATCCCAGCATAAAGCATCTGGGATTAATATGCATACAAACCAAGGCAATATGATGAGATACAATTTGAAGTCTTCCAGTTTATCCAAAGACAAAAATAAAGTTGTAATTTCTTACTTTGGTCATCATTCTCATGCATACTCGTGTGTAAGGTGTCACAAAGTGGTTGTTTGTGTAGAAATAATGTTTGAGATGTATTTTTGTTCAACTTTGGATAGCAGGCAAGGTAGTCAGCCAAATGCGTAGGAGGCTCTGCGTGACATAAGAATTTATGGGAAAGTGCTTCTTGGGCTGTTGTGCGTTGCCCAGGGTTTTTGTGAAGACATTGGTCAACAAAATCATGAAAAGAATCGCCGAAACTAGCTTTAGAGTCGACGCTTTGAAGTGTAGGTGAAGGTCGGTGTAGAATGCAAGCAAATATCTTGCAAGAAGAAGAAAAAAGGTTAAAAACATTACAAAGTAGGTCATTAAAACGAGCTTTGGCTTACGGTACGAATATCAAATTCACTGAAAGGAGCCCTCCCACAAGCTAATTCTAGAGCTGTTATCCCAAGAGACCATATGTCGACCGAGGTCCCATATGCCTGGCAGCCGAGTATTTCAGGGGCCATCCAACATGGTGTGCCAACAAATGAGCGCCTGAGGGAAACTTTGGGATGGCTGATTGGATCCGATAACCCTGCCACTATTAAATTAGAGCAAGTGCTACGCGGCACTTGCATGGTAGCTGGGCCTACATGTTTGGAGACTGGTTCTGAAGATTCTGCAACATTAGGAAGTAAGTGGTTACTGACTCCAAAGTCAGCAAGTGAAACATAACCTGTCTTCCAGTCAAGTAACAGATTGGCCGCTTTCACATCCCGGTGTATTAAATGGTTAGTGTGTAGATAATCCAACCCCAGGGCAACCTGTTTGAGAATGCTAAATATTCAAGAATGAATGGATATGAAATATTTTACCAATCTCTACATTGAGATGACAAGCTTTACCAGGCTACAATTGATTCACTTAGACCGGTTCTGCTAATCTGTGTCAAAAGATCAAGACATGAGCCTAGAATAAAGGTTAATAAAGGCCGTCTTGGCTTTAAATGTTTCTCGAAATTTACCAGCAGACATGAGAGGCATGACAATATAGAGATAACTGTTTGATACGAAGCTCTGATATATCGGCAAGAGGTGCGGGTGATTGCAGAGTGACATGATTTGTATCTCTTTATGTAGTGCATCGAGCCGTGTCCCGGTGCCATTGATATCCAAGCGCTCAAGATCGATTCTCTTGATTGCTATAGTTGCTCGAGTGGGTAGATGATATCCAGAATATACCGTCGCAGATGATCCTCTCCCTAATATGTTTATGCGTATCAGCATATCCGAACAGTTTTGTTGTAGACTACAGACCAATTACGGCGGTGAGTTCATAATCACATCTGTTGACTGATAGTTGGGTTTTTTGGATTGGATCTGGAACATCTTCTTGGGGAGATAAGAACTGGGGCGACCAGCGTTCAAAAAGAATGGATAGTGACTTGGTTCTGGGACGAAGGGTATTTGAGGATAAAGAGCGTAAGAGGGATGTTTTTTGAGTAACAGATAAAAGGACATCATTAGCAGATTTTGTTCTTTCGTGGGATAGTCTTCCTGTGACATGGACATGGGTTGGGGAAACCAAGACAGTAGATGGTGTGTCCATATATGAATCTTTTCTTATTCGAATTTTCTTTCTCTTTTTTGAAAGTGATGAAGATGACAAGAAGTATTATTTTTTGATTTAATTCAGTTCAACTGTATGTTTTGGCCCAATATGGAATGTAAAAGAAGTAAAAAGTATAAAGAGTATAGATGGATAATAATAATATATAATATAAATAATATAAATATAATAATTAATATTAATGAAAAAAGAAAACCTGACAAAAAAACATGATAATTTACAATTTGATTAGGGTTACTAGATTGGTAACCAAAAGCTTTTGGGAGGCGGGTTTTTGGGTTTTTGGATTCTAAAAGCGGAAGCAGAAAACATAAAGGATAAAAAAGAAAAAGAAAAGATAATATATATGGTGGGAATGAAAATGCTTCTAAAATGTTGACCATTGCCAATCAGCAGGCACGGATAGTATAGGGTGCAATGGAGCTAAAAAGAATACCATGTTAATAATCTAATCATTGCCATACTCCAGCGAAGAAGTCAATAAAAGTAAAAGACTTACCATGCTCATTATTTGCCGTGTGTCTGATAGCAATACCCCTGGGCCGCGGAGTAGTCGGTGAAGAAGACGAGGATTGGTCTGACTGTACAATGTCTATATTAACAATGTTGAGTTAATGTTATTTGGTATAATTAAGACTAAACATACCATCTCTTCCTAATTCAGTCACTCCTTCCATAGCCTGTGGTTGTTGGGTCATGATCAAGGTACGTCTTTTTACCCTTTCTTCTGTCTTTGGTTCCTCTTTCTTAACCTGTCTAGATTTTGTCCTAACCATAGCATCCTGCCACTGTTTATAATCGCCAGCACAGGCATCACAGCCCCGCGACAAGAGACCACGGAGATGAAACTGTGAAGCGTGGTCAAGTCGGAAGTAGTTTGAACAATGGGCAGAGCAAAATATGTCTCCGCATTTTCTACAGTGGTGCCTTCGTTCAAATAACCCAAATGCAGTCTGACAGTCTGGTGAAGCACATTGAAGTGAATCTGCATCAGGCTGATTATAAGGCAATTGTTGAATTAGCTACAAACCGGCTGTGATGTTGTTGTTTTTTAACTTTTTTTTTAAAAAAAAAAGCAAAATAGTTTACCTTCCAATGATCTCGGTTTGGAGGACCAGAGACGACATCTGGTATGCGGTGAGCTCTTATGGTTGAATTTGGTTGCATGGGGGTAGCATTGAGCATCCCCAGGGTAGTGGCAGATTCTGAACTGGCCGACTGCCCAAGTGTAAGGTGGGTAGGCCTCTTCTTTCTTGTCAAGTCATAGACATCCATTGCGACAAGCAGGTCACTTTTTCGACAAAGTGTAATAAGAAGAAATGAAAAAGATGTAGTATAGAGTGTGGAGGTTAGAAAAATCAGGCACCCGGAAAATGAATCAAGAAAATATAAAAATAATAATAAAAATAATCAGTATTAAGGCAGCTTACCAGTGAGTAGACCACTACTGGGATTCAATCAAGTACAACCAATGAACAAAAAGGATATCCCTTGCTTTTCCTTTCCCCCACACCCCCCTCATTCCCCCCTTTGGAACTTCTTTGAGATCAGTTCCATCTAAAGCAATATACTTTTCTTTTCTTTTTTGGTATTTCTATATTTTGTAATATTGTGGTACAGAAGCCAAAACTTACTATTTTAATAATAATAATTAATTAATAAACATAAAGCCTGTAAATATTTATACAAATATACCACAATCCTTAACATAAAAAGAGGTTAGCTAACTCAGTAAATAGTTAGGTAACTAGATAAGTAGGCAGTTCAAATGTATCAGAATAATCTGTAAACTGGTTGTTCGTACCCATTCATTCTACTGCCACACAAAGTCATACAAAGCACAGCACAGTACCATGTAGAGAAACTGTATTCTGTGTTTTGCTTTTGTATTGCGTGTACCGCAGCAGTATCCACCTGGCTTGTGGAACTGTCGTGAGGTATAGAATCTTGCAACTATACTGATTATGGTACCAAGGCTCCTTCAAAAAAAAGCACATGTTAGTCTTGATGTCAGTCTCGCCTTCTGTGTTTTATATTGATGGAAAGACATTTATATATATATATATTTAACAAAATCGTAAACAGAAAATAAATTAGCAAAAATGTACCACTCCAGATCGTGTACATTGATTCTCGGTAACTATGGTTGAACCCTAAACCCCCAAATAAGAAATAGAAGGGTGCACATACGACAAGGGGGGGAAACCCTCTTGCTCCTGTCATGAAACCCGAAGAAAGATACAAAAACCTCGCTGCTGGCATAGAGCGCAACATCGAGAAGTTGAAACTCCAGCTAGTGAGTAGCCTAATCCTTGTTTCCTCCACATCCTCATTGTAATGTAGGAAACAAATGGCACACCACAATCCGGAAGAGAACCCGTCAGAAGAGGAAGACAGCCAGAGGTAAAGTCACTCATCTTCCATCTTAATTCACTTTTTATAACAGCTAATGTAATATGCTATTGACATTAGAAACCACCAAGGTAACAAACGTGACATCATCATTTCATAATTCATCATTCATTCCACAGTGTACGCAGACCCATTCGGAGAGGAGGTGCCGCATCCAAAGCTAATGAGCCTGTCCTTAATCAATTGACAGCAGAGTATGAACGTCTGCGTCAGGTCCGTCTCGACTACGTCTTGGCAAGTCAGCAAATGCACCAACAACGCAAAACAACTCTCATGAAAGAACGTCAAGATGACATTGTGGCCCGTCAAAAAGAATTTGAAGAAGAAGTCGAGAAAAGGCCTAGGAAGGCTCGTAATAATTCTGTAACCCCTCTCGAAGCCTGCAAAAAACTACTTCGTATTCTCGAGAGAGTAAATCAGCCTGATCTTTCAGACGACGAAGAAGACGACGCTGAAAATCTACCAGAACCTAGTGAGACCGAAAATACAGAAACAGTACCAGTATACGGTCCATCGGTGACCCCAGACAGAATACTAGAGACACCAATGGGCTCATACATAGAGTCAGATGACGAAGTAGAAGTGTTGAGGACAATTTCAACCACTCCTTCTATAGCATCTACTACACCTTCAATGATCTCAGCAACAACATCTACTGAGTATGTCACATCGCCGTCTCCAATGCCAGGAAGAGGAACACCTAGAGGAACACCCAGAGGAATGACTCCAGTGAGAGCTCCCTTAAGAACACCGCCACCACCAAGGGGAAGAGCTCCACCAGTGAAAGCACCGCCACAAAAACCTGCCTGGGGTAGACCACCTGCCAAACCACCTGTCAAACCACCAGTTGGTACTCCCAGAGAAAGGGCAAAAGCAAAGGCAAGAGCAGCAGCAACCGCAACTCCAACTACTCCGACTACTCCAGTTGCGCCAATTGCTCCGCCAATCCCGGCACCATTGGGAGGTCCACCGCCACCAGTAACCAAATTAGAACCATTGGGACTTCCAAAACCCGTCAAGCCAGTCGTTACTAAAGAAGATCTTACAATCACCGTGGTACGCATGGAAGAAGAAGAGGAAGATTATGAAGACATCGATGCAGATATTCGAGATCCTTTGGATAAACCAGACCCTAATTCTGTAGATACGACTATGCTCGTTATTCCACTTGCTGTCAGAGAGCTCTTTTGGATTGCTGAAATTGAGGCACCTGTGTGCCATAGTGAGATTGAGGACCTTATTACTCAACTTCGTACCAAGTTGGAGCTTGAAGAAAATGATTGAATTAGTTATATTCTAGCTTGGAGAAAAGATGCAAAGATATATATATATATATATATATATTATTTACATAAAGATGTCATTAAACCTTTTTCTTTGGTTTTGCTATACAACGTTCTCTGTGACGGCTTACCTATAGAGATATACGTTTTTTTTTTAAAAAATAATAATAATAATAATAATAATAAACCTATAAACTTATAGTGAGGCAATACATTTCCTTACGTATTTTTTATTATAGCTTTGATCAGCATTTTTGAAATAGAATGAGTATTTTTTTCCCTCCTGCTCATCATGGAATGAAGGTTCTTAATCGGGCTGCTTTCAAAAAGTCATATGATGTTATCGGTGTCCGAGTCCCAGCCAAGCGAGTTGGCATAGTTGTTAAGGCATTTGGAAAGTAAGATTTGCTTAATGTATTTTTACCAACATTCGACTCAAGACCAGTTTTCAACAGTAACCTTCTGAACCAACCTCGTCTCCGCAACGTAGCTGAAGATTCAGGATCTAAAGAAACCAAGTTGGTGCTGCTTAAAGCAGATTTGCGTAGAGAAGGTGCGATTAAGATCTTGGAAATGGGAGATCAAATCTGTGCAAGTTTGTGCTTATAATTTATTAATAGATCTCGAGAATCTTCCTCAAGAAGCCAAGAAGGTTATGGAGACGGATGTGCTTGGTGTGGTGGATCACCACATTGATTTGGACTATGACTATTGGACTAGTGGTATATAAGATGAATGGCAGTAGCAGTAGTATCGAGTGTTGTTCATTGTAATTTATCAGTTTTACTTTTATTTTTACTACAGAGCAGATTATGCACGCTGTAATGCCTAAGGATGCAAAGGAGATTCCTTCTTCTTTTACACAAACTGGACACATTGGTAAATACTACTTGCTTTTTCGAATGAAATAAGATGACGCTAATGGTTGGTATTATTCTCAAGCTCACATGAACCTGAGAGAGGAATATTATCCTTGGAAAACGATTGTTGGAGAGATTATCCTCGATGTAAGACGACATATCTGGAGATACACACACACACACATTACTGACACACACGAATAGAAAAACAAAAACATCACTTGCGTAGTAAACAAGACCAACAGCATTGACACTACCTACCGTTACTTTAAGATGGAGTTACTGGCAGGCGATGGAAATATGATGACGATGGTGGTATGTTTAATGCTGTCACGGCTATGTGTTTGTATGATCCTTGACTGACCTGCAAATGCAGAAAGAGAGTGGTTGTAGATTCAAGTTTGACTTTTCCAAAGTGTATTGGAATTCACGCTTACACACAGAGCATGAGCGCCTGGTGCGGATGTTTAAGCCCTCTGAGAACGTCTGTAAGTGGGCGAAGACCAAAAGAAAGAAAGAAAAAAGAGGGGGTTTATGCATGCTAAAATAAGTAAGCTTGTGTAGGCGATGTTTTTGCTGGTGTGGGGCCATTCGCACTCCCTGCGGCAAAGGGAGGAGCGATTGTCTATGCAAACGACTTGAATCCTTCTTCTTATGAGTGGCTCAATGAAAATGTCCAGTTGAACAAGGTAAGTAAAATAAAGACTGTGGGGGTGGTCCTGGTTGATTGGAGAAAGCTCTAACTATATTTACGTATTTGTGTTAGATCGACAGCAAAAAAATCCACACCTACAATATGGACGGGCGGGAGTTTATTAAAAAGGCCGTACAAGATCTTCAAGAGACATCAACCGAGTGGAAGACATTCGATCATTTTGTAATGAATCTCCCGGCAACGGCGATTGAGTTTTTGGGTAAGAAGTGCTATAGTGATCTACGGAACGGGTACTTTAATAAGTGCACAATATCGCACTATACTGATATTGGATTATACACAGACACCTTCCGTGGCTTGTACAACGACAAAAAAGAACTTTTCGAAGCAAGCAAAGATGCCAAGCTCCCTATCATTCACTGCCACTGTTTCACAAAGAGCGCCGATCCTCGCCAGGACATATTTGATGTAGGTGCACTCTCGCCATCCAAAACTCCAACTGACATCAAGGGAAAATAGCGTGTTGCACACATGATAGGTGCACCCGTGGATAGTGAGCTCACCCAGCTTCATCTGGTGCGCAATGTAGCACCCAAGAAGGACATGTACTGCGTTTCTTTTCCCTTAACTCCTGATGTGGCCTTTGCACCCCTGAGGTAAGGATAATGTGGAACAGATGATTGGCAAAATCGTAGTTATAATTGATATATATTGTAATTTTATTGGTAGTAAACGGAAGAGTGATGAGAGTCACCCTGAAGACACTGCTACACAAAAGATCAAGCTTTGAAAGTATAGAGCACATCTTCTGTTTGACTAGTTGGACTTTCTTTTCCACACGCTCATTTTTTCATTACCGATGCGAGACTCGTGGCCATCTGCATCAACCAGATAAATAAGCTCAAAGGCAGGTGTCAATAGCTGCTCATAACTATACAACATGTCAGCCCAAGTCTTTTATTATCATTCCTATTATTAAATAAATTCTCGACATACATTTCTGGAGTCAATGAAAAGGGAGGACCGCCTTCATGACCATCGAGTGGATACTGGAGTGCAATCAGCACCCCACCGGGCCTGATGATCTCGGCATACCGGGATGCCCATTGGGGGCGCATCTTTGGCTCTAGGGCACACAGAAACCTTTATTTGGTTGAAGATGGAGCGAGGTTCCGGAGCCAATAATAATAATATAATAATAATAATAATCAGTTGAGTTCAGGTCAACTGAAATAAGTTGGGTTTGGTTTGGTTTGGTTTGGTTTGATTCTTGCTTTTATTTTATTTTTGGGTCTTACGTATAATCGTACGCCAGGTCATAGCCGCCGTCCGGCACCTCAAAATCAAAAAAGTTCCCGGTCTCAAAGGCGTAGTTATCCTTTGCGGCGTCGGGATGGTTCTATTGGGCATGTAATTTAAATGGCATGAACTTTCGGCATAACTAGATAAGAATATTTCTATCAGAGATACCTTTCTGCACAATTTGATGCAAGTAGGACTGAGGTCTATGCCCGTCATGTGGAGGTTCTTGGATGCGAGGAATTGGACATCATAGCCTATTAAAAAAAGGTTTATGGATAGGGTTTCACATGGTGATAGTTGCCCTACCAGAACCACAGCCAGGCACGAGGCCGCGGCCCTTGCAAGGCACAATCGCGCCGTCTGTGTCTTGTTCGATGAGTTTTTTGAGGGCGGGGCTGACAGTGCCCTTGTCCCAGCCAGTCTGGCCATTTTGCCATCTCTTTTCCCATTCAATGTTTGCCATGGTAATAATATCAGTTGTTGCTATGAGTTAAACGGAAAAAAGAAAGAAAAGAAACACGAACAAGATGGGCATGATCAAGTTTGTTCTCACAAGAGAGTTATTCGGGGACAAGCCTCACGGACGGTGTCGGGAAGCACTGTTGCACCTCGGATCGCCGGTGATTCTATTTTAAGCTGCGTCCTTGTTTCTTGTTTCTTGTTCTATTTCGTATTGATTTCTTGTTCATTCTAGGGCCAAACCATAGGGAATTCAGCCCTTGCCAAGGAGGGGAAGATTGAGTCCCTTGCGTGTGGAAGAATTAAATATTGCCATGACTTTTATTGAAATAAAGAAAAAGGCGAGAACTCAAGGCGAGAATGGAATCGGTGGCAGGCACGGACGATGTTGGCCGGTGACCTGAACACCAGCGCCTGCCTTAATTGGTCGAGGAGAAAAAGTTGCCACGCTATCGACTTCTGCATTTGATGAATAGGTGTAAAAGAGACAGAAAGAAGGGGGGAGACAGAGGGATAAAAGGAGAGACAGAGGGGGGGTTGGGAAGGGGAACCCGGTGGCAACGCTTTTTTTTTTTCGTCGAATCGATTTGATTTGACTCCCTTTTGATTGCCGAAAACCACAAATTGGCCTTATTTTATTTATCTTGTTCCGTTCACCTCTTCCTTTTCTTTACTTCTTTCTTTCTCTTGTCACATATCTCGATGGCCTCCAAACAAGATCTTCAGCTCGAAAGTACCCGACGCAACAAGCGACTCAAGGTTGTGAGTGCCTGTGGCGAATGCCGGCGGAAGAAGATTAAATGCAACGGCGAGAAGCCTTGTACCAGCTGTGCAAAGACGAACATGGAGTGCGACTACTCGCGTTCACTCAAACCAAAACCACCGACCGGGACACCTCTGCTGGAACGGAAGAAGTCCGTCAGTCCATCTACATCGACGACTGGAACCACACCAATCCATGCAATCGAAAGTCGCTTAACAATGATCGAGGACGTGTTGCGCGCTTTGCTGGCCTCATCCTCCACTTCACCTTCTTTGTCTTTGTCCGAGAAGGACACACCCTTGTCACCCTCCATGAGTGAAAACTCCGACCCGTCTGCCGACAGAACACTACCCACTTTCGGATCGAGGGAACGGGATCCTGCCTCCCATAAATACCTTCATTCCGGCCCGCCGTCCTGCAGCACCGTGTACAACACCCGTCCCGTTC
Organism: Phycomyces blakesleeanus NRRL 1555(-); assembly: GCF_001638985.1. Classification (NCBI taxonomy): domain Eukaryota; kingdom Fungi; phylum Mucoromycota; class Mucoromycetes; order Mucorales; family Phycomycetaceae; genus Phycomyces; species Phycomyces blakesleeanus. The sequence continues at coordinate 2,330,487 of NW_017265135.1, read as the reverse complement.
ACCCCACCAGGGACAAGCGCCAGCGGCATGAATGCGATCTATCCTACACACACTTTGCACAAGACGATCATTTTGTACGGCTTCCACCCCTCCACAGACCCCAACCCCCTCTCTCCGCCTCTTCCTCCTCTTCCTCCTCTTCCTCCTTCTTTCCCTCCCCAAAGTTATCAGCAATCCGAACCCTCCTTAATGACACCGACCAGAAACAACAACTTCCCTCAGTAAACGCTCCTCCCCTCGCATCTCTCTTCTAATCAAGGAGTTCTTCATCCTCATATTCACATCTTTTACTTTTACCTTTTCTTCATGTCCATTGTCTTCTTCTTTTTTTGTTTACCTTTTCTTAGAGTGCCTTTTATTTTCTTTTTATAATTTAACTATCTGATTCAAATCTCACATTCACAATTCAATACAGTTTTTTACAATATAATATATGTATATATATACATATTATTACTATTATTTTCTGCAATGGCTCGCGCCTTTTTTTTTTTTTAATTAAAGAAAAAAGATATACAGTTTGCAATTTGCCATAAAAAAAATCAAATTGATTTGAAACAAAATTACAGAAAACCAAAATACTATGCTTAAATGCCATTTTATTATGATTATCCTACGTTTTGTGTGGTACACATGTATGTGTTTGTGTGTGTGTGTGCACTAGAAGAATAATCTCTTTTTTTTTTTAATAAAAAAAATCTCTAAAATCTGTCCCAACCCCATGTCCCTCCCCGAATTATCTGACGTCACAAACTAGAAAACAGTCAGAACCCAATCTAGCTCAACGCCCACTCAGGTGCGTGTATTTTTACACATATACTTTTGTATATATAATCTGTGTGTGTATTTGTAGCGTGTTGATCAAGTGATATTATATATACTTTCTCGACTTTTACATCTTTATGCCCGCCGACCAAAGTCATCCTTTTGCCACATTCCCCGCTGCACCCGGAAAAGGGGTCAACGGGTTACGACCATACTACATACCTGGCCTCACCACAGACAACTACACCACTCTTTCAGGACAACCTCTTTATTACAGCGATGATTACGACGACCTCATCGACTCCAAGGCAGCTGCTCGCGAACTAATTAACTTTACCGTCCTAAAGTACATCACAACTGCCATCAATAGTCCCTTTGAAGTATCCAAGACTCTTCTGCAGGTTCAATACATGCCCCATGAAGATGTCGAAGTACTCGCCACAACTTCTCATCAACAAGACGACAACCATGATCACAGTGACAGTACAGACGAAGAGATAGAGGAAGACGAGGAAGATGATTTTTATGGCACCGGAGGAAAGCGACGCCACTCGACGGAAGGATTAGATTTTTCGACTGCCTCGTTAGATGCCGACAACCCAGCTTTTAAGAAAAAGGTCTCTTTGGATGAAAGTGGCTACGTTGTTCGTACTAGTGTGTACGATGATAGTACCCGGCCCACTCACCAGATTAAACCAATTGAGGGTGGTGTCTGGCAAGGCATCAGACTCTTAATTAAACAGCCTCATGAAGGGTGGAGATCCCTATTCAAGGGACAATACACCAGTTGGTTATGCGAAGTCCTTCATCTCTTCCTCCAACCCACGCTCGAGGGTACATTGAATGATATGTTTGACCTTTACGACGATACAATTCCTCTTGTCCACCTGGATCGGGTTGGCCCTAATCTTGCAACATTGGTGGCTAGTAACCTAATTGTTGGATTTATCTTGAGTCCACTTGAACTCATCAAAACAAGGTAATATGTACAGTGAAAATAATAAATATAGCGTTAAACAATAGAAAACTTTGTGTTCTAGAATGATGGTACAATCAGCATCACCTCTGCAGCGCAAGTACAAGGGCCCCTTTCACGCCCTACGAACCATTCTCAACGAAGAAGGTGGTCTATGGGGACTATACTTATCTCACAACCTTGTTCCAACTCTTCTTTACCATTCTATTACCCCTTTGTTACAAAACACAATTCCCCTTATTATTGACCGGGTCTTTCGTATCTCGGCCAATGATTCCCCTTTCCTTTACGGTTTAGCTGAACTTGGACTCAACACTCTCGAGCTTATTATTACCCTTCCACTCGATACTATTCGTAAACGCCTACAGTGTCAGATCCGATCAAGAACTCCAGGAAACAAGCGCTTCGAGAGCGTTGTCGCCCTTCGCCCTGTACCTTACACTGGTATCATGGATGCGTTTTATCGCATTGTTAAGGAAGAGGGTGGGCGGAGGGAGGTTGTCAAGGGTAGCAAGAAAGCAAAACAGAGACACCTTTCAGGATGGGGTTTACGTGGTTTGTACCAAGGCTTTAGTATGCAATTCACCTCGGATTTTGTCCTTTTCCTCCTCCATGCAATCAATGGTATTGAAGGTAAGCCAACTAAATATGTGATCGAATAAAAGGGGGTCTGACTGGCAAATGATGTGGGATAGATGATTATGAAGATTTTTAAAGGAAATACATATAAATATACACCCAAACACCCAAACACACATACTCTCTCAAGAGAGAAAGAGAGAGAGAAAGAGGCTTTTTCTCTCTGTCTCTCTTAATATTTTGCAATCAAAAATGCTGCCTTTAATTGTTATCTTTATCTTATAAATATCCAAAACACATTCTGTATAATTTACTTGTGTTTTATAGACATTTTCTTTATCACTGTAAGTTAATAGATATATACTTTCAATTCTTTTAATGTATTTGAATTTATTTTATTTATTGGGATGGATTATATTATAAGAAAAAGTATATATATATATATATAGTAGAGCAATATTAAATATGTGGTAATCTAGTAGTTATAGTAATAAACAGTGAGAGTGATAATAGTAATAAAAATAAAAATAATAAAAAAATCAAGGGAAGAGGTATACACAAAATATCGTTATACTACTCTGCAAAAAAGCATGCCATAATATGTATACATATTTAACATCAACTTCTTTCCTTTCCATCGAATGCTTTTTTTTTCTTCTGTTTTCTTTTTACCAGAAACGTCTCTTGAGCCACTTCCACCCTTCAGCAAATGCAATGTAGACTAGTATAGAGGCAGCAACCATTCCCCACTCCCAGGTAATGGGGTGCTGCTTAAACACATCGGTGTTCAAGACAGGGACATAGAGACAAATAAGCATGAGGCAAATACCGCAAATCGTACTCCAGATGAGATACTTGTTGTTCATATTCTTCATCGCATTCCAGGTCCATGTTGGCTGATACAAATCACGGCAAGTGAAACCGTGCAAAAGGATGATCAATGTCAAGGTTGCAAATAGCGCACCACGGGCTCGGAAGACTTCTTCGCAAGAATCGTTGTATCTGTGGTTGCAACCTTCGCCGAGATTTCCGGTTCCCCAACCCCAAACCACGACCACAAAGTTTAGTAGACAAATGCCGCCAATCATCACACCATAGAATAAAATATCGATAACGTTATTTCTTGCGAACAAAGCTTGTTTTGATGTACGTGGAGGTTGGAGCATCTGGTCGGGATGGACAGGCTCAAGACCAAGACTCATGGCCGGAGGAGAACTTGTGAGGATATTGTTGAACAGAATCTGAATTGGAGTCATTGGAAACACAGGGTCCCCACTTAGATCTCTAAAGGCCAGACCCAGAATAAGTGGTGTAAGCTCGGCTACGTTTCCAGAGACCATATGGACCACAAATCTCGATATATTGCTGAACACACGACGACCTTCCTCAATTGCCTTTACAATAGTGGCGAAATTGTCGTCAACCAACACAATATCAGCGGCTTGTTTAGCTACATCGGAACCGGCCTGACCCATTGCAATACCGATGTCGGCTTCTTTGAGACTTGGACTATCATTGACTCCGTCACCAGTCATACCTGCAATCTTCTTGCGTCGATGCAATGCTTCTATCATCTTAACCTTTGTATCTGGACTACAGCGGGCAACAACTAAGGGAAGGTTCTCGAGAGCATCGACTTGGGCATCAGTCAATCGATCAAAATTTTGGGCCGACATGACAAGCGCTCTAGGATCTGACTTTCCAGGCGGCAGATTAAGTCCATAATCACTAGGCAAGATAGCGACTTCACGGGCAATGGCAGTGGCAGTTGCAATATGGTCTCCAGTCAGCATGTGAACAGTAATACCGGCTTGATGACATTCAATAACTGCATCCTTGGATTCGACGCGCGGGGGATCATAAATGCCGACAAGACCGAGAAAGAACATGTCTTGTTCAATATCTTCTCGGGCAAAAGTTTCGGCCGTCACTTTACCGTTGACCTTGACAGAACGGCTAGCCAGAGATAGCACACGAAGACCACCACGAGCGAGCTCATCAACTTGAGGTAAGACCATGCTGTTAAGCTGCTCTTGACTGATATATTCGACGCTGTCACCAGTTTTGATTCCTACACAGCGTTCCAATACACGTTCGGTAGCACCCTTGAGGAACCCAATGTGTTCTCCTTCGGAATTTTTGCACAGAACACTCATACGCTTAATGGAAGAATCAAAGGGATACTCGGAAATTAAAGTCCATCCTGGTCCACCTTTGGTGCTTAGTAACTTGGGCTTTCCCATGTCCAGCTTGTAAGCAAATACTTGGAGAGCAACTTCTGTGGGGTCGCCAATACCGTGATAACCGTCGCCTTCCTTGTCCTTGCGTATTTCGCTCATGTTACAAAGTGCAGCATTGTAGGCCAGCTGTTTGAGATAAGGCGGTATATCGTTCGATGGGATTGTACTTTCGTCACTCTCTGATTTTACCTCGCCTTTAATGTCAAATCCAAGACCGCTGATGGAATAAAACCCTTTTTTCGGCATCCAGAAACGCGTAAGAACCATCTTAGATTGGGTGAGTGTACCAGTCTTGTCTGAACAAACGTTTGTGACTGCACCAAGCATTTCTAATGCAGCCATACGACGGATAAGCGCCTTGTTGATTGCCATTGAATGTACACCAAACGCTTGAGTAAGTGTGACAACAGCAACGAGACCCTCGGGAATGACTGCAATTGCTGTGGAGATTGCGTACAGGATAACTTCGTCGTTGATGATGAACTTTGCGGATCCAAAGGTGATAATGACAGTACAGATGGCAACTGCGAGTAACACTAGAGCCATGCGGTCCAGGGATTTTTGAAGAGGAGTCTTTGAGTTGTCGTTGCTGTCCAACAGACGCTTGGCGATCTTGCCGATCTCGGTCTGCATACCAATCGCAGTAACAATAGCTATTAAATACAAAGTTAATAAAAATGCTTGTTTCTTTATTTATTCTTTGTAAAGCTTACATTTACCACGGCCTTTGGTAATGATTGTACTAGAATAAGTCATGTTTATACGATCACCTAGAGAGATCTCTGCACCTTCAATAATATCATTGCTGTATATAAAAGAAAAAGAAAGGTTAAAAAAAAAGGCAAATTCAATTGAGACCAATTGAGATCAATTGAACTTACACTTTATTGACCGGAACAGATTCACCTGTCAAAAGGGCTTCATCGATGTCCATATTGAAGGCCCTAATTAAAATCAGATCAAAATAATTATTTTCACAAAACCACAATAAAATTTAAATTCATTTGACTTACTCCACGACACGCGCATCAGCACCAACTACATCTCCACTGTTGAGGACAATTATATCACCTGGAATGAGTTCACGTGTGGGGATTGTCTTGCCCTGGCCATCACGAATAACACGGCTGGTCGGGGATGCCATCTGACGAAGAGAGTCCATTGTTTTTTCGGCCTTGTATTCTTGGAGAAAGCCAACGACAGCATTGATGATAGCAATTGCAGCAATGACGCCACCCTCAATCCAATCTTTAAAGGCGAATGAGACAGCCTGATAAATAAAGAAAAAAAAGTTAATAAGATGTTTTAATTTTAACAAGATGACAACTTACCATAGCAATGGCGAGAATAAGGATCATGACATTAAAGAATTGTTTTATCAATAGTTTGATTGGACTGACGCCACCTTCTCCTTCCATTTCATTGTAGCCATACTGCTGCCTGCGTTCTTCGACTTGGCTCTCTGAGACACCATCTTCTATGTCAGACTTGAGAAGTTTGGCTACTGTTTCGAGGTCCATAGTGTGGTAAGGAGGGCCTTCGACTCGAGGTTCAGCATCTCTGTTCTTCTTTTTCTTGACAAAGCGCATCCTTTTCATTATTGCACTTCGGACTGACTTGGTATCCCAATCGGTGCTGCTCTGGCCAGTCGAGGTTCTTGTGAACGGCTTTTGGGAAAGCTTCTCGTTTTGATTACGGACATCGTTTGGTAGATCACGGTGACTTATTTCTGCAAAGGTAATTGTGGTATTATGCTGTTCTTGTGGGTTATTTGTTGTAGAATCCATCAAGAATATAGGTGTATATTATACGTGTATATGCTTATATATTTTTGTAAGGGATTGAGCAGAGGAAAATAGACAAAACAATGTTAGATCTTTATAAGTGTCAATTGCATGTAATTTGAGAAACAAAAGAAGTTTGAGAAGTCAAAGAAGCTTGTTGTATTCTTTTTTTTTGATTCCTTGATCTCAAACTCAGCAGATCATAATTGGCCTGATCAAGGTCGTTTTGCCAAATTGTAAGGAAGTGTCCAGTAGTATCCAATTGGCCTACTTGAAGTGATTTTGGCGTCACTGATTCTGGACTTTTGAGTATATGCAAGACAAGTTAGGTATGACAAAAAGACTGCTTTAGGCTATATTTGTATTTTGAAACTAAAAAAGAGTCCTGCACTATTCTAGAATTGGCACAACAAGTTTTCTGCGATTTCTGTTGCTTCCCTTTCAAAAAATAAAAACCGTCTACGCTTTCTATTTTATGAAATGGCTTCTATTTTATTTTTTGATATTCTGAAAACAATAGAATATAGTAAGTTTGTACGTAACAAAGGAGTACAGTACTTTATTTAGTGTTTTATCATCGGATAATCGGCAAAACCAAGAAGTAGTAAAGCCTATTGATTTTATTATTCATTATTTGAGAGCAAAATGTAAGTTTTAGCAATATTATCTATAAAAGACGTGTCAATGGAGTAAAATTATGGGTTTTATTGTAGAAAATATCGCGTATTTCGCTTAAATCCCTCACAATTGCAACTTCCAATTAAAGTAAAAAAAAAAATATGTTAAAACTTTCTTGTGAGTGGACGGTGCGTGAGAATATGTCTTAAACAATTATTATTATTATTACTTGGTAAGAATATTTATATAATTACCTTATCAATCTACTCCACCCATAAAATATACACTACCACACTATAATATTTGAAAACAAATTACCATTTATATATAATGCATATATACAGATACATGCAGACACACATATATCTATAGTATATTTTACATCTTTTTTTTTTTAAAAAAAAACGTAAATGTATTTATTTTCTACGCTTCTTTTATAATCCAATCAAATACACCACGAGTTGATTGGATTGTAAATTCTATAAAACTTGGTGATTGTTTTTCAAACCCACAACCAGCTCAAATCATTGCTGATTTTGATGGCATCGTGTTTGGATTATTGGAAAGACTGGAAATATGGGTGTGCAGAATGTGATACTGATAACTTGGTCTCCACCCTGGTACAATATATTATAAGCTATTGTCTCGTACTACATCATTTTGTTTTGTTTGGCTTGGTTTGGTTTGGTGTAGTAGTAAGAAATACAATAAACCAAAAGATAAGAGCTTACTAATTTTACTTTAGGGTTTTACGCCATGAAAAACCATACATTTTAGCTAGAGAAGTTAAGTTTTTATTATAAACACTGTATGTATGTGTGTATATATAAATAAAATAATATAATAAAGGAAACTTTAGCCTCTCTTATTTTACTTTGTAATCATTGAAACGAGAGAAAATATTTTGTTTCAATTTTGCCCATTCTTTTATTTGATTTAATTTAGCTTGAACTTTCAAGATATTCGACTGCGAATTTGTAATAAAAATAGGTAAATGCTGGCATCAAAAGCTGGCAGTCCATACGATCAGTTATTCCACCATGTCCTGGAATGCATTGATCAAAGTCCTTGATTTTACAGGCTCTCTTGAGGGCACTTGCAAAGAACCCACTGAAAGGTGCAGCGAGTGATGCATACAATGCCAGTACAACCCCATGGTATTGCATAGTGTCTTCAAGGGGATTGAGTTTTAAGTTGGCTGATAACGATTGACTCTAATGAAATAAAAGAAAATAAATAAGATATAATATAATATATATATATATATAAATTGCACTTTGTCTCACAAAGATAGAATAATTGCACACCTTGTTTTCACATGCCAAGTATTCCAAACCAACAAGAGTCTTGGTGTACTGTATCTAAAATGTCAATAAAGATGATAACCCAAGTGTATATCTTTTATATATATATCTTCTTTTACTTGCATAATAAGCGACCAGGAGTGTAACCAAAAGTCCACCCCCAAAGCCTTCCCATGTCTTACGAGGACTCAAGAATAATAGTTGATGTCTGCCAAGAATTAATCCAAATGCGTATGCTGAAATGTCATTTATCACAACTAAACTAGCCGGAAGAATAAACCTTTAATATATAAGAAGAAAGTGTTATCGGATATATAATGTAAGTATTCAAGCGCTTTATAAATTATGTAGGTACAATATCACCTCCCGTTTCTTACCAGATCAGTCCTTTTTGCATGTTGTAGACCATGAACCGCATTTGGAGCACCGATAACAAAATGCTGCAATGAATCCAACATAGTCTTGTCAACTGCTCAGAAAGAAACTTTGGGTTCAATTGATAAACATAGCCACAGAACCCTATCATGAGTTAGACAGGATCATGAATTAGAAAAATAACCTACAAGCTGTGTACAGCATCATGCACACCAAGTCTGATTCGCATTCTGCCAACCGGGATCCAGGCTGAACAAAAACACATCCAAGACACCAATAACTAGCAATTGCATACAGTAACCTACAAATTGCGTAGTTTATTTGTGTATTAGCACTATTATCAGTAGTATGGTGTGATGATTATAATAAACAGCAATCTATTTTAAATTACCATTCAAAGAAACGTCTACCGTGGGCTGAATAATCAAGAGAGCTCGATCGGTATCCCATCAATGGTAGGCTAGTGAGCTCCTTCGTGAAATGTATGTTTATCTTATCATTTTTGCTTATTTCTTTATTTATTCTTTTGTCTTACTTGAAACACTTTGCATTCAATCAAGAATACTAGCACCAGCACAGCCCTGGAACCTAGACACGCTGCGATAACCACTGTACCAATCATAGCAATCCCGGCCAATACACGATCGAATATGTTATTTATCATTTATAAAATAGAAACAATAGTAATCCCAACAGAATGCTATCTCATTCTTTTTGTTTTTGTTTTTATAGGTTACAAGATATGAGACGCTCTTTTATTCTGCTTTCAATTCTCCTTTATTTACTCAATACTCGTTACAATCTTGCTGTCTAATCGTTATTGACTTGTTGTATTACTTATCATCTTTGAGCCATCAATAAACCAAAAACCAAAAAAAAAGGTCACATGTATAAAGAAATGAATGAGTCTTTGTGACTAAAATAGACAAATTATTGCTAACCCATAACCGCAGCAATAATTAATTATGGCGCTTGACAGCATACGAGCTAAAAAAAGAAAAATTATAAACGCAAAAGGTATGTCAACTTATCCAGCAATGTAAGGAACATAAAATTCCTACTAAACTGGCATCTAAAAATTGTATAGCTATAGAATAATGAGTAAAGATGATTACATATTACTGTGAAAGCTAAAACGATTGAAATATAGACATTAGTATAAGCTACATTTGGTATTAAAAGAATACTCTCTATAAGATCAAATCTTTTTTGATACAAAAGTGAAAGAATAATAATAATAATAATTTAATACAAAGTATAATACTAGCTATATATGTAGCTCTTCGTTGCTATCTATTTCTGGATAAATTTGATCTGTATACTAGCACATATCATCATTATATAGCCTATGCTTCTTCTCTATGATTATAATTAAATGTGCTTTATGTTCTTTACGTCATTAACAGCCAAAAATAAATGGTCTCACGGACTCCTCTTGTGTATATCAGAATATAAAACTCATTTCTAGATATAGACCTGTTCCTAAACCAAAATTCTTTTATATATATATAATTCAATAGGTTTGACTTGTATACATATATGTTAATAATAAATCCATCAAACAAGTGTGCACAAGTAGAGAGCCAAAAAAAAAGATAGTCACATTTTGTTTTCCCACAATTAGAAAAATACCAGTTTCCAAGAAAGCCACGCTCTCCTACTCCTCTCAAACAACTCAACAACAACCACCTCCCTCTTTTCCCAAATGGATCCACTTGTCGAGCTATTTGTGAAAATCGGACTTTCCGAACAAAAGGCTAAAGATACAGCCAAAAACAAGAAATTGTCTCCCACCCTCGAGTCAGTAATCGATGATGCCAACGTGCGCGCCAATGGATGTGACAAGGACCTCGGCATCCTTCTTTACCAGCTCGCTACCACCATCACCAAGGATGCCGCTCAACATCGTGCCTATATTGTAAACAAGATTGTCAAGGGTGACCTCAAGACAACTGACCAAGTGACAGGTACGCAATAATAAGTTTTTAATTTATTTATTTTTCCAAAAAAAAAATGAGACTGGCCTGGATTTGCATATAGTTAAAACATATTATGTTATTAAACGGTTAATAAATGAAAATTATTTACTTACCTATGTGTATGTATATAGCTGCTATTAAGTACGCAGATAATGTTCAAACTATTAACGAGGCCGATTTCAACGAAGCTTCTGGTGTTGGTGAGTGATGAAGAAATGGGAAGGAGGGAAGGGGTACGATGTGCATAATAAATAGAAAGAATAAACTAAGTGTAAAAGGAAAACGATAGGCATTATCGTTACTCCCAATGATATCCAAAAGGCTGTCCAGACATACCTGGATGCCAACAAAGAAACCATCCTCAAGGACCGTTACAAGACTCTCGGTCCTACTCTTGCAAACGTACGCAAGATATCTGCCCTCCGCTGGGCTGACGGTGGTAAGGTTAAGCAAGCAATTGATGAAGGCTACCTTGCCCTGATTGGTCCCAAGGATGAGCGTGATGTGCCTCAAAAGAAGAAGAAGGAGCCCAAGGCTGCTAAGGCACCTGCTGCTGCTTCTAATGCCAAGCAAGAGTCCAAGCAAGAGTCCAACAAGACTGATGTGGCCAACATGTTCTTTGAGGGAGAGTTAGCTCGCTTGCACAAGCCCGGAGGAAACAAGCAGATCAAGCCCGAATTGATGGCTGAGCATCTCAAGGCCACTGGTGGCAAGGTCGTCACTCGTTTCCCCCCTGAGCCCAACGGTTATTTGCACATTGGACATGCTAAGGCCATCAACGTCAACTTCGGTTACGCAAAGGCTCACAATGGCATTACATACCTGCGTTACGACGACACCAACCCCGAGGCAGAAGAAGAAAAGTACTTTTTGTCGATCTTGGAGACCGTGCGCTGGTTGGGATTTGAGCCTTTCAAGATTACTTACTCGAGTGATTACTTCCAGCAGCTTTATGAGCTCGCTCTCAAGTTGATCCGCAAGGGACTTGCTTACACATGTCAGTGCACTGGTCCCCAGATTCACGAGCACCGTGGTGGCGACAATGGTGGACCACGTACTGCATGCGAGCACCGTGACCGCCCTATTGAAGAGACACTCGAGCAGTTCCAGAAGATGAAGGAGGGTAGATACAAGGAGGGAGAGACAACCCTGAGAATGAAGATGAACCTTGAAGATGGAAACCCCCAATTCTGGGATCTGATTGCCTACCGCGTGTTGTACACACCCCATCATCGTACTGGCTCTGATTGGTGCATCTATCCCACCTATGATTACACACATTGCCTTGTTGATTCGTTTGAGAACATCACCCACTCGCTCTGCACCACTGAATTTAGACAGTCCCGAGAAAGCTATTACTGGCTTGTGGATGCAGTTGAGGTGTACAAGCCTGTCCAGTGGGAATATGGACGACTCAATGTTACTGGTACAATCATGTCCAAGCGCAAGATTCTCAAGATGGTCACGAACAACTATGTGACGGGGTGGGATGATCCTCGTCTGTACACTCTGGTTGGTCTGCGCCGTCGCGGTGTTCCCCCAGAGGCCATCAACACCTTTGTTCTTGAGTTGGGTGTCACAACCTCGGTTTCGAATATCGATGCGCTTCGCTTTGACGCCAAGACTCGCGAGTACCTGGACCGTAGCACACCTCGTCTGATGGCGATCTTGAACCCTATCAAGGTCGTTCTTGAAAACTTGCCCGAAGACTACCTCGAGGAGATCGTGGTTGCCAACAAGCCCAAGGATCCTAGCTTTGGAGAACACAGCGTGCCTTTTACGCGTGTGGTCTACATTGACGGCTCTGATTTCCGTGAGCAGGATTCTAAAGACTATTACCGCATGGCACCTGGAAAGTCTGTTGGACTTTTGAATGTCAAGTACCCCGTGCGTTGTGTTAGCGTCCAGAAGAATGCCGCTGATGGCTCGATCACCGAGCTGGTCTGCAGATACGAGAACGACATTCCTTTCAAGAAGCCAAAGACCTACATTCACTGGATCGCAGAGTCGCCCAGACACAACTCGCCTGTGCGACTTGACGAGGTTCGCCTCTATGAACCATTGTTCAAGCATGCCAACCCTGATTCTGCCGAGGGAGGATTCCTAAATGATATCAACAGTCATTCACTGACTACTGTGACCGGAGCTATTGCTAGCGTGGGTATCTATGATCAGATTGGCAGCTGGGCCGCTAAGACCGGAGGTGCTGATAAGGAGAGCATGCGCTGGCAGTTTGTCCGGACAGGTTACTTCTGTCTTGACAAGGACACTGAGTTTGACCTCTCCAAGATCACCAATGGTCAGGTGAGAGAAGGTTTGGGCCGTTTGGTAGTCAACCGAACGGTGACATTAAAAGAAGATGTTGGTAAAGCTTAAATAATATTAAGGGATTATTTCCTTTTCTTTTAATAACAATAAATTATGATAATAAATTATTATCGTTGTTGCTGTTGTGTATGTGTCTTTATATGGATAAAGAAGTATATATTTATATTTGATGTATTTGATGTATTTGGTGATGATTATATATACATACATATATGTAAGAGGTTGGCATGAAAGAAAATATATAAGAAAATGTATAATGGAAAAAAAAAGATAAGATAAAAGAAAGAGAGGAAGAGGGAGAGAAAAGAGTGTACAGACGGGTAAGCATGAAAATGAAAAAAAAATGTAAGAAATTAAATGCGCTATGTATATAAATGAAGCAAGGTTAAAACCCATGGGACCAGCCTATGGATAAAACCGACTGATTAATCTATCTTAAGGAGAGTAGTTTTTTTTGCTGTGTGTGATTGGAATAAAGATCAACGGTGCCTAGTAAGTTTGACCAGTCATAGGGCGGGAAAAGACGTCTTGGTACTCTGCGTCGTTGAGATAGCGGCGTACTTCTGCTTCTGTGTCATAGGGAAGCTCTTCATTCTTCCAGCGGCACTGAGAACATTCGTATCGTACACTTGTATTGTCAGAGATTCGCTTGTTGAGAACGATTATTTGTTTTTCGGATCGCGTGAGTTGAACCGAGCTTTGGTGTTTGCATCGTGGGCAAGGATGTGTGGCGTGTTCAAGAGAGATTTTCTTTCCAGGGTTTGCAACTATTGTAAAGTTAATATCATTTTTTTTTATATATTTGGGTTTTAAAGAAGCTTACCAAAGACAAAGCTTGACATTTTATTTAGATAATACAGCTTATATATATATGTATATTAAAGATAAGGGTTTGTTTGATAGACGAAGAATAAGAAAGAAGAGAAGAAGAAATTCATAAATCAGATAAGAAAATAATCTATTTAATTTATATCAAAGCAATTCGATATCCTGGCCAATAAGAAATGGTTTACAAGGGAAATCTGTGCCACCTCTTGCATCAAGCCAGCTCTTCTTTATTTACTTACTTTAATATATAAATAAAAATAATCTCTGGGGCTCAATTGGCTTATCATTTTAATGATAGAGCAAAATCCAAATAGAGAAAATAAAGTATGCAACGAAGTACAAAACCATATTTATTTTTACTTTTACTTTTATTTTTATTTTATATACAATATCATAATTTTCTATGATCGTCTCCAAAGAAATTCTTTATTTTATTTCCCATGCCACACAAACCTCGTGTTGAATACTGCGGACAAAACCCATTTTGTCTGCTGATACGAGACAAAACCCCATGACAACCGCCAGTAGTACAAATAATATACCTATTCTGTACAAGCTCTGTGTTTATATATATATCTTATTTCAACTCTACAAATATAATCACAGCTGCGTCATATTAAAATAGCTTCTGTACATACACAGGCTTGTATACAAATATAAACTACAGCCGTCGCCTTGGACCTAATTACGACATTGAGAAACATATTGGCTTCCTTAATTGTTAATGTGATTATATAAAACATGGTTTTTAATAAAAAGAATATACAATAAACCCAATAAATTATGTCGTCCAATCAGAAATAAATTTTCGTTGCCACAGGAACAAAATACAACATCTTAGTTTTTCTGACAAAGTTTTTTTTATTATTATTATAATATCTCTTGTAGGGTTACGAGATAAACTCTTTTCCTTTTGTTCTTATTATGAAAATGAACAAAGCAATATATATAGTGAAAATTGTCAATTAACGTATGGTCCAATTGAATATGGCATGTCAACTACTGAAGATCCTAAAACTGCTCAGCGATGGTGGAGAAGCTACTAGCTGACAAAATATCGATCAAAAAAAAGGTCAACCAGAAGCCCAGGACGCCAAAACAACTTCACAGACGAACACAAAACTTACTTCTTGGACCTCGATAAGGACTATCCGCAGGTTTACTGTCTGTGTTGTTATACTTTACAAATTGAGGCGGAAAATTGGATATACAGATGCCATCAATGATCAATTTTGAGTCACATTCGTCGGCTTCAGTACCAGTTGAGGCTTCACCTTATCTTGCATAAAGGGTGTACTCACAAGTACAAAGGAGGGGTGATGGTCGATTGTTAAATCAGATGGTATTGTATCCTCTTTATCCTCCTTTCTATTGCCATGCTCATAATTAACTTTGCCAAGGCTGGTGTAGACTTGAGAGCGTTTTCCTTGGTGTTGGGCAGGCAGTGTTCGCTAGTAAAGCAAGTACCTGTGCCACAATTGATAATGCTAGAATTGTTTGCAGTAGTGTTGAAGCTAGCATTATTTGATTCTTTTCCAGATCATTGTTTTTAGTCTTGGTACTACTTCGTGTCCTCTGCTTGCTTTTATTAACAGCACCCTCAAAGTATGTATAAGGACATTTTCTGATAGGACATTTCCATGAAATATTTAAGAAATGGGCCCCTTGTGTGATTGTTCAATTCAAACGAGCCATTCATATTTCGAGAATAAAATATTAACCCTAGGCAGACAACGTTTCCTGGTGGGGAATGACATTTTGATTCTCCCGGACCAAAAGTTATATCCGTTCTAAAATGATCTTTTCCTGGGACGGCCTGCCATGACTCTATATCTTTTGAGGGAAAAAGGGTAAACAGCTTTGCTTCTAATTTATTATTTTTTTACTGACAAACCTTGGGCTACTTTTTGGTATTATATGTAAAAGAAAGTCAAAGACATTATACATGTAAGAAGGCCAATAAATAGTAAAATGTCAAACAAGATTGCGTCACACTTTAATGACAACAACCCCTTATAATCCTTTGCATAACTGGCTATTGATATAATGAACTTTTTTTTTCAGGACACGCTATTTTGACTTGAAGGATTAGAGAGAGGGAAAAGAGTTTTTGATCTTGTAAGCTTACAGTAGATATTATAATCAAAGAACTTTGAGGCGGTATTTTGTTCCTGTGAGAGTGAAATCTGATTTCTGATTGGACGACATTTTGCTTTTAATTAAATGACATTCTATTTAGGATTAGGTGACATAGTTTATTGAATTGACTGTAATAAGGAATTAATTGTAGAAAAGATTATAAATGTATATTACAAGCCATTAGACTTTATATTAATTTATAGAATCTCTAACATTTACACGCTCAATATTTTACGTAGCAATATCTCTAGCTTGGCAGAACTATAACCTGGTTCAAGGCCAGCTTCTGGTTCAATCGAGATACATTTAATCCCAAGTTTCTCTATCTCCTCCACATCCACACAGATTTCTATAAAAAAAAAATGGGTTCATATTTCAGTAAAGCATTAATACATTGCATTATACTATGATAGCAATAAACAGCCAAAAAAAAGGGGGACTCTTACTTGAATTCGAAAGATAGATAAGATGAGTAATGAATGTCCGAGGGGGTGAATACGGAATTAGATCGCTTGGAAATGGTGGTACACTAAACAGGTCGGTGTTTTGGTCGGTTACTTTTTGAGGACGAGGAACACTAGAGTTTGCCAAGGGATATCCTTCGTGCTGGCCAGAATTAGCCTGGTGACCAAGATACTCAAACTCCAGACTGCCTGCACCTCCCGCTTCCTTGGGAGATGTGTTTGTTCCAAAGTTATAGGGCTGATTACGATCATAATACTGCCTTCTTGCATCAATCAATTGGCTTTCGTTCAATGCCTCGGTAATCTTCTGAATGAAGTCAATTGCACAAAAGTCGCCTGTCTCTCTGTCGTTGTGGCCATTCAGAAGCAGGACCTTGTGTCTCAGGGTTGGTGACCGGGCAATCGCATTTCCGACTCCACGCAAGATAAGGCATGGTAGGATTGAGGTGTACAGTGAACCGATAGAGTAAACCAGAGTGGTACTGGTTGCCAGTTGGACGATGACCTTTGGATTTGGTATTGGATATATCTCTTGTCCGTATTCGTTGATATAATAGACTCGGTCGATGACAGCCGGTAGTCTTTCTTCGGTAGTTTTGCTGAACACCAGGTTACCGTTGTTTTGGGTACAATCGTCTTCATATGGGTCTGGGGAGCCTGGTAAAGCAAGGCGTGAAAATGCGTCAATCGGGTTCATCAGTCGGACATTTGGTGCACCATTCTCGCCCGGGTGGCTAATATCACATTGACCATGCAAAACTTCGCCATTCTCTAGCCGTGCGGCGATTGCAGCGGTGTGGTTAGTGTTGATGACTGGTACAACGTGGGTTGGCTCGCGGATGGCCGTGATTGATGAAAAGAGAAAGATGGCAGCCTCTAGGGACCCAAAGAATAGACGGGCACCTGTAAGAAAGAAATTGCCGATGCTACCGTTTCGATAGTTGAAATGTTTGTAGGCTCTTTTTAAGATTTCGAAGTTGAATAGAACTAAAAACCCGCGGATGGCTTCTTTCTTCTCGGTCGATATGTTGTTCCATAGTCTAAGTTATAGATCATGCCATTCATTTAGCATAAACAAATATGTATGTCAACAAGACTTTGGTGACACCAACATATTCTCGCCTTGCTTACCGATGACGGCCTTCGACAATAAGAGACCATTCGTTTAAAATGGCATGTTCCTGGCCATCAGATGGTAAGCGATAATTGAGCAAATCTTTAATTGCCCGAAGCTCGACAGAATCAGACTGGTTGACGTTTATAAGACGGATAAGGCGGGAACGTATGTCACCAATACTGGGGCCACCCAAGACACGTAATAGCTCACTCTAACATACATATATATATGGAAATATGTACACAAGTGTAATTACAGATACGAGTACAAATATGTACACAAATATAAACATCCAAATCTAGATCATTTTTGGTTTGTTTGTTTTGGTTTGCTTACAGTAGACCCTCCATTGTCAGATATTCCTAGTACGTAGCACACATCAGAAGAGATCGACTGAAAGGCAGGTGCTGTGTACAGCTGTGAGTTTCTTTTATGTTGTTACAGAAAAGAAGAAAGAGAAACAGTAGTAACAGATAGATAAATATATATATATATATATATATATAATAAAAAAAAAGGACTATTATCAGTACCAATGAAGTTACAAGCTGATCCTCCAGAGAATATAACAAAAGAAGGTTTTTCCATCATTGGTTTTTAATAGGAAATAAAGGAAGAATCAATAGAATTATTAAGCCAAGAAATATATATATATATATATATTAGATCGATTTGATGATCTTTATGCTCAGCCATAGTCTATGTGACTGAAAACAGACATGGGGAATGGAATATGATCAAAAAAAGAAAAGACATTCTTTGGAATATATATATATATATACATATATAAAAAGAGTAGTGGTAGTAAAGGTACAAAAAAGAAAATGCTTCTTTTTTAAAAGTGTTTCTTGCTTTCAGGTACAGTCAAATCAAGGTTCTTTTTGCACCCTTAAAACATGTTAATTTGTACACAAAGAAAATAAAAACAAAAACAAAAAAAAAAGAAACGAGAGAAAGAATCTTATAAAGAGAGTCTTGAGGTATTGATTGGCTGATTGGGCAGTACCTTGCAGTAGACGACGTCAATATACAGTGGGCTGCGTCTAGTAATAAAACAATTTATATAAAGAAGATGGAAAAGTTGGTGTCTAGACAAATCAAATAAACAAAAATAAAGGGTCCAGATTGCTATTGCTATTGCTACTGTAATTTTATTTGACGTGAATAGAAATTAAGCGTGGGGGGTTTATTTTATTTTACTTGTGGTTTATTGAATCAGGAAACAAACCACACACTCTGTATGAATCACCCCCCTCCCATTTATTCATATAGACTGACAATACTTGTATTCATAATAATACTCATGTTCATGTTCATGTTCATGTTCAGACACTTGGTTACACCAATATCTCCTTTTAGTTGACCATCAAAGAAAAAGCAATAAAGAAATAAAGATTCCCACTGTCAAAATAGATTGTTTGTATAAAAGATGTGTATAGATATAATTGATGCAGCCATATGTGATAAACTTGCCCCCCAAAAAAAAAACAGCACACATCTAATTGACTGTCACGGTCATGAAGCCAACAGCCAAAAAGTCGATAGATACATATATTTATATGTATATTTATATTGTGCGCATACTTTGGCTAGAATATTATGCACCACCCTTCTGGGATGCTCAGAGTCATGCAGACACCATAACTCTGGATTCTGTTCATTCGATCAAGTCAATATATATATATATATATATATATATATTATGTCGATAAGATTGATAGGCTTAATAATCCTAATATTCTGTAATATCCCAATCACAATCACAATCCTTATTCTTATTTTTATATTTTTCCCTTGTACATTAAAATCTCTAAAAAAAATCATTTTATTACTATTAGTCTTTTTTTTTTGTCTAGACCCAAATACATAAATAAACATACATACATGTATGTAGGTAAGTAGGTAAAGAGGCATTAAGGATATGAGGCAAAATCAATAGCAATAAATAATAATAATGGTGACGTAGGCAATATGTGTACAAATGTATGTAAAAATGTAAAATGTAAAATGTAAAATGTGTGTGTGTGTGCGTATGTATGTATATGTGTGTGCGTGTGCGTGTTTGTGGCTGGATATACTTTTCCATCTTACAAACAAAACAAAAAAAAAGGAAAAAATAGATGAATAGCTCACAAGCATTTGCAAGATCCATTTCCAGTTCTTTTCGAAAGATAGAGTGTGCGAGCAGGTCCAAAGGGGGATAATAAAGAAGGAGAACTATATAAAAAGCACTGCAGCCTAGCCCTTCTTTTTTGTTTTTCTTTTTTTTTCTTTTTCTTTTAACAACCTTGCCGTCAGTCTGATTGATTGATTGGCATGTAAGTGAACCCCCATCAACCTCCCCTTTTCCCCTTTTTTCCCCTTCTTCTTTTTATCTTGCACTCGATATCCCTTTCTCGCTCACTGCTTTCCTTCGCTTTCTACTCTCTTATGACCGGTGCGTTTGCGTCTCTTTCCCACAAACGCCATCGCTCTCCCAGCACGGCCAAGACTCCACCTACTGCACCAATAGGAAAACTGTCAAAACTCAAGTCTGGTCTATCGCTCTTTGGCAGACTAGCCAACCCATTCGGATCTGGAACCACAACAACTAACCAAGACAACAGCGAAAACGACAACGAAGAAGACGACAACGACGACGAATGGGATCAACCAAAGAAATATTCCCTCAGTGCTCTTATGCACTGTTTCAAAAGCGCAGATCCAGCTGCTTCTGCAAATCCTGCTGCTTCTGCAACAACTCCACATCCGCTCGCAGGCGACGCTCTATACGAACATACACACTATCGACAACGATCGGTCTGTCCAGCACCACCAATCTATGACCCGTCACCCCAAGCACCCCTCCGCAAAAAATCCCTTCCAAGCATACTCAAGAAAGATCCACAAGACGATCACCCAACCACACCCTTCATACGCCACCATCGCCACACAAGCAGTCTGCAGAGCTCGGGTCTCTCAGTTCCGTCCATCAATAACGGACGTCACAAACAATCTCGCCATGTCAGGCACTACTCACATGTGTCATCAAGCATCACCGTCAATTCGGAGGATTTGACAGCCAAAGAATTTGCAGACTACACAGGCATTCGCATCTTATCCGAGACCGATGACGATAATGAGCATACTAACAGTGAAGATGAAGATGAAACAAAACGGTGCGGTTGTGAGGATGAAGGCATCGTGCCTGTCCTGGTCCGTGGCACCCACGGCAGACACAAGAGTTGCGACACAACCACATTACATGTCAATGAGGACAGTCAGATATCCATAAAAAGCTATTGCTCGATGCACAGTCATGATACCCGATCCCTATACCGTAAACCACAGATATGGGATTCTGATTTCTGGCGCAAACCTGGCCAACCACAACCTTTACCACAACAGCCAAACCTTGGCCACAAACGATCCGGATCGTCCATTCCTACCACTCCTCCTCTTCTCAGTCTTACCCAAGAAACCGAACCTCCAATCATACACACCATGCGAAAACTCAACACTCTATCTACAGAAACCCTCAACCAACGTAATAACAACACCAATATCTCCCAACTTGTACCTCCATCTCGGAATTGTATTATTCGCAAAGGTCGTTTCGAAATCCATCTCGAGAGCTCCTCGGAACCAGATCGAGTTGAATTACCTACAGACGAATGTGTTGTGGAATGGAAACGCAAACAAAAAAGCCCACTTTCTCAATCAACTATCCATTAAAAACAAACATGACATCTAACATATACATACATATATACATACATACACACCTACACACCTACAAAAGAAAAAGAAAAAAAAGGATATTTACACCTCTTTCTTTATTTCCCTTGTTTTTATACACACACACACACACACACAAACACACCTTTAATACATTATACTTTTTTTTTTTGCTTCATACATTCCAAGTCTTTCCATCTTTCTCTCTCTCTCTCCCTCCTCTAACACACACTAACACGCACGCTCTCCTAATATCCCATTCTCCCATTCTCCCTCTCTCTTATATATATATACATATTACTTTAAAGAAATAAAGAAATATAAAATACATCTTTAATATATATATATATATGTATAGACACAAATTCATGTATATTGTTCCTATTATTATTATTACTACTATTATTATTTTGAAGAATAAAATAACAAATGTCTACAGTTTTCTTAACAGCGTGAAAATTCCAAAAAGAATAAAACATGCTTTCTTTTTATGGTACATATAAACCATGTCCATATATTAGTTAATATTAGTTAATATTAGTTAATATTCGATTATTTTATGTATATACAACCTTTAAAGGTTTATAATACAGACAGTATATATATACACTTAAGTACATATATGCATAGTTGCATCCGAAAAGATAATACAATTGGAAATATGTACAATGTTCATCCAAGGTGTGCAAATAGCCAATAAAGAATACAATGGTTTACAGCAATACAAATTCAATACAAATTCAATTCAATTCAATTCAATTCATCAATCTCAGAAAGATCTTTTTCTGTTGAGCCAGTCAGTATTCTCGTACCCATTCTGACTCAGGTTTACTTGAATTCCCGCCTGTTTTGACAATATTAATATAAAGCATATCATTCAAATAGGTTTCTTCTTTTTCTTCTTCTTATCTCTTATACCAAATTTGTCCCTTCTTTTATTAATTATTCACAACACCAAAAGATGTCTCCAGTCAATACTTCCGGCACAGAATCAATGGTTCCCACAAACACTTCAAAAAACCCACTGCCAACAAAGGGAGCCGGCAAAGACAATAGCCACCCAGATTATCTTCGTTTGATCATGACAGCCAGAGTCTACGACATAGTCCAACAAACTCCCCTACAAGAAGCTGTCAATCTCAATGCCAAACTGAATGGTACCCAGATCTACATGAAACGAGAGGATCTTCAACCTGTCTTTTCATTCAAGATTAGAGGTGCCTACAACAGAATGGCTCATTTGACAGACGAAGAAAAGAAGATTGGTGTCATTGCATGTTCTGCAGGTAAATTCAAATTCAAATTCAAATTCTTACACACACACACACACACACACAGAGTGAGAGTGAGTGAGTGAAATTAGAGAGAAATGCGTATGTATGTGGGTGAAGACGAGGGAGGATATAGTACCCGAGAGATCAATAATCTTATTCTTAAAAATAAAAAAATAAAAATAAATTATATGATCGTGCATTATAACAATAACCAAAAATTATAATTATAAAACCTTGATTTAATAAAAACTTTTTTTTTTTTTAAAAAAAAAAATCAAATCAAATCAAATCAAAGGTAATCACGCGCAAGGTGTAGCCATGGCAGCCAAGCACCTAGGTATTAAAGCAAAAATTGTTATGCCGCTTCCATCACCTGCCATTAAAGTAAGAAACTGTTTAATGATTAAAGATAATAAAAACAACAAGGAAGATATAATATGATGAGATTTATTAATTATTATAATTATAATAATAATAATAATAATAATAATAATAATAAAGTGGAGAAATGTTAAGCGATTGGGAGCAGAAGTTGTTTTGTACGGAAACGACTTTGATGAAGCCAAGGTTGAATGCGCTCGTCTGATGAAGGAAGAAGGATTGATCAATATCCCACCTTATGATGACCCCTATGTTATCGCCGGACAGGGAACCATTGGTCTTGAGATCCTTCGCCAGATGGATGCCAGCAAGATCTCGGCCATCTATATCTGCGTTGGTGGCGGTGGATTGGTAGCAGGAATCGGAAGCTACATCAAGCGCATCGCACCTCATATCAAGATCATCGGTGTCGAGGCAAGCGATGCGGATGCAATGACCCAGAGTCTCAATGCCAAAAAGCGCAAGGAGCTGGGCGAGGTTGGCTTGTTCGCAGACGGTGCAGCTGTCCGCATGGTCGGCGAAGAAAACTTTCGTCTGGCCCAAGAACTTATTGACGAAATGGTTATCGTAACAACTGATGAAATATGTGCTGCAATCAAGGATGTGTTTGAAGGTAATGTTACAAGTAAAAATAAAATAAAAATAAAATAATAATCACACATACACAGAGGTATATATAATTCTTTTGATCAAATAACTAACGTTTGTGCCCATGTAATCGTCTTTCTTATTTTATTTTTTTTTAAAAAAAAAAGATACTCGCGCAATCTGTGAACCTACTGGTGCACTATCTCTTGCTGGTGCAAAGAAATATCTTCAATCACACCCTGAAGAAAAGAACAAGGGCGCACACATCGTTATTGTGTCGGGTGCAAATGTAAACTTTGACCGCCTGAGATTTATTAGTGATCGTGCAGAGTTGGGTGAGCGCAACGAAGCATTTTGTAATGTGATCATCCCTGAAAGACCAGGCAGTTTCATCAAGATGATCGAAGAGGTCCAGCCTCGTGCTGTGACAGAATTTACCTATCGATACTCTGATCCCGTAAATGCCCATATCTATATCAGTTTCAAGGTCCATGACCTTGATAATGAAGTAAAGAAAGTGTTGGCTGGCTGGGAAAAGAATGGCATGAAAGGATTTGATGTTAGCCACAACGAATTGGCCAAATCACACGCACGTTATATGGTTGGTGGGCAAGGACAGCCTGCAAATGAACGTGTCTTTAGATTTAGTAAGTAACAACGGCGTGAAGTTTTAAAAAAAAGCTGCCTGAATCCTAAAGTCTAATTTTATTTTTTATTTTTATGATTATCATTATAGTTTTCCCTGAGAGACCTGGTGCATTAATGAAGTTTTTGGTTGGATTGGACTCTACATGGAATGTATCTAGATTCCACTACCGTAACCATGGTGACGGTAAGTAAATTATTGGGGATAATTATTGGATGATCGAGAAAATATTTATTTATTTTAAATATATTTTTTAGACATGGGCAAGGTCTTCTTGGGTGTGCAGGTTCCTCCTCAGGATACAAAGTTATTTGATGAATACCTTGTTCGTCTTGGATACCACTTTGTAGAAGAGACAGACAATGTGGTTTACAAGACATTTTTATGTTAATAAGCTAATAAATTAATAAATTAATAAAGTAATAATTAGAGAATTGACTATATTGATTGATCTTGCCTTGCCTTGCCTTGACTTGATTTGACTTGATTTGACCTGTAATATTAAAAACGAATAAATAAATAAAAATCAGTAGTGAAATTTATCATATTCGTTTGTTAATATAACATATCTAAATAGTTTACGAAAATTACTTTTGTTTTGTGTGCTTAAACAGATAAAAGTTTATTAGCAAACAAGGTTTATAACATTGTTTAATTTCCTTTAAAGAGCATCTATTATTATTATTATTATCATCATAGAGTGAATTTTGAATGTACCTTTAAAGCACAGTTTATTCAAAGATATCTTCAAATACAGTCAAGAAAAGAAAAAAAAAGGGATCTTTTTAAAAATCTTTCTTTTGCTGTGGATATATTTTCAAAATATCTAAATAGAATCAAATACATATTCATATTCATATTCACAGTAAAATACATTTGTTAGGCGCACAATTCGAGAATACAAGGTGCATTTTTAAAGAGATTAATCGTTATGAATAAATAATAATAATATTCTTTTTTTTCTCTTTAAATAAACAGTACAGAAAAAGTATTCTTTGGTTATTATTACTTTTACCATTTTGAGAAAAAGCTTTATTTCCAAAAATGCGCCTTGGAGATGTGTTTTAGGGTACAATTTAAATAAGGAATATTTAAGATGATCAAAACCTCTTTGTAAAGAAAACGCAAATACATAATCACTTTCTTAATATGAAATAGTAGTAGATAAATGGTACAAAATATATTGAACTTTTTTTTCTTTCTTTTGTGAATATATATATATATATAACACATCTAGTTTCAAAAAAGATAATAAAAAAAAAGATCAGCGATAGTTTAGTGGCAGGGAAAATTATCGGCAAACCCCACATTTAGTGTTTAAAATGTTGGTTTTTCCGAATGACTTTTTTTTTGTATCATTTCCAAAATCGTTTCAAGAGCTTTGGCCTACTTTTCTTGCTATAAATAAGTCTTTATATTTTCTATGGTGCTCTAACTCTTTAGTAATACAATATTTATATAATAGGTGCAGTCGAGTGGAGCAGAGCAGAGTGGAGTAAAATTGGAAGAAATATTAAAAATACACTATATACTGCTTTATCTATCTTTTTCTTTTCATACTTTGTTTAATTTGATTGAATAACTTTTTCTAGCTTTACTACAAGTAGAATGTGCAGGTGGCTGTGTATAATTCCCCCACAAAAAAGAGATTACAGACACAAATATACTACATTCTCCATTTGAAAGTAGCACAGCAAAGAGTGCAAATGAAGTAAAATAGAAAACAAAACAAACCTAAGAAGAAGTAGGAGTCAAACCCTACCATAGAATTCCCTTGTATTACATAAAGACCGAATGAACAAATAAATAAATAAATAAATAAATAAATATAAAATCATCATTAACGTCCATTAGATGACCTTACCATCAGAATCAACGGAAGCATTAAACAACACATGGTTACACTCACTTTTTACACCAGCAAGTTCTTTTAAAGAATAATTCACACACACCCATACACCAATACATGTAAAAATAACATTTATCTCCTTCTTCTTCTTCTTATTCTTACTCTCGGCTCCATAAAATCTAGTGCTTGATACTATATTTACATCAAAAATATATATCATTTTTATTTGACCTTTTGAAGATCCCTTTTTCAAGCAAAAAAAAAAGGACATATAATTAATTTATTAATTAATTAAAAGCATTCCATATTTTAAAAATAAAAATTAATAATATACTCGAGGTAAATCATATCCATCTTTCTTCTTCCTTTTTTTTTTCGGCATCATTTTTTCCTATTCAATATCCGTTCAATGTGCCACTTACACTGACCACCAAACCAAACCAAACCAAACCAAACCAAAAAGCCATAAAAGATTCATTCATTCACAGAATAACAAACACAGAATTTTAGTGGAGTAAAATAATTTTTTATTTTTATTTTTATTACTCCAATTATTTCCAAACTCATTAGAAGCAAAATACTTTTCCTGAACACAAGAAAAGAACATTCTCATTTTTACCACCATTACAAAATAAAATATTACAGCGACAGACGGTGTGAATATATACATAAGAATATATATATAAAGCAAAAGTCAAAAAATCAAAAAGTCAAAAAGTCAGATTCAAAGTTAAGATGTAAAAGGTAACAGAATTACAGAATTACAGAATTACAAAATTACAAATGAAAGTCAGAAAGGTAGAATAGAACAATTCTTGTTTTCTTTAGTAAATCTTATTTTTATTTGTTATTTCAAAACGATAATATTGATATTTTATTTATTGATTTATTTTTGGTTTGTTTCAAAGACTTTTAATTGGGTCGTGAACGGTTATCAATTGCCACGATTATTGTCTCTGTTACTGTCACGGTCCCTGTTGTGATCGTTATTGTTGTTATTGTTGTTGTTCTTTCTGTCACGATCTCTGTCACGATCTCTGTCATTGCCTCTTCGAGGTGGCTCCCATGGATAATCATATGGTCCTCTGTGGTTTCCAAAACCAGGAGGTTGGGCAAGCTTAGAGGAACCCTTGAGGTCATCACCAGCTACAGTCCCAGCTTCCTTTGCTTTATCTCCACCATTCTCTTCCGAGTCAAAAGGTCTGTAAGGATACCTAGGATCGAAAGGATATCTGGGAGGCTCGTATCTAGGAGGTCCGTATATTGGAGGACTATACCATGGTGGAGAAGGAGGAGGAGGAGGGTACCAAGGTGGTTGCGGTGTTCTCTTATCATGTCTGTGTTTTCCAAAATGTGATCTCCATGGTTCGTGTGGATGCTTATCACCGTAATCAGAGGCTTCAGAATCATCTCTACGAACATACGGTCTATTCTTAGGAGGCTCAATGGGGTCGGAGTCTTCGCCTGGAGGAGAGTCTACGGGTGCATCTTCTCTCTTGTAATGTCCATTACCATGTCCGTATGGTGGTCTCCAAGGATCATAGGGATAGTAAGGATCATAGTTTCTTGAAGCCTCAAAGTCTGTGGGATCAAATTCATTCTCTGGATCTTCGGGCGTCTCGCCAGGTTTATCAGAGGTAGGTGGATCTGAAGTGTCTCCTGGAGAATTTGAAGTGTCTGTAGGGGGATTATCACGCTTTTGATGCCACCAATTAATACGGCGAGGGCCTTCTACGCAATAAGACTTTCCTTCTTGCCAGCCGTGACATTCATCGTCTTTGTCTTTGGATAAGTCTTTGTTCCAATCTCGCAGGCTGCTCACACTGACACCGTAGTGCTTAGCAACATCGTCACAATTTTCACCGCTGGAGGCTAAACAATAAAATAATGATTGTTGATATTTTTTAAGCATACCGTAAATTGTAATGTAATGTAATGTAATTTGATGTAATGCAATGCTTACATTTGTGGTACTTTTTACATGATTCATCTACTGGGAAAGAAGCGGCTGTACTTGCTAGAACAAGTGCTACTGGTACTATTATACTAAATTTCATGGAGGTTCCAATGAAGATCCTACTATGTAAAGAAAGTAGAGAAAAAAAGGGGGAGTTTTTGTCAGTTAAGGAGAATGTCATAGAGATCTATAGATATAATAATCTACGTGGAACTTACTTGGATCGATAAACTCTTGTATTTTCAAGAGTAGAATTTTGGCTTTAGGGGTGGTGTGTAAAATCTCGGCTTTCAGTTTTGCAAATAAGAAATTTGAATAGAGAAAGCTTGATTCGTGTTATATATATATAGATAGATGTATATGTATATGAATATATATATATAATTCTTGGTTAAAAGAAAATTATGAAACTTGAAGCTGGTAGGAATATCGAGGTCTTTATATATCTATTAAAAATTTCCCAGTCCTGTGTTCTAGATATTTAATTTTACTTTTCTGAAACTTTGTTTCTTGTGTTGTAGACAGCAGCCTGGTAGAATATTGTAGTATTGTATTGTATCAAATTGCATTATCTTTTTTCTTTTAAAAAAATGAAGTTTCATTCCATGGTTTCTTTGGAAGGATCGATCTGGCTTTAATTGGAGACCAGCAGAAATCTGGAGAAGATGGACAAAAGCATCCTACAGCATGAAAGCTGAGAGCTGCATTAGTTTACGGACTTGGGTTATTAAGAGTGTACCAAAATTTAGAATGTAAAGAACTTCTATTATTTTACTCCTTTCGAACAGACAATGCGATTATAATTCTTGGTCTAAAATAAATGAAAAAAAAATGTAATATCAAATGTCATTTTAAAATATATTTAGAAAATTGATACATAGCAATATCTTACCTGATACACACAGGCTTACTACTAGATGTTGGCTAATTCTCGCATAGTAGGTATACAAGGGTTTATTGTTATCAGTATAATTAATGTGTATTAAATTGTGGGCTTATAATAAATTCCAAGACAAAGTATTACTTTGAGTTTTAATAGTACGAATATCTCTGAATCTTTCTACAAATCTTTGAGGTACCATTAGACAAGACACGCTGTTTAATTGTATGAATTTAGTTCGAGACTTTCAAGAGATCTTTATTATCAAACGAATGTTAGTCCAGAGATACACAAAACAAAACAGCGTAGTGTCATTCTGCATTGTCGATGAGCACAGAACAAATGGTTTCTATTCGATATTAGCATATTGCGCTATAATACTTATTGGTGATTTAAAAAAAGTTCATGTAAAGAATAGTTCTATAAACTCTTTTTTTTTTTAAATAAAATAGAACAATGAATTTTGCTTCTAAAAGAATAACAAGAATAATGCTTTATTTAAACCAAGTCCTCAAGTCAAGTCACTAAAACTTCCTAACTATTAATGGAATACAACGTTTTCAATACAGAAAATAGAAACAAATATTGGTGTTAGTTGTATTTAGATTTCGGATTAAAATATTATACACAAAAGAGCTTAGGGTCCCAATAGCTCATTTAACTTGACATTAATTATCTTCAGGGCAAGGGGGAGGAAAAAGCCTTGGGGGATATAAATATGTGACATCTCTTTTTCTACTTCTTGACCAATCTGAGAAAAAGGATCTGATTGCCTTTGCATAATTTTATTTTATTTTGGATGCAATAAAAAAAAAAGAAGCTTTGATCTGCGCTTATTGGATACGAAGAAGTCGGACTGAGTCTCTATAGGACATCTTTATACTAGAAACAGTTCATAATAGTGAACCAGTCTACATAAATACCCCTTTATAATAATAATAATGATAGAGACTTGTGGGGTATGAAATCCCACAAATAATTTCAATTGACTTTATTTATAACCTTTTTCTTATAGAATAAATCAAAACACTACAATACGAAACAAATATTCAACGCCGCCAAAAATATCCCGATTATGCATAAATTGATTATAACCAACCACACCATCAGCCTCCCCCCCTATACAAGCATATATGAGCCATAGTGATATCAAACTAGATCCCACAGAGTTATAGTCTGCAAACAACAAGAGTCTATAGCCAATCTCAGTATAATCTTAGCCTTTAATAATAATATTACTATAAAAAAAAAACAATTTCTAACAGCAATGTATGAAAGCAAGAGATAATAACTACATTTGAAACAAATGGGATCTCATTTATAATAGTAATATTATTATTATTATTGTTATTTTAAGGTCAATTAAAGCTTTCCTCCTACAACTACACCTCCATCAACCTGATAACAATAATAAGAACATGTATTTAATAAAACAAAGTCCCCAAAAACAATAATTACAATTTCTCCCGATCTTCATTACCTTTATAATTGCCCCTGTAGTATACTGACCAGCACGAGAGGATAGGTAAATACAAGTACCTGCAATATCCTCAGGCGAACCAAGTCGACCTACTGGGATTGATGCGATTATTATATCACTGAATGCGTCCAATGTTGCCTGCATCATTTTTGAAGGGAAAGCGCCGGGAGCAATAGCATTCACAGTGATCGAATCGGGACCCAACTTAACAGCCATATGACTTGTAAGATGATGAAGACCAGCTTTAGAAGCCGAGTAAGCGTAGGTTTCTTGGGTAGGAACCTAGAAATATATAAATTACAGCATTTAACAATATAGTACTATATTGTGTTTTTCAAAATTTTATATGATCCATACTTTCAAACCATCAATAGAGCCGATATTGATCACCGAAGAAGGACGAGAGGGAACAGCATTGGCCTTCAACAGTGGAAGACAACTTTATTTATTTATTTATTTTTAAAAAAAGGAAAAGTCTTTGTAAATTGTATGTTTCAATCAAAGCTAATACTTCTTGTCTTTTTACTTACGCCTGAGTGAGAGAAAATACCCGCTTTAAATTAAGGTTAATTACTTTCTCAAAAGCCGAATCCGGATAATCTTCAATGGTCTCGCCCCAGGTAGCACCTGCGTTGTTTACTAGTACATCCAAATCTATGTTGTTGATATATATACAAATCATAGGCTATTAGTTTTGATATATTTTATACTTTTTTTTGCATAAAAAAATGCAAGGATTTACGTTTTTCACGTTTCTCTAGCTCTTTTACAAGTCTCTTAACTTCCTCGAGATCTTGAAGATTTGCTGGAATAGAAAAACATCTTCCTGGCCCAAGAGTGTTAAGCTCCTTGGCCACCTAAATAAAATGTTAGTTTGTTTAGACTAATTGAGATTACAAGAGGAATGAAGCATAAGAAAAAAAACATAATATTACTTTTGTGCAGACATGAGCTGATCGACTTGTGATGTAAACGTTGGCTCCGCTTTGAACAAAACCCTAATGATGTTCAATGTTGTTGCAATGATGTTTACAACTTACTGTAGCAATCATCAGCCCTATGCCACGGGAGCCGCCAGTTACCAATACAACCTTTATGTGATAATAGGAATCAATTGAATAATATAGTAGAGATAAACCACGCCTTCTGATCTGTTTACCTTTCCTTTCACATCAAATAACTTTGGGAAATCCATTTTGATTTTGATTTTGATTTTATTACTTTGTTAAGTATATATATATATATATATTAATAAAAAAAAAGACAAGCAAATAAGAAAAAGACTAATAATTATATCCCTGGCTAGTTTGTATCACCATCTGCGCGAATAAGATGGAGCAGCTTGTCATAGTAATTATGAAGCTAGTGGGTTAAAAGTCCAAATGGTATGCATGTGTTAGTTTAACCGTGTAATTTTGTTATAGCTTTGGTACTTACATGACGAGGGCACTTTTGATAGAGAACACTGAGAGGATGCATAGACAATATCTTGTCCTTCCTAAAAGATAATAATAACATTAATAATAATGAAAACTACCTTGTTTTTCTTCTATTGAATCATTTCTGAATCTTACCATTCTACAATAGCATATCGGTTCTCATTTGTCTTCATTTTTTCGTTTAATTGTGCTTTTTTCTCTTCTTTTTCTTTGGCTTCTTTATCTTCTTCCTCAGGTTTTTCCACAACAAATTTTACCATACTAACAGCCTTATCCCAATCAATATCAGCGTCTTTGGGAAAATCGGTGTCAAAAACGATATCATCATCTGTCAATTGGCTTTTTGCAAGTGGCCTCAAAGGAATCTTTCCAATAGTTTCAACAGTAGAAATAGTCTCAGCAACATCTTCCATTTCCACATCGGAGTCATCAATTTCATCAATCTCTTCTTCTTCATCTTCTTCGTCCTCGTCCTCCTCTTCTTCTTTGATTTCTCCTTCAACTTCGATTTCTTTGCCTTCGATTTCGACCTCTTCGTCTTCAAGTTCGACATCTTCGTCTTCGATTTCGTCTTTAAGTTCGTCTTCAAGTTCGTCTTCAAGCTCATCTTCAATCTCGTCTTCAATCTCGTCTTCAATTTCTGCTTCGATCTCGGCTTCGATTTCGTCTTGGTGGTCTTCCTTGTCTTTGCTTATACCATCATTCATAGTTTTCTTTGCTCCATCTAAGATCATTGATTCTAATGTCGTACTTGATAGATTGTTTTCGGCTTCAAACATATCTTCGTTGTCTGAAGTCAATATGGAGAGCAGCTCGTCCTCTTCATCTTCTTCCTCAATCTCATCAACTTCATCAGTAGTACAGCCTTCCACATCAATTATCATACAATCTTCATCAATACTGTGGTCCACACTTTTCTCATTGATTTCACGAGTCGTGTTATCCTTATTGACATTATGATCAGTATTCTCCCCATCGATGTTATGAGCTGCATCGTCTTTATCAATATTGCGGTCAGAATCATACTTTTCAATGGCGTGATTTCCACCATTATTATTATTATTGTTATTATTATTATTATTATCATAATCATTATCATCATCACTCTTATGATTTTTGTCAATATTATCGCCCTCGTCCTCGTCCTTTCCCTTCTCTTCTTCTTCCTCTGCCTCCTCCTCGCTCTTGGCATCTTCTTCATCTCTATTGCCTTTGTCGACTTTATCGAGACTCTGGGTGCCCTTTTTTGTATCAATGTTTTTTAGAGGTGAACTCTCCTCACCCAAAATAAGCCAACCTTCGAATCTGCTGCTGGTTTGCTGACTGTGTTGGCCCTGAGCAGGTTGTTTGCCTTTATCCGAAATTTTGTCCGTAGAAGACAGTGTCTTGGTCGAAACTTTAATAGCCTCACTAGAAACAGACGTAAAAGTAGTTTCTGATAGTCTACGAGATTTATCCTGGGGGCTTTTTTCCTTATCTTCCATGATTGGCGATCCTGATACCGAAGGAGCTGTAGTTTTCTTGGCTGATTCGTGTATATCTATATCGATAATTTCTTTAGAGGCTAATAGTAATAATAGGGACAATAGTGACAAGAATAATCAAAGAACCCGTAATTTTGATTAGAGGTCTTATATTTTCTGGCTTATTACCTGTATTATCTTTTGAATCTTTACTAGATACGCTCATGCGATCAATCGACTCTTCTTTACGAAAAAATGTTTCCTCACTGGTAGCTGATATAACCATAGGAACTCTCTTTGGCTGTGTCAATTTGCGTGGGGGTGAGCTTTCTTTGAACGCTTTCATATTATAGATATCAGTTGGCTTTTGAGGAACTTTAGAAGTGTCGATCGCCTCAGTCGAGGAAGCTGTTGCATCTTTGCTCGATTCCTTTGGAGGAGACACGGAAGTTGACGCCCTAGGTGTGCTTGTTGAGAAGGGAAGCTTCTTTTGGGTCAACTTTCCGGGAACAGACATGAGCTTTGCTTTCTTTTTCTGAAATTCGGTAGATTCTGGCAAAGGAGTTTCTTTGCTTGTGGTGTTTATCATGTCAAGTGTATCGTCATCAATTTCCATGTCATCCCGTTCTTTCCCTTTCAATGACTTCATCGCTTTTGCCTCTTTATCAATACGAGCTTTTTTGGCATGTGCTCGAGTGGTTTCTTCCAGGATACGTTTCAAGGATTTCTCTATGGGCACGCTTGTAGAAGGTACTGTAGGCCTAACAGTTGATGGTTCTGAATTTTTAGGCGAATTTTTATGTCCTTTCTCCTTCTTTTCAATAGTTGTATTCGATGATGTCTTTTTAGACTCTCCGGAAGAATGAGATTGAACACCTCCTTTATTTTTATCAGCATCCGAGCTACCAGAAGAAAGGCTAGGAGCAGAAATTTTTTCCGATTGCTTCTGTGAATGGTCTGGTGTGCTGCTGCTGCTGCTGGGCTGAGCAGGATTGACTTCGGGGACAGTGGTTCTTTTTCTTGTAGAAGTTGCATTTTGTTGCGGCTTGTTGCTTGCGATCGTTTTCTTCCATGCATTCAATGCTTCTTCCCCCCCACGCTCTTTCCAATACTCTTCAACCAATTCAGGCGCAGACCTTTAAGTATGTAAACTTCATTTAATTTTCTTTTCTTTTTTTTTGCGATTGCGCGTCAATCTGGCTTGAGATGCAATAACGTCTTAACTTACACGTTGTCAATGTCTTCCCATGTGTTATCTGCATCAACGTAATTTTTCCATTTGATGAAGTATTGTAAAACCTTTCCACCCTTTCCCTAAAATATTTCTGAGTATTGTTTCCTGTTTCTTCTCTTTCTTCATTCTTCTTTCTTCTTTTCGTTTTATGCTCTTAAAAGTGTGTAATAGCGTGTACCTTCTTTTTCGATTTAATACATCTATGATTTACTATGGCTTCCACTTCATATTCCTCTTCTTCGAGTGATTCGGGTTCTACTTCAGGCGCATGCGCTTCTTTGGTTTTTTCAGCCATTGTTTTATTTTATTTTATTCTTTCAATCACTGGTAAAAAATGTGGAGTTTTGATGTTAAGTAGTGGTCAGCTCATAAAAGAAGTCACGGGCATGTTGCATGAAGCCCAGAATGACAAATAATTTTATTAGTGTTTTGTTAAAAATTGAGATTCACTAAAATAATTATATATATATATATATATATACTACATGCCATAGAATATAATATAACCAAACAAAAATCAACTTCTCCTCACCTTACTCAATTTTAACTTCTTTGCTTAATCTCAGCGTTAGTTTTATATCAATATTTTGTATATACGAGTACTATTCCTATTGGATAGGTCATAGATAAAATCGATGAATTCAAATAGTAGAGAAACAAAGCAGAGTAATAATATATATATATATTTATATTATAATATTTTATTAAAAAGAAAGTGGTATTTGAGGAAAAAGAAGTTTAGTATTTGTAAGAAATATCAACAGCTCCAAAGTCACAAGAACCTTGGTGCTTTATATTTGTTTCCGATGTAACACGCCATCTTTTAGAAGCTTTTTTTTCTCTAATTCACAACAGACATTACTCAACACTATATTGATCTTGATGACAGATGCTTACAAACGTCCATTGACTACTCAAAGATCCTCTCTAGGGATCAACCAAGCATACAGAGTTTCTCATGAAGAAGCCGCGCCAGATACTAGAGCACAAGAACTACTAAGTGACCAAGTTTTCTCCGAAGTATCAGAAGATTCTGGTTTCTTTACCTGGGCAAAGTTTATCGTTCTTCTGTACTATAACAAAGTGAAGTAGCTTCAAAACTCGACGGATCCATATTCTGTTATTTTTTGTTGGAGTTTTTTCTTCTTCTTCTTTTTTTCTTACTTTTGTAGAACACTTTTAACTAGGCAGCAGTCCACATCTTTGGGTACTTTACTGGCTGGTCTTGGTTTAATCGGTAAGAACATATAACCAGAGATAACAAAGTAACTGAATGATACAATGTACTGTACTGTACTGTACTGCACTGTAATACAATACAATACAATGCAATATATTATTCTGGTTAGTGTTGATAAGCGTTTGATCCTAGGTGCCTTGCCAACCCCTTCTTATATCAAGCAGCTGCATGCACGAGATAATCTATGTACTATTATCAACATGTGTGCTGAATTCCCGGGATATTTGTCTCTGTACGACGAACTATCAATTCAACAAATTAGACTACCCACTACAGATTTCAGTATTCCGACTGTAAACGCGATTACCAAAGGAGTCAATTCAATTATAGACACGATGGAAAATAAAGATGGAGTAGTATACTTGCACTGCAAAGGT
The DNA here is from genome assembly GCF_001638985.1 of Phycomyces blakesleeanus NRRL 1555(-). NCBI lineage: Eukaryota > Fungi > Mucoromycota > Mucoromycetes > Mucorales > Phycomycetaceae > Phycomyces > Phycomyces blakesleeanus. Next base: position 2,294,466 of record NW_017265135.1, on the reverse strand, counting down.
CAGGCTTTATTTTCTTTTCAGAATAATAAATAAATTCTATAAGCAGATAATACATGTATCATCATGTATTAATCTAAGAAAGTTTTCTCTTGTTTTAATTTAGCTGGAAGAGGTCGAAGTGCGGTGATTGCACTGTGTTATCTGCTTAGAGTCTATCGCTTGACACCTGTAGAAGCACAAGAAGTACTACTAGTATGCAGACCACAGGTAAGGTATTTACAGACATACATACGTACATGTATGTATGTATGTATGTATGTATGTATGTATGTATGTGGACACATTATATTTAAATTTAAGCGTACACATACATGTACATAAAATAGGTTGACAAATTCATATATCTGGAAGAGCAAGTTCGTGAATTTTACAAAGAGATGATCTCTCAAGCCGACTCGGGCAAATTTGTTCGTGTACCTTACAACTGAAGCAAACTACATTTGCTACATCAGACGGACATATACAATGTATACCTTATTGGCTGTACTTTCTGCTTTAATCTCATTTCAAGATATTTGACAAACAAAGAATTCAAAGGACCAAAGTCAAATTATCAAAATATCAACAAAATAAATTATAAGATTAAATGTATAAATAAAAAAAATAAATAAAAATTATATAGGATTTAGAGCTTGTTTCTTATACTCCTTTCCTCACTCACTCTCTCTCTCTAAGTTTTTTTTAAAAGACAGGATTTTGATGTACAGAAATGAATGTATTGTCCTCCTCCTCTTCTTCTTCTTTCCTTTTTCTTTTTTTTTGGTCATTCGCTTTCATTCTCTCTTTCTCTATCTTCCTCTTCCACTCTCCCTTCTGTCCTTTCTTTCAATACTGCTTTTTTTGTAATAATTTAATCATCATCCAAATCGTCCAAGTTTTCTTTTGCAAAGAGATCCTCATCAATAGCCACTTCTTTAGACTTGTCTTCCAATGACAATGCATCCACAGTTGTACCCAAGAACTTTGCTTGTTCCTGTCTGTCACGCTCCTTCTCTGCCTCAACACGATCAAACTCTGTCAGATCAAATGCATCCAAATCCTCGTCGGCATCTGCAGCCATAGCAGGGTTGAAGTCGAACAGATCTCTTCCAGACATTCCCTGGGATCTACCAGCCTTGAATCTGGTTTCCTTCTGCTTACGTATCGCAGCTTCCTCAGCATCCTTAGCTACCTGTCTGTTCTTCTTCCACTGCATAAAAGACTCCAGTGTGACAGGTGTTTGGTTGGGACCAAGTTTGTGACGCTAATACCACCAATGTTTTTTTTTTTAAAAAAAAGAAAACATCACTTAACTTCAAGTTCCTTCTCTTCATATATTTATATTCTTTCAGTTGATTATTTTCTCTCTTACCTCTGTATCCAAGAACTCTTCGAGTGAAATCTCCTTCTTATCATCCTTCTTGTCCTTCTTTGATTTCAAAACGAAACCAGGAGGAAGAGCGTGGCGATATTTACACTCGACACCTAACCAAATACATATCAGAACCAAACCAAACCAAACCATCCATTCACTCATTTCTTCCTTTTTTTTTGCTTAACTACTTGGATCCATAAACTTACCACCATTAGGACATTCCCAGAACCAGCCGTACTTGCTGTTCTCGATGGCTTCCAAGAAATGCTTGCACACAATATCTGTAGGAGGTTGCTTTGCAGACTTGCTCTTGATAACTTCTTCAAGCTTCTTTTGATCCCAACTTTCCATGGTATCTAAATCAAATCAAATTATAGCAATACATTTAGTTTTTTTTTCCTTCTTTCCTTCCTTCCTTCTTCTCCTCCCCCATCTTCTTTTTTCCCATTGTATTTATATTTTTATATATATTAATATGAGTATTACCTTCATCAGTGGCACGAGAGTCGGTATAGAAATCTTTCTTTTGAACCTTACGCTCGCTGTTCAAGTCGTGAGAGAATTTACACTTGGAACCCTTTTCACAGTGACCAGCCTTGAAATACTGGCAAATAACACTCTTGGGATCTGTTCCAAAAGGCACCTTTTGTGGTGTCTGGACAGGCTTGAACAATTCAGCAAGTTCTTCCTTGCGCTTTTGTTCCAAAGCCTTCTTTTCAGCAATCTTTTCCTTGTTTGATGCCTATCACAAAATTAAGAAAATAAGAAAGGAAGTAGAGCTGTGAGTTAAAAAACCAAAAATTCGCCATGTGGTTGTGCAAAGGCTTTTTGGTATTTCTTCTTCTTCTTCTTCTTCTGTTTTTTTTTTCATTCTTTCTTGGTTTTCTTTTGTCCACCTACGTTTGTTACGTTGGCCATAGCCTGTCCTTGGACTTGCTGAATGTATTTCTGGACCTTGACAGACTTGTTCTTGTTTTTCATGCCAAAAGTCTTGTCATCGGCGACCTTGACGGTCTTTTTCTTCTCATTCTTCGTTTGCTTATTCTTGGGTGGCATGATGTTTTTTTTTATATTTTTATTGATGCGACGGAATCAAAGCTCGTTTGATGCAAGCGGTCAAAGAAAAAAAACACGTCGCAGCCAAGTCGAAGTAGTAGTTCAAAAAAACAAGTGTGTGACTGCTATTCTTCTTTTTTGTTTGATTTTATTGGTAGAACAAAAAAAAAGAGGACAGCTTCTTTCTTTGATTCTTTGTGAGTTGGGAGGCGAACAAGCAAAAGGCAAAAAGCAAATGGAAACACCTTTTTCTTTATCTTTTTTTCTCTCTCTCTTAATTTGATTTAGGGATTTAGGGATTTAGGGATTTTATTTCTTGTATTAAAATAACGTAAATTATAGATAAATAATAACAACAGTAATAGTTTGTCCTTTATGCATTAAAGCAAGTTAGGATATACAAATACTAATTTTGAGTCTTTAAAGACAACAAAAGAGGGATTTTTTCTTCTCTTCTTTATCTTCAATACTAAAAGGAAAATAAAGATAAAGTAGTTACAATAAGTGTGTATGGATTTGTGGGTGAGGGTGTTAGTTGTAGTTGTAGATTTAGGTGTAAATTTAGGTTGTAGGTTGTAGGTTTAAGTGTGGGTGTAGGTTTAGGCGTGTGTGTGTACGTTTAAGAGACATAATAAAAGAAATACAGATTGTGTGTATGTGTGTGTGTGTGTTTAGGAAAGAATATAAGAGAAATTTGATGTGAGAATGGGTGAGTGCGTGTGTGGAGTGGGTTGTGTTGTGCTATGTTGTGTTGTGTTGTGTTGTGTTGTGTTGTGTTGTGCTGTGTTGTGTTGTGTTGTGTTGTGTACACACCAATTCTGTAAAATCAAGTCAATTAGAAGCCAGACACAAAGACCAGTTCCTGGAAACAGCTGCCCTGGACTTGGACCTTTTCATCACCAACAGTGATCTCGGCAGTAGCCTGATCAAGCCACTGGTAGATATAAGGCTTGACAACAAATGTCTGGACAAGCTTCTTGAGGAACCAGGGGATCTCGGACAAGATATCAATCTTATCGACCAGAACCTTTACGTCCACAACCATGACTACAGACACATCCTTGGGTTCTTCTGTACTGCCTTCCTCGGCAATGGTCTTACCGCGCCAGGTCAACTTGATCTTCTTGGGGATGTCGTATTCAGTCTCTGGATCTTTCTCGAGATCCTGGAGCTCGACATGGTTGTCGACCGAGACACAGATGAGCTTGTCGTTGAGGACAACTGAACCCTGGTTGATTTCAACAGCACCATATTGCTTTGTGGTGGTGAACTGCATCATGGAAAGCGAGGCGTCCTTGGACTGGAAGTTGACAAAGTTCCAGTTGGAGGCAATAAGCTGAGGCTGCATACCCTGGATGGCGTGGATAAACATACCCTGACCCTCGACATCGTGGATAGCCTTGTCGACGATAAATGTGCCCTTGGCTTCTGCTCTGGGCCAGAATTTATGCGAGACGAAACCAGCAGCTGAGCCCTGGTCACCGCCAAGGTATGTCTTGCCTTCGCCTACCTTGAATCCACGGTCTACACGCTTAAAGTCGAGAGAGACAATGAGGTCGGGGTGGGTAATCTGGATTTTGTAGGTAGTCAAGGTTGGGTCCAAAGTGATGTTGAAATTGTCAGTCTTGACGGAACGACGATCAGCCGAAAGTTCAAATTTAGCGGACATATTGATGTTCTTGAACACGTTGGTCTTGGTTGCAGGCTCATAGAAACGACAGGTGAAGGACACAGTGGGGTTCCAAAGACTATTATTATTATTATTGTTATTGTTATTACCAAGGTACGATTTTATTTTCCTTTTTATATATATTTATTTATTTTGGATATCTTTGTATGCAAATATACGTACACACATACACACACACATATATATATATTCTTATTATTGTCATCCACTTACCCAATGTTTGAATGAATCAACTGGACAAAAGCAAATCCACCAGTATTTGTTGAAACATAAAACACCTGGTTCTCTGTAGAGGATCCGGTAGCCAAGGTCCAATCGAGGTCGTGCTCTGCCAATTTACCATAGTATTGGCCATTCTGTACTGTGTCTGCTACGGTCTTGATGGGCTCAGCAGTTCCGCTAAGGCCGGCAATGTTTGTAACTGTGCTAGTAATTTGGGAAACTACAAGAGCTGTCATTAAAAAAAAGAGTCCAAGTGCTGGATAAGAGTTTTAATAAGAGAGACTACTCACACCAAGATGCCATGATGATGTATGTTAGAAACTAATAAAAATAAAATTAAAATTAAAAGGAAGTTTGTGTGAGAACAAGAATAGGCGACAAAAAAATTCAAGAAAGACTTACTTTCAGCGCTTAAAGGAGTGACGTAGAAATCTTGTTGATTGGTCGATGTGAATTCTTCGGACTGAAATTCATTCATTCATTCATCTATCCATTTTTATTTTTTATTTTTTTAAATTTTTTCTTTTTCTTTTCATTTTCTTATATATAATAATCATTAGATTACTATTATTCTGACACTAATTACAGTAAAGCAGTAATAGAAGAAAGAAAGAAATTTGAACGGGGGGGTTGCAGTTGAGACCCCCTCCTTAAGAGCTGTAAATTTATTTAGGACTTTAATTTTCTTATAGCTTATTTCTAAGAGTAATAGTAGTAATAGTATTTTCAATAAAGATTACCATTTCTTTTTTGTATAAAGGTAAAGATCACAAATACAAGCTGTCAGTCACTGGATCAGTTAGTTAGTCAGTGGGTCTACCAGTGAAAGACTTTGTTTGACACGTGCTAATAGGATCGATAGTTATTGAACAAACGAAACTGCTTGTGGTCTTAATGGGCTCTTTGTTTTTTTTTTTTATTATTATTTATTCATTTTTGCTTGATAGCTACTAGTGCACTTTACATACATATTTATTTTTTTTGCCTTTTTTTGTTTATACCTTATTTTCATTTCTAATATAACATATATACATCTATTTGTATTATATATTATTTTCTAGGTTGTACTTCAATTAATTCATGTTTGGTTTTTCTTGTGGTTAAAATGTAGTACAGCAATTTCTGTGCAAGTCTTCTTTTTTTTTGATTTTTGGTTTTGAGACGGCTTTTTCACTCTTCTTTGGGTTTGCTTTGGGTTTGCTTTGGGTGGCCTGTTCCTATCTGGAATGGACATCGGAAAATTGTACGCCTGCGTGAGCTAAATAGCCTTTCTTCTTTTTTAGATCCCTGACTCCGCCTTAAAAACCGAATGGCTTGAAACCAATTCATAAGCACATACGAGTTGCGTGATCAAATAAAAGACTATGAATAAAAGGGGTGGGGAAGAAGGGGAAAGAATGAATTTTTTTTTCTGTTGATTGAATAGGTGAGGAATGCAGATTGATATACGTTTGAAGAAGTAGGGTTTGATATGGTTGAGTTATCAATCTACCAACAAATGACTAACTGACTCAATGGCTGATTGTTATTTATTTGTCTATTTGCTCTTTTGTTTGTTTGTTTGTTTTTTGGGGGAGAGGACGAGAAGAGAGATGTTTGTATTGATGAGGTCAGTCTAGTGTACATGTCAACAAACATGTCGTGTAATTCCCTAACATTGCTAATGAATACAATTCTGTTTAGTAGATTTATATATAAAAATTATAATATGGATGATCATGAAACTGTCAGATGCCAATAATTGGTTCATAATTAACCAAGTCTAGTGCTACGCTCGCGTGTGAAGAGTCTTAACAATGAGGCACAACTACAGCATTATATAAATAAGTAAATTTATTTATCTATTTATTATTCTGGCTTGGGTGATTGGGGGTAGTCAAAATCATATTACTTTTTGTGTAGAGAATTAGAAGATGAAAAAATAAAAATTGATGATGCATTTGCCCTGTGACTCAGCAAATACACACCCACACACCCAAAGAGAGAAAGGGATTCATAGTTAGAACTGCAGCATTATTCTATTTTGTGCAGTTAACTTTTTGGGTAAACAGTCAATCTCCAAGAATAAGAAGAAAAAGAAGAAGGAAGAGGAAGATATATATATATATATATAATTCTTGTGTGTCTTGTTTGATATCAAAATGGAAACTGGTCCTCTTTCCCTCATCGCATTTCACACTCAGACAGTTTATTTAATAGGCGACAGATGTATCGCCAATGAAAAGTGCTGAGAGTTTAAGAGGGAGGGATTGGTATTCAGCACGACATCTGTTCTCATGCATTAACATGATCAAGAAAAGAACTTAGAATCTATTAAAGAAAAAGAAAAAAAAAAGCTTGTATCACACATAAGCACATAAGCACAAGTACAAACTAATTTTTTTAAAAAAAAAAGCAATAGAGTGAATCATTATGCTGCGTGCCTCGTCCTTATAGCAAAAGTTGTATCTTTTATCCTTTTAAGGATATTTGTTACGAGATGCATGTTATACTAATACCTATATATGGCCAATACATCGGAGTATGAACATAAACTCTAAAGGAACGAACGCGCAATGACTGAATAAAAGGTACAATTTATGAAAAGGGAAAACAAGAGAAAGAGGAAGAAAGAGGTATATTAGGGTAGTATTGATCGAATTAATGAACAAATGCATTAATAAATGGTTATGATTTTTGAATATCTTTTTGATGAGTCAAAGAAATTTCTTTTTATGTGCCGTTTGATGCTATTTGTGTTTCCTCATCCTTCGACCTTCTCCCCCTGAGTTGTCAGTGCACCAGTGTTTACTGATCTTTGTGTTTCATGGCATTCAAAGCATGTCGCTCAATTGAAAACAAGAATTGACCTATACTCGTTTGCACTTATCGATAGTATGGCATCTTGCGGCCAAGTGTCACATGAAGAATGGCTGTTATTAAAAGTATATCATAGTCTTCTTCTTGTCTCTATCTTCTTTTATAAAATCTACTGATACCAAATAGGCTAAAATACAATAAAAATAAAAATAAAAATAATACAAAAAATATATAATAGAAAAATATGTAGATTTTTATATAAAGATACTAATTAATTAATTGGGCCATCGCCTACCCATCCATCCCAATTGTCCAAATACTGTCCATAGGGCACTTGTCTTATTGACATCTACTCGACACAGTTTTTGTGCGTCCGACTTCCTGAATGGCATTTCACTCTCTCCGTACTCTTGTGCAGCACGAATAAGAACGCGTTTACATCGCAAGTACTGCACAGGACTCAGTCGAAGTGTAGATGCCATTGAAACCTCGACAGGATGCAGCCGATCAAAATAGGGTTGGTCATTGATTTGAAGTGGGCCACCTATTTTATTTTATTTTATTTTATTTTATTTTATATTATTTTACATTTAATAAGTATATATATGAAAATATTCTGGTATTTTTTTTTACCTTTCCAAACAACCTTGACTGGTATTTGATCCAATGCTGCTGGATTTGGTATCCATTGAGGTTCAAAATGTACTGAGTCTTGGGTATCGATATCGATGGTATCAAATGCAATTGCTGCATCGGCCTTTTCTTTTTTTAGTGTTAGAATCCCAGATGGAGATGTTGGAGTATGATTTACTACGGCAGGTGTCCTTGAAACACGCTTGGGTTCGGTAGGCTGGGCGGGTACTGAGGGTCTTTTTTTACTGGCCCCAGTCTTGTCTAACCTCGTACAGCGGTTTCCGTTTCTCTTGCCGAGACGGGTAGGTGTTTGAGAGGCTGACTGTAATCGGATAGGCTTAAGGCTGGGCTTAGGCAGTAAATTGAGATCGAGAGAGAAGACTCTTTCACGACCTCGTTTGTGGATCGAGGGGTCTGAGCAAGGTCGTAAGAAATAGATCATCCGCCCGTAGTCCTGGACGAATTGCTTCCTGGACGGCAACAAAGGCGGTAGAAGTGTAGCTCTTGTGGAAGTGCAGAATGGGTTCAGTTGCTTCTTTGACTCTGCAGGGGTTAATGGTGGGGATAAGAGAGCATGACAAGAAGAGTATTTGTCTTGGGTATTTTGCATTATGTGCGTAAGTATACTTTTTTGGGTTTTGGGTTGAGATAAATAAATAAGAAAATAAGAGGAAGAAGTAAAATTGAAGAGAACAGTTGAAGAAGTTCAAAAAAGAAAAAGCAAAAGCAAAAGCAAAAGCAAAAAAAAAGCAAAATAATCTATCAAGCGACTGATATCCTTTATATTTTTATATATAAAATAAAAATACAATAAAATAAAAAATAAAAAAAAAGACTAAAAATAAAATGAATGTATACTGAATAATGATTTTCTTATTATATTTGCTTCACCACTATTCATTAATTCATTCATTCATTCGTTCATTGATTTATTCATTCTTATTTTCATTATCTCTTCCTTTCATTCATTCGTTCATTCACTCATTCACTCATTCAATAGTTCAATAGGTTAGTTGTTTAGTTGTCTAGCTGTCTAGTTGTCTAGCTGTCTTTATGGATCTTGTATGCATCCCGGATCATTCCCGGTACAATTGGGGTTTATAAAGGTAGATAGATAGATAGAGATAGGTATATAGATATGGAGAGAAAATGCCAGAAGGATAATTGGTATTTATATTGATTGATTGATTGATCGGTCGATTGATAGATAGATAGATAGATATATATATAAGAAGAGGTCATTACAAATGATGGCAAGAACTAAATTCATGTGACCCTCCGGACCCAAATGTTGCTGTGGATACCGTGAACTAAAAGGACCAATTGAATGGCATGTGCCAACAGACAGACTTCTTTGTGTTTGTCTTTTACATTTGAACTCAACAGATCATGACGTACATCACAGGAACAAGAATCAGCATTGCACCTTAAGCAACTTTTGTATTTATATTTGTATTTATATTTACACTTTATATATATATATATATTTATTTTGGGCGGTCCCATTTACGTACTCTTCCTCGCCGATCTGTTGTATGGATAGAGTCCTTTCTAAACACTATGTCTACGCATGGGTCAGCGTGTATTGTCTGAATACTAACCGGCTGAAGAAATGGAACCTGGGCTTTGTTGAGGAACCGATGAAACACTGGCAATTGAGTGTGGAGTGTTTCCTCTGCCTCTAGCGACCACATAGACCCATTGAACGTAATCCCAACCGATGTCCGTTTGCCGGCCTTTCCAGACATTTGATTGCTGTTTTCTAAATGGTTCTTGGAGTGATTAAAGTGAAACAGCCGGCTGGTACGCTTGTCCTCCTTGTCCTCCTTGTCTTTGTCCTCTTTGTCCTGTGAGAATTGATTGGTAGATTTTGATAGCCGAGGGCTCAGGGCAGTCTTGACGGGTGCATGCTTAACCTTCTATTGGATTGTAAATGGAAACGTTCGACCCAAAAAAAAAAGAAAAAGAAAAAAAAGAAACCCCCTGACTTTCACTGTTTTGTACTTATGTTTCACGTACTTGTTTGGGTCGATGTAACGCATTGACCGAGAAATCCCACATTATCAAATTACAGTCTTCACCGATACTTGCAAATCTATAGACCTTGCCATCAAACCGCCAAGGATCAAAGGCTACGCCGTTAACCTGAAAATAGTTAGCCTAATTGATGGCTAGCTATATATCTTACCCATGATTTATGTCCTTGGCATCGAGCCACGATACGCTGTTCTGGGAAAGACCAAATGGCGACCAGGTCATCTTGTCCACCCGTCTGACACACTCATTTGAGACAATCCTCTTTAATGGGAAAACGATAGCCAAAAAAAAATATAAAAAAAAAACTTACCAAAATGTATTTTCCGTCCGGACTCCATGCTACGCAATTTATCTTACCAAAATAGCCCATGTATATGTCACATAATCTGAATACTCATCATATTAATAATTGACAATTGGAAAGTAGTCCAAAAAAGAAACTCCTCCACAGACACACAAAACACATATACAAACATGCACAAATATGGGTATAGATATATATATATATGTATAAAAGAGGAATTGTAGATCAAGAAAATCAACTTACTTTTCTTGGTTGTATTGAATTATTTTCATTAGACCATCTTGTCCAGCAACAGCAACATGTGAACCATCAGGAGAGAAGCAAAAGGCTAGGCAATAAAGAAAAAGAAAAAGGAATTGTATTAGTTTGTTTGTTGTATCTATTCTGTATTTCTTAAAAGAACAAGGTAATTACACCAACTTACCAGCAATTGCCTGCTTACTAACACGCCAATGAGACACAGGATTGTATTTGGAGTGTCTGTAAGGCTTGGATACCTTGAATCTAAACAATCAAAAAAAAAATTATTAAATTGTCAATTTATTATATTTTCATCATATTTTTTTTTAAAAAAAAAGAGACTTACTGCTCATCTGCCCATGTATTTGGTACAACAGGTATACTCAATGGTTGGTCGTCCCGTTCTTTATCTATTATGAGTATGGTTCCGTCTTCAAATCCAGCTAAAAACAAATCCTCGGATTCCGGGATCCATTTGACAGTCGTTACAGCTGAATTATTAAGAATTCCCTACAAAAGTAATCAATTATTAAATAAATATTTTTTTATTTCTTTTTAGCTTGGCGTCTCCGGGTAGCCAATCATGGAACTTACATTCTTATTGAAGCGAGAATACTTGTGGCTGATGGGATCGTACCATATGAAGTCACCCGAAGAGAACCCTATGATGATATCCATGTGTTCATTCGTCGAGCTTGTGTGTCTATTTAAATCATGGCAGGTAGGATAGGCATTTGAAAACACAATATTGGTGAGACATTCCTAAGAACAAGCTCTTGATTGTAAGACAAAATTATCCTTTATATATATATATATATATATATATTTATGAAACAATCGAATTTGCTAGTAAAAATTGAATATATATATATATTTAATTTATATGCTCACACTTACTTTGCTGTTTTTTCCATCCATCCACATAAAATTCAGTCCAATGTTGATAAACATGAAATTATCTTCACTGGTCCTTGAAGACAGCAATTTTGTCAATTGATCATGAACTACAACCTTGCTAATAAAGGATGATTTTTGCTTTGCCAGACTATTCTTTGGTCGCTTTGCATGGGAGTGGTGCCGAAGACCTTTACTGAACAGAGACGAAAATGATCCCACACTACTACCTCCACCCAACGACGAAGATAATTCCTCCTGAGCAAGCTCCACAGAAAGACTGACGGGATCTTGTATATATGATCCATTCGAAGGATAGACTCTCAGACTAGATCTTGAAAACGATCCTCCTCCAACAGTCTCGGATTGTGAAGGACGACACGGTGATCCTTGTTCTCCACTCGAATGACTTGCAAATGTTCGGTGTGAAGAGGCATTTGGGATCGGAAGCGCCTGAAGAGCGGATACTTGAATGCTAGGCAATGGATTGTCTGAACTCTCGTCCCATCCATCCTCTTCACGTTCCTCGACTGAATACATTCCGCTGCATTCGACTTTATCTTGCTGGAGCTGCTCGGACATAGAAGAAGACGCCGAAGAATCTTTGGTGGAAAGAATGCCGAGTGAGTTGGTTGGTTGAGGACGCAGCGTGTTTGTGTCAGACAGGGATATGTGGGTTCCGGTAGCGAATTGAGGCAGAATATCTTTGTTGTAGACCTCCTGAGAAATCGCATATGTACCCTCGGGTGTATTTAGCTCATTCCCAATTGGATCTGTATTGGAAGAAGGAAAGGGCCGGAGTAGTCTGGTGTTGGTGTTAGAGGAAGTGTGGCGACTGGTAGACCGTGATAGATTGGTGGTCAAGTGTACCTATGTGTTGTGTAAAGTGATCTGGTTTGGATCGATGGGAATCATCTCAACTTACTGATTCCATATAGCCATTCATATTGGTCAAGGCTTGATTTGATCTAATGACGATGAGAACAGGTAAGAGAATGTGTAAAGCCAAGCAAATGGTCGCTCTTCCGTTAATAGATATGCGTGACTTCTCCATTAACCATGCCGAATCTTCCCATATTTGTCGTCTCGAGGCTTTCTAGAGGCGGTATTCTCGGAGAACAAGGGCTGGACAGCTATTTTTACATCTTAGAGCTTGAGAATTTTTTTTATTTTATTTTATTTTATTTTACTTTACTTGTGGAATGAACGTGGGATGCTTTATATGGCGTGGTTAGTGTCATGATCCTATTGTCTAGTGTCTTTATATGGGACAGCAGATCCATATTGTACCATAGCTTTGTCTACAAGTGGTACAAACCCTTATAAATCCAGTATAGTCTCACTATCTGTAATCGTCAGAAGAAGACAAAGAATAAGAAAATATATATAGAGTATCTTATTTCGATATCAAGAAGTCAAAGTCAAGTATCACGCTAGTCTAATTGTTAAACGAGATGTCCCGTAATAAACCTCCCCCAAATATATACATATATATATATCATACAGTTGTTACCCACACTAGTATTTGGTATTAATATTTAAATAATAATAATAATATAAAAAAAAGTGGGATATATAAATATAATATAATTGTTTTCTTTTTGGAATCAAGGGTATATAAATTTAATCTTCCAGCATCACCAAGGCATCCTGTTCACATAAAGAATGCGGATTAAGCATCATTCGCTGACATTTTGCACGCTCTACAACCGTGTAATAGACAGTTGGATTGTAAGGATGTACACTACCATCCCCCATACCTCCCCACAAAGGAACTATCGAAAGGTAGAGAATATTCGTGAGAAACAATAAATTGCACCAAAAGAAATAAAACAAAATCTAATCTAATCAAACTTACCAAACCATCCCAATGGATTACTACCCATGGTTGCTCTCCAATTCAAACTGATACCATTATCCCACAGCATATCAGTGCATTGAACCGAAACTATCTCGTAATTCGTCCCACTCGGGTCAAAATCCACTCGCACTTCATATGGACGGTCGTTGATGTGCTCAATTGTGGTCTCATTTCTCATAATATAATAGCAATGGCTGGCTGCGAATCCAAATATTGTGAACCCAAAGATAAAGGCCCTGTGTGACAAACGAATGAATATTACTATTATTTACTACATCACTTTAGCTCAACTCTTTCTTTTTAGACTTGGACTTACAGAATCAGCAGTGCAATCCACTGTGGGTCTAGCAAAAAGTCCTTTGGTGCGTTTTAATTAAAGGAGAATGTGAAGGAGAGGGAAAGGGAGGATTCATTTTTAGGCGCCGTATAAGCTTACTTTGTACTGGACTGCATTCACTACCAATGGCAATGCGCTACACAAGCACCAGACACCATAGAGACCTGTATATAAAACAAAAAGAAAGAAAAATTTGTAGTTCCCATGGCCAACACAACCAATGATCCTACAGAGTCACGTCAGTCTGACTGGTCTAGTAGAGCTGACTTGAGAACATACCATGGACAATGACTACAGGATAGGAAGCTATCAGAGATCTTGCACTCCCCCTTTTGTTTTTTCCACTCCCATTATAATATATACATATACATATATACAAATTATAATTATGTAATCCCAATACTTTACTGATCCATTTTGAGCACACAGCTATTACACTCCTTGCAATGATGTGTACGGTCTGGCTTGTAACAACAGCAGATAGTACAATATCGCAATCCTCCATCAGCTCTAGACAGGGATAAAAGAGGCAGGGGTATCTCGTCACGTAAAGATAGGGGTTGTGTTGTCATGGTTGATATGTCAAATAAGCTAGGCGAGTAAATCGTAGGTGATATCTGATATGTATGTGTAGACTATCGACAGATAAATTAGCTCTAGCTAGTGAAAAAGAAAAAGAAAGAAAGAAAAAAGCTTAAAAGAACTTACTTGTGCTGGCTTCCCTGGATGAGACAATAGGATCCTTAGATAAGATATAAGAGAAAACCACCACAGGGCAGTGGTAATAAAGATAAAGATGCCTAGTTTTATGTTAGTGATTGTCTGAATCATAAAGTCTACTTACCTCCCATGGCAGCTTGGTCTTGATTGAGCAAGAGAGGTTCTGCAATTCTGATGAGATTATGGACATTTTTTTTTGTATGTGTGGAAATAGCAATAACTTACGACACACTCTAAACACATAAATATACCAAGTGTAAATGAGCAATCCATATGCTATAATGGGTAGAGCTCCATTGGCAACTGCCATTCCCACATTTGATGACATTTTTTTATTATTTTATCTTATTTCCTGGTTTTTTTTTTCTTTTTTTTTTTTAATATACGCACAAGTCCATGCGCATACACATACACATATCACACATCAATACACCCACAAATTAATTTTCTATAATAATAATAATCATTTTATTTTATTTATACACGAATAAGGAGGGGATTGTCATACTTCAAATACAGTAAATAAGAACAGACAGCTGCAGTCACACAGCTTCTTTCAGGCCAAAAAAAAAAGAGGGACATAGGATCTTTGGATGCTTTAAATATAGTATGTACATATCTTATATAAAAGTAATATTTTGATTATCCTACATAATCCTAACCTTTCACTTTGTTGTTGTTATCTTTTTTTTATACCGACATTTTCATTTCTAGCTTTCCATGGGGTTTGTAGTTTTCCAAAACAAAGTCTTCATAAGTAAAGTCATCAATTGACTGGATTTTGCGCGCAAAGCTCAATGTGGGGAAAGGTCTTGGCTCTCTTTCAAGTTGGGATCTCAGGGCAGTCATGTGGTCAACATATACATGAGTATCTCCCATAGTATGGATAAACTCTCCAGGTTCCAGGTCTGTAATGTGCGCAATCATTCGGGTAAGAAGAGCATATGAAGCAATATTGAATGGGACTCCCAGACCCATGTCGCAGGACCGCTGGTACAGTACACACGACAGACGAGCGCGACCATTTGCAGGCTTATTAGATACATAAAATTGGCAGAAAGCATGGCAAGGAGGAAGTGCCATCTTGGGAATATCTGCACGTAACACCATGTTAGTAAAGTTTAACGGGTCAATGATTAAAATAGTATATGTAAGAAGACTCTGGTTTACCTGCAGGGTTCCATGCAGACAAGATAATGCGACGATCGGTAGGGTTGTTCTTAATCTTGTCAATAACCTGCTGGAGTTGATCTACGCCCTGGCCAGTATAGTCAGTATCACAGTCGATATACTCAGCACCAAAGTGACGCCACTGGAAACCATAGACTGGACCAAGATCATTTTCTCTTCGATGAGACAGACCAATGCTGTCAAGATACTGTCGAGAACCATTCCCATCCCAGATCTTGACATCACGGTCGTGAAGATGCTTTGCATTGGTATCTCCCTTGATGAACCACAACAATTCTTCGGCCACAGCTCTGAAGAACACTCGCTTGGTTGTCAAGAGCGGGAAAATATCATTGACTAGTGAGAAACGTAGCTGAGGAGGAGCGAAGACGGCCATTGTGCCTGTGCCTGTACGATCGGCTCGATGTTCACCATTGTCCATTATATGCTTAATAAGTGCAAGGTATTGTTGCTCTTCTTCATTGACTGCAGTCATTGTAATTAATTGAATAAAATTAAAGAGAGAAAATAAAATAAAATAAAATAGAATAAAAATAAATATGAATTATAGAAGTATTTAAGCTATAAGGAACACCCTTTATACAAATCTCGAAACGCGTGTTATACAAACGCGTCAACACGCATCTGACAATTTAATATATTCAGTCGCGTATTTAGCGCCACACGTGTGTAGATATCGGGATTTAAATTTGCCTAAACGAGAAAGAGAATAGGAGAGATAAATAGATAGATAGAAAAATAAAAATGTTTCAATTTATTTATGTTACCTGATTCGCATTGTTAATTTTCATAGAATATGGTTCTTTGACAGTAGATTTCTAAATGTATATCACATAATTGTTTTCAGCTTCTATTACAGCCAAACCATCTACTACTGCGGCACTGTGTGTTAGTAATCATCGGTATCTTCTAGAATAATTGAACCTCAATGCTCTCATCTGTTGCACGGTTAAAGCGTCCAAGCGGCGGATGTATTTTTGATATTTTAGTCCTTGGTTCTTGGATTGCCATTCTACCAACACCCACATGCAGTCATATCCAGGTACACTGTGCGACAAACCATTGATATCCTGTATACCGGCTCTAAACCTTTTATATGTCAACCATGAAAGCAATTGCGAACGAATATTGCGCCATTCTTTAAATGAATTATATATATAAAGTCAACAATATATATTTATAATTCTCTTTTAATCATCTTCTTCTATTGGGACAGTTTTTTGTATACATTACCTCTATAAATTATCTGTTCGCTCTAGGCGCTCATTATAAGTGAACCCCATATAGTTTTTTTTTCTGGTATTTTATTGATACCGCCAATGCATACAATGTCAAAGTAACAGAGAGAGAGAAAAAGAATAATTTGGACTATAAAGGATAGAAAAGGTACGGTAAAAGACAAACTAAGCCGTGGAGACCCGTTGCCAGAGGATTTTCTATCACAAAGTCCATGATTTATGAGGCAAAAACCATTGCCAAAACAGCTTAAATAATAGCAATAAAGATGGCTTTGTAGGATCTGAAGCTAAAAAAGATAATTTAACTAACAATAGACTAAAAGGAAAAGGTGATAGATTTTAATATGCATACAGAAAATAGTACATAATGAATTGACTCGGCCTTTTGGATCAAAAATTCTTGCTTCTCTTTCACTTTCACTTTGGAAAACAAAAACGTAAAATCAATTTATTGTGCTTTAAGGAATCTTCACACCTTTCTTTATCCAAGTTCAAGTTAAATATTTTATTCTTTAAGTGAATTTTAACATCTGCTAAAAAAAAAGTAAAAAATAATAATAAATAATAAATAATGGAACACAAAACAAATAACAACTCTTGTAATGAGCCCAGCCTTGATAGCCAAGTAGCAAAGCTACCTAAGGCTGAGGATGTGGAAGCACTCAGGGAGTCATCCGGAAATATGGATATATCAAAGGAGACGACTCCTGGTGATGCTATTGAGGAAAGCGGAAGAAATCCCACTCAAACATCTATCCAAATTACAAAAGAACTTTTGCGCAGGCTCCATGAGGAGCTATGCGAGATTAGTATGAGCGGCCTTGACCCTGATTCTAAGAAAGATTTAATTATTAAAAATATTAACAAGTTAAACAGACGAATGACTCTTTTGACTAGGCAGAGCGATAATCAAGGTGAAGTAGACCAGAACAGCGCTGGTGTTGAAGAAACGATCGCCAGCGAACCAAAGATTGTTGCCAACTTCACCTACTCCCTTAGGGATGTACCTCGGTTCCAACTAACCACAATGTACAAGGTTTATTTCCCTAATGAGCCAATGTATGATAATGTGTGGCAATTCACAACCGCGTATGAGATATTCATGAACATAATCGGATTGGACTGCGAGAAAGATTGGAAGAGATTCATCCCCGTGGCTTTTCACCCTTCTTTCATGTACTGGGTGAAGGAAAAACTGATCGCTGCCCCAACATGGCCCGAGGCAAGAGAATTGATTGAAAAGAGGCTTGACATAAACTTTTCACGTTCAAAGGCTCGGATGAATGTACTTGGTATGCGTATTGGTAGCAATGAGAGTGTAGAAGATTACTCGATGCGGTTTCTCGAGGCTGCATATATGGCCAGGATGGATACCAAGGACTACGCACTTGGAGAGATTTTTATGTGTGGTCTGCCATCATCATGGTATAATATTCTGTACGACAACCTGGACTCCAACCCTGAAACGAGCAGCTTTTTGAAAACAGTCGAAGATGTAACCGAGGCCGCCAAAGATATTACCATCGACCGCTTCGATAGCTATGGGAAAAGAAAGTTCTCCGGTGAGCCTGAGTGACACCTCTACTTTGGTCATGGCGAAGAGCAGTTCCCACCGGCTCAGCAAAGCAAGAAAGTCAAGATCGAAGCCCAATGCAACAATAAAAGCCAAAAGAATTGCCCTGGAAAACCCAAGCTCTCCAAAAAGAAATCCAGAAATTAAAAGCTCTGAATAACCGCCCTGGCCACCAGTAACTCCACCAACAACAGGTCGATGAACCCATGAATATCAATTATTGTAAGTAAAAACTTGAAAACTGAAACAAACTATCCAAATAGAACTATTATACTCATGTCTATTGTCATAGAAGGAATCGAACTGATGAAAATCCATAACTCTGGGGCGGACACTAGCCATGAGATTTTTATATAATAAAAGAAAATCCTTATTTTGAAAAGGAAAAAAAAATAGAAAAGTATATAATAATATTTGTTTATTGTAAAAGACAGTAATGGCTCATTATATATAATCCAAACCACATACAGTCTGGTAAGTTGGACGATAACACATCTTTGGATTAAGTCAAAGAAGAAAAAGATATATATTATACATATAAAAATATTACCATGGCATTTGGTTTTCTTTGGGTTTACAGAACAATATCAAAATACATTTATATAAAATACGATTAATTGCTATCTTATATAAATGTATTTTGATATTGTGCTTTAAACAAACAAAACCAAATGCCATGGTAATATTTTTATATGTATAATATATATCTTCTTCTTTGACTCGACTCAAATATGCGTTATTTCTCAACCTACCCTTCTGTACAATAAAAAAAATAATAATTCTGGTATTCTATTTATATTTCCAGTTTTTTTTTGAAAGAGGGCTACCTATTTATTTACACCACTGCGAATAAAACTCGCGTAATGATCTTCAATTGAGCTCAAATAAGAGCAAGGTTTTGAAGAAGGAGCATAAAATACAAGAATTAGGAGCACTTGCATAGAGTCCTTACTCAGAACTCTTCACTATTCCCATGGCTATTCTTTGTTCAGATTTGAAAAAATTTTGTTTTGGAATTGCAAGTCAATTCAGGATTTTCGCACGCTTTGTCCACTTTATAAAGATAAATTTTATTTTATTTACTCAATTACAGTACTGTTTTGTAATTCAATAGTGCTGTATTTGCTAATATCGCGTTTTTTGTAATGTTAGTAAATAAGCCAGTATGTTACTATTTACTATATACTACTTACTTGTCGTCTTTACACACACGGTAAAAATTATTGGCCAGCCCTTGGGTTGCCAATGTGTTCACAAACTTTTCATCATGAGTGATGATTATAAGTTGGAAGCCTCTATGTTGTAAGCGGTCTTTTACCAAGCTAGAATGATATATACATATACATAATTGGAATAAAGTGAGTCGATATTCAATATTAACAGTAAAGATACATTACTTTGCTATTCCAGAAGCCAAAGATTGTATATTATCATGATCTAGATTGGTTGTCGGTTCGTCAAGAGCGATTGCACTGCAATCCGTGTAAAAGACGTCTGCTAGTGCAAGACGAATGATTATTGACGCCATTGCTTTCTGTCCAGCACTAAGACGGCCTCGCGCATTAACTTCTTCTCCATCTTTTCCCATTACCACCTAAAATAGATAAATGAGCATACAAGTGTCGCAAATAATAATAATTCAATATTTTTCTCAAATACTCTACTTACCTTATAGTTAAATGTATGTGCAGTGGTATCACCAGGGCTAATATCGTCAAGATCCGTTCTAATGGCCATATATTCAATGTCTAAAGAATAGAAGCATTTTCTCTTTTTTTTAGGATATTCGAATGTTGTGTATATAATCCGCATATTTTACTCACCCGACCCAGTGTAAGTTTTTTCCCACAGTTCCTTAATTACTTGATTTATTTCCTTGATTTTGTCAGATTGTTTCTCTACGATAGCCCTAATTAAACAATCAGTATACAAACACACACGCATATATATATATATATATATATATATAGCCTCCATCGTTATTGTACGTTACATTTCATATCCTGTTTTGTATTTTTTGACATCAGAAAGTTGGCCCTCACGCATCTATCTCGCAAAGTAAGTGACATAAACTATATGTATTATCCTTTTTGTTGTTGCTACGGAAAACATACCCTGACCTCGAACGTCATGCGAAGATATTCGGATTCTGCATTTTTGTAAGTACCCTCGAGTTCTTCTCTGTAGTTCTCTTTTTGTTCCTCGATCTGGGCAATTGCTCCACTTATACTTGCTCTCTATTAAATAAGATAAGAAAATAGGTGTATTAGAAAAAATAAAGTGTTATATCTTAGCTTATATATATATATATATATATATGGTCATACTTCTTCTGACAAGTTAGAACGGGTTTTCTCAAGGTGCTGTATCTCGTGTTGTAATGTATTGTTTGAGCCTGCAAAATTCTCCCTTTCCATCTCGGAAGCTTTTGATTGACATTCACTTAATTCAGCTTTATATTTTCGGCACTGTATCAGGCTTTCCAGCTCTCGTTTAGCTCTTTCATGATCCGATAAATCGTCTTCCAAATTACGCAAAGAAGCTGCTTTAACTTGATAGAACTTTGATATTTTCTCAATGTCACTGTCTATTGAGCTCTTAGTTCTCACAAGCTTATTTAACTGAGCCTTTGATCCACGTTCTTGGTATCTTGATAGATTTATAGAAAGTGGTAAATATAAGACCAAAACAAGTTATTTATTTAGTTTAAGGCCTAGCACACACATAGTCTCCTACACTTCCACTTACATTTTAATATCATGACTTATTCTTTCCAGCTTAGATAAGTCTTGTTTTATTTGGAAAACTTTATGTTCAAGAGCCTCCTGTTTTTGCGAATTCTTAGTCAATGTTCTTTCGAGAAGAGCGGACTTTTCTTGGAGTTCACTCATCAAAGGTGTCAACCTTAAATTCATTTGCTATAAATGCCATATTTCAATATACAAAAACAAACAAACAAACACAATTCTTATAATTCAATAAGACGTACCTCTACAACAGTTTGTAGTTTCTGTTGTTTTTTGGTATCTAATTCGAGTTGATTCGTAAGAGTCTCTTTTCTCTCAATGGCTTCTTCTAAACGAGTGACTTGCTCGCGTGCCGACATGACGTTCGTTTCTGCAGCATGATACGCATTCAACAGCTTTGACTTTCTTTCCATAAGCTCTACTATCTCTGCACTGATTTCTTTTCTACAATTGATTATACAAATATATTAACAACCACATATTTTCTATAATATATATATATTACCCAGACATAGAGAGATCTTCAAGCGCTCGTTGTTGTTCTGCAATTGTTTTGTCAGAATTTGGGTGTCTCAGCTTGCTTTCCATTCTCAAGACTTCGGATTCAATACTTTTGGCCTCATTCAGATGATAAGTCATTGTTTCAGCTTGTTTCAAAAGACATTTGATACTCTCAATAAGCCTCTCTACATTCGATCGAATGTTTGATGTCTATAAAAGTAGGACATATTAAACAATGCTTAATTTTTTTAAAAAAGTTAATTCAGTAAAAAAAAAAAGCCATGCAAACCTTTTTTAGCTCTTCATCTACAGAAGACTTTTGAAGTATTAAAGATTCGAGAGAGTCTCGGAGTGGTGGTATTTTATCATGTCTCAAAGAATCAAGCTGATAAGAAGGACCCCTGATGAATTTTAGCTTTTCTTGTTCATTTCTTTGGATACTGATAGTTCTTTGAAGATTATTCAACTGTGCCAATATTTCTTCCTGGGATTTTTCAAGCTAAAATAAATCAAATATATAATCCTATGTCAGACTTGATGATGATATTTTTCTTGATAGGTTTATGATTTTGGTGTTATTTACCCTTTCTACCACAGAATTCAGATGTTCTCCTTTCATGTGAGTTGAGCAAATGGTACATATTTTATCATCTTGTGCTTCTTTGAGGAAAGTTCCGTACAGTGTTTTTTCATACTTGCATACAGCAAGATTTCTAAAAAAAAATTATATGTAAATATAATAATAAGTAAATTTTCGATTTAATAAACTTCTTCTTTTCTATGTTTTTGCTTTCAAAGTACCTTTCTAAACTCATCACAGTCTTGTCGAGGGTTAGAATTCTTTCGGAGAGTGATTTGTCTGCACAGATTCGTTCAATTGATTCCTCAATAGAATTAGCTTCATCCTCCATCTTTTCCAGATTTTCTCGTGTCATTACAATCTTGGTTGTAACTTCTGAAACTGACCGACTATTTTTGTTTTGTTTTTCGATCAACGCTTGAAGGCGTTTTTGATTTTCACTAATCCATTGTGTGTCGTAATTAGCATATTAATAAGTTACCAGGAATAATACATATCAATATTTTGGGTACGTACCGAAGTTGTGCAGATAGCTCATATTCAAGTTTTTCTTGGGTCGGTACAGATCCAATATATCTCTCTATATCTTCTTCGTTTTGTTCGAATATTTCATCAGCAAGCTTCTGTTTATCTTTCATATTAGACCGTTTAAAAGCGATGTTTGATCTCAATTCTTCGTCACGTCTCATTATTGCTATATTCGTTTTTAATAAGGCTTCCTCTTTTTCATTCATAGACATGGTATTTTTTAAAGACTTAATTTGAGAGTCAATGTTTTCTGAATTAACCTTGATACGCAAGTCTTTCAGAAGCTCTTCCTAAATCCAAAAAAAAATATTTACGTTAATTATTACTTTTTTTAAAAAAATAAAATAAATCATTTATGCGAATATCTGCCTTTTCATGAAGAGATTTCTTGGCTGTTACTATCATCTCCTGGGTAACGCGTATGCCATTTAATTGATCTCGAATATTCTGTAGATCCTTGTTATGTTGATCCTAAGCAAAAGTTTCGAATAAGCGTTAAGCTAATATATATATATATATATATATATATCCGTGTGCAAATCATTATAATATTTACTCTTTTCAGTTCCGAATCTTTAACAGATTTCTCGATAGTAGCTTTTTCAGATTTGATGGAATGAATTGTGTCTCTGAGCTTGGATTCACTCTCCCGTGCTTGGGACTGGTAAGAAACAAATGTTATTATTGTATAAAGCAGTATATTAGTTACACACACGGAAATACCTTTTCACGTTTAAGAGACTCATTGTTTATATTAAGCATACTTGTAAGCCTACTTGTAGCTTCATCAGAATCCAATTGTGTAGAAATCCCAAGTTCAAACTTTTCATCAAGCGACTTGATAAGATTGATCCTGTCTTGTATGCGTACAGAATTTTCCTATCAAAAGAAATTATATATTCTTGTAAGATAACTTTATATTAAAATACAAATGAACATATATACATATATATACATACTTCATCAGAAACTTCAAGGCGAGTTATGCTTAAAATTAGACTCGACAGCTCCTCTTTCTTTTTAACAAGTTTTCGATTGAGATCATCGACTTCTTTTTCCGCTTCTTCCTTTGCACGATGTCTGGTCTCGGCTTCTTGAGAATAATTTCTGATAATTCTTTGTAATTCCTCGTCAGACTCACTTCTCTCTTTGAGATGTCGAGATAGTTCAGTAATACTTTTGGTCAGTATCTCTTTCTTGTGCATCAATTGAGTATATGCTTTCTCTGCTTCTTGAACAGACCGATGTTTTGCGCGGCAAGACATAAGTTTGTCATTGGCATCCGCCAGCTTCCGATCAATCGCCGCAAGACTTTGTTGTTTGCTTTGTATCGTCTTCAAGAGATCAGCGAGAGACATCTTGAGCTTTTCTGCATAAATCTTCCGTGCTTTAAATCCTTCCAGATCAATCTTTTTCGCTTGGTTTTCTTCCTGTAGCTCTTTGATTTTATCTTTTATGCTTTTGATGGTCTTTATATGACTAAAGATCCCAAATAATTGTTCGTCGTTAATTGTACTATTTTTTTTTTTGGAAATCATTGGATTGAAACTTACTGTGCATTTCCAAATATATCATTAAACTTTTTCTTTAATACGGCTGGTTCTGCAATTGGCCTGTAAAGAAAGAAAGAGAAATAATGTATTATAAATAAAGGATATATAGATCTATATGGTATATGTCATATATGTTTGAAAGATATTAAATGTAAGTAAATGCTTTACCAATTTGATTCCTCTTGGGGACAAAGCATAACAGATTCTATCATTGCCTTGGAGGAACCCAAGTGACAACTCATTAGATAGTTAATATCTGAAGATCGTGAATTAACTACAACAACCTTAGTATAATGTATGAGTTTATTTGATTTGATTTGGTTTGATTTGAACTTTATTTTTATTCTTCTTCTTTTTTTTTGCGCGTTTAATAGCATTGTACTCACTTCCTCAGTGACCGGATTCTTTTGTCTTAAACTACTGTCAAGTGTTTTCAAGGATGAGCCAGATCCCCTTTGAGTAAGCTCAAGTGAACGAGTACAGACAAACTCTATGTTATTTCTGTTTGTAAACTTTAAGCGGACTTGAGCTTTAACTGATGATCGATTGGATAACTAGAGAAACATTAGAAATGTCATTTTCTTGATTGATTAAATAATGATTGCTTTCATTATTATTATAATTATTTTCAATTGTTTCATTACCTTTAAATCGTGAATTAAAGCACCATTTTTACTACCAGGTGGCATTTCTCCGGTACAGACGTATTTTAGTGCTTCAATGATTGTCTAATGAATGTGCATTAGATCTGTTATTAGAATCTAAAATGGACTTACGGTTTTTCCACTTCCATTAGGTCCTACAAAGATCGTGCAACCAGGCAGGAATTTTAAGTAGGTAGGTTGATCAGGGCTGAATGATCTGATTCCCAGGATTCCTATTGCTTCGAGTTTTGTCATTGTTGAGTTGTAGAAGTAAGGAAATGTCAGATATTTTTATTTATTTATTATTTTTTTTATTTTTTTTATGTCACGTTCGTGATAGCAAAAAATAATAATAATAATTAATAGAAATGTCTAACGCTGCGTAACTTTTTTTTTAATGAGGTGTAAAAAATCATCCACTTGGGGACTGGGTATCCTTGATTCACCTGGGCAACAATATGTTCTCCAATTGCGATGGCTTCTTCCTCTTCTTCTTCCTCCGCCAACAACCTTTTCGATTCCCAAACATTGACTGCGAGGCCATATTTCTATGCAATCTTTTTTAGATTCACCTTTCCGTAGACTTGGTCTCACTTTTATTATTCTTGTTTTTGTACAAGTCGAAAAGGCATTGTCTTTCCCTTCTGTGCTCTCTTTATTTTGCTCTTTTGATATTAAGCTACCTTTGTTAAATATACCTCATCATCTTTCCTTTGCTGCATATATTTCTCTTCCGCTTAATGTTTTATATAACCATAAGTTACATAATACTCTTTATCCTAATTATCGATTTCATTTACTAATTGTATACAGTGTCTTCTACTACAATCATTTACTTCATTGCTTTTTCCATCGCCAACCAGCTTACCGACCACCATATCTAAGCATCATCGACAATTTCTTACCCATTGTTAACACAAACACACACACACATTGATATCATAAGTTCCTTTTCTGTTCCTCTACGTCTTTCACATTTTTCATCATAATGCTTCTCATGAAAGCTCACATGGAGCGTTTGATATTATGCCAAGTTCGATAACCTTTCTCTTCTTTAATAAGACAGCTCAGATTCTCAATACACTTCTTTCGAATTTTAACTCCACTTCCAGATCTACTCACTTGTTATTATCTATCACATCTACCACCTTCCCAATGGGATTCCTTTCGGTATATGACCCAATTTATTACCGCCCGTAACATTGGTTATCGTCTTTTGCGTAACTCCCTTTCCTCCGCTTCCATCCTTCATGTCCTTGTTCCAAGTTTCTTTTTGTATTTCCTGGGCATCATCTATGTAAAAACCTTAATAACACTACCGAGCAATTCCTTACCTCATCCCTTCTTATTTGGGACGTCTGGATATTGATATTACCCAGGTGAATATCACAGTATTCTAAAATCCGACGCGCCTTTTGTACCCTCTATATCTACCTCTATCCCCTCTACTTCCCAATAATGAGTCCATATAATGTTTTGGATATTGCTCTTGCCGCTTTCTGAAAAACATACTGGAGAACAATGTTGGACAATATGCCTTTTACTCTTGCTAATGTAGTTGTTTTTGTGAGCAAATCACTAAATTTCTTCTTCCAGTCATTCCAGCTTATATACTATATCCCGTTCTCTCTTATGGTCGTACTATCTTCCTCTGTCGTTTTCTCTTTCACTCTTCTTTTCATTTTACTTCCCTACTCTCTGTACTTATTATTTTACTACTCAACTCCCACACATGTGTGTGCTCATCAGTATTTTCCCCAGATACCTACCTCTCCTTTATAGAAAGTAAGACCTGTTTTTGGACAATTTAACAAATTCTTGTCTCATACAAAAAATAATAATATGAACAACAGAAAAAAATTCGAACAAAGTGTACAGAGACACAACATTCTAGATTGTTCTTACTCAGGATCTCTTAAAATATAGCTTAAGTGTAGAATATATTTAGACAAGCATAAGCAACTTATAGATAATTATGTAACTTTTATGAACGGGTCTAGCCACTTGTGTGTTGTGCTCATACACTCTTATATTTGAGCAGGTATTGACATCGTATAAGATGAAAATAGCTGACATCTCATACTCAAATGTTAGTTTTGGTTACACA
Source organism: Phycomyces blakesleeanus NRRL 1555(-) (assembly GCF_001638985.1). Lineage (NCBI taxonomy): Eukaryota > Fungi > Mucoromycota > Mucoromycetes > Mucorales > Phycomycetaceae > Phycomyces > Phycomyces blakesleeanus. The sequence continues at coordinate 2,267,657 of NW_017265135.1, read as the reverse complement.
TATACTATACATATAAACCTAGCCGGGCCATTTTTAGAGACAGTTACACACTCTGCATTGCTGTACGGGTGCGGCGGCATTGTGTACACCATAAATTGTATTACTTTTATCCAGTGATCCAATAAAATTTGTATACAAGCTCTATGTCTGGCTCATATATCCTAAAATATATCATTTAGGCTATTGATAGTAAGAATTGTTATTATTATTATTTTATGAAGTGCGGAAACACAGCATAAACATATCCAAGCTTCAAGGTATCTTAATTATATTCCCATAGACATATCATTGTACCTTTTGATTGGTTGTTATACTTACAGGTACTCGTCCCACCTCTTTTACGTTTAAAGAAAACCCTTCTTGACATTTCTGTAATTTATTGTGCCTGTCTGTAGAGTAGCTAACTACGTGAACTTACCTATCTTTAATTCTCAAACTGTACTATATACACTACGAATAAATGAGGAACTTAGTATATTATTGGTATGATATAATATTTTGTATGTGTACATATATTATTCCATTTGGACACCAAGTCAAGTTTATAGTTTTGTCTCTTTTATGCTCGGGAAAACGTATTTTTATGGAAGGTAATTCAATTCTATTTTGGAGAAGTGGTACAGTTGCTTTTAATTTTACGAATTGTAGCTTTAAAACGACCAACCTTTTTCTTACAGCATCTATTTCACGGATGGTACATACGTTACAGCCACAACCTAAATGTACGGACATGTGCTCAAAGTAGAGCCTTAACATACCTAACTTTTATAGCATACCGGTTTCTAATAGCTGGGATATTAAATATCCTTGACACTTAAAATAAATCTCACTTGAATATTTAAATAACCACAAAATTCAAGTAATAGTACTTCATCTTCTTTCTTTATTTATTTATTTATTTTCTTGAAGTCATTTGAGCCAGAAAGTATGGATCGTGAATGGTTGAAGCTATTTTTTGAGGAAAATTACCCCACTCAAGCAAGTGGGGTTGTTGCAGCAGCCGTGACAGTCATACTTGCTTACAGCATACATTCACTCGTGTCTCTGAGGAAAAAGAATGTAGCCGTCTGGCATCGCAAAGGTTATATGGAGATACCTACTCCTAAAGATAGCTACCCGTATTTTGGTAATAAATAAAGGAATATGATATGTTTGTGTTTGTTTATACTAACTTGTCATATACATATATCATAAAAAATAAACAGGGCATATGTTATCATTGGGGAAAAAACCCTTTCTCCAGCTCGAAAAATGGCATCAAGAGCTTGGTAATTATATAATTCAGGATTTGTGGTATGGCTATTTATTAACATCAAGACCTTTATTCTAGGTCCAGTTGTTCATATTGACATGGGTATTCAGCCATGGGTTCTTATCAGTGATCCCTACATTGCGCACGAACTGTTCGTAAAGAATGAAGTAAAATCGTCTGATAGAATGAGACACGCCTTTACATATGATGTGTACAGCAAAGGTGGAAAGTAAGGATAGTTTAAGGTACAATAAGATTCTTATTCAATACGTTTAGGGGCATAGTTTTCATACCTCCTAATCAAGAATGGAAAAACTGTCGAACAGTTGGTAAGATTTGACATCGTCTTATGAAATATATATTTGTGTTCAGTTACTTACTTTACTTCAAAACGAAGCCGACACTATATTGTCAACAGAAAACATTAAAAACTTTGTCAATATAATTGAAGCTGTGACAGATAATACGATAAACCGCCTTAAAGAAGTTTCAGAGAAGGATGGATCAGTTTCGCCTGTCAAATACATTCAGAAGGCTATCTTTGGAATCATGATCAGTTTGCTTTTTGGAAAGACTCCTGGGTCAATTGAGGACTCTCTTCTAGACAGCATAATATGTATGGCAGAGAATGAGCTGAGACTTGCCGGGCCTTCTGGTGACATTGGGTCATTCCTGCGGTATTCCTCTTGGGTCAACACAGTCACTCGTAAAAATAAAGAGATCAAGTCTGTAGTTGATACAAGAGACAAGGTCTATGGAGAGTTAATCAGCGAGGCCATAGCTGGTGAGACCGATTGTTTGGCCAAGCAGGCTAACCTACTCAAGGAGAAGTATAATCTTGATGAAATGGATTTGATTATTATTATGGGTATGTACTTTTGTTTCTCGCTCTATCTTTTATCCTCTTGACTTTCTTATTAAGTGAGATAAAGAAAGATTGATTGACTCAAAAATTAAAAATAGATGAATTGATTGGAGCTGGTGGGGACACAACTGCTGCATCTGCGTCCTGGCTTTTTGCAATCTTGCCTCGATACCCAGATATTCAAAAGAAAATGGGTGAAGAGATTGATAAGTTTATTGCCAAAAATGGACGTATACCTACATTCTCTGATAGAAAAGAGCTTCCTTATGTGATCGCTGTATTGAGGGAGAATCTTCGCTATAGAAGTGTTACATGTCTTGGACTTCCACATCTTGCTGCTGAGGATGGTACGTGAACTTTGTAACACTTTTTTTCCAAAATTAACTGAATTAGTATAGTTGAGCTTCTCGGATACTACATCCCCAAAGGGACAGTACTTATTAGTAGTATGCCTGCACTGAACATGAATCAAGATGTATTTGATGATCCAAAGGAATTCAACCCGGAAAGATTTCTTGGAGACACGAGTACTTGGTCAGAGTCAACTCAAGGTGACATCCAAAGCCGCAATGTTTTTGCTTTTGGATGGGGAAAGTAAGTACTTTATTTATTAAACTTCAATCGAATGATACTTATTTCCCCCCTTTTTTTCTTCTTCTTTAAAGGCGCTCCTGCCCTGGTGTTAATTTGGTATGTATTGCATTGAGTTGATCTTTATTTGTTTGCTTGTTTATGTTTATAAGTTTGAAACTAACATATGAACATGCATTCACACAAACATAGGCTGAAATGAATGTGTTCAATATTTGTGTACGCACATTTGCGCATTATACAATCGAGCCAACGCTTGGCACAGATGGAAAGCCAAGCTATGCTGATTTGAATGATATTCTGAGCCTGGGAACTCTCTATGGTCCTAATGAATTTTCAGTAAAGATTGTTAAAAGAGCTGTATAAGCATCCTCCTTAATATCACATAAAATAAATACAATGGTCCGTTGGCGACAGCTTAATATAACTTTTCACATACTAGAAGTATTTTGTCGTGAAAATATTAACTGGACTTAATATGTGCCATGTAGTAAAATATAAATAAATAAACAAATAAACAAATAAAACCTCTTTGAAATTGTTAACGAAAGCTCCATGAACTTATGTATATTCAAAGTCTTCAAGGCCTTCTATCTCTTACAAAAATCCTCTAATCCATATAGCTTTTATTTATTTTCTATTATTCAATTTACAGGAATTAGTAATCGTAAAAGTTCAAGAATATAGCCCAAGTCTTTGGGCGAGTTTTATTTTACGAAAAATATGCACACACACATATATATATACTAAAATTGCTTAGCATGCAAAGTATGATTCAACCATCACCAATTGACTTGATCTTGTCCATTATTATTGAATAACCAATTGAATTACTAATAGAATTATCTTTGAAATGGCATGGATTTCTCTTTATGACACCATAATAGTCACTTCCTCATTTAATACACTTTACGATATAACAAAATACTACACTTATATAAAGTCTGTTTTGATATCAAGCTTAGTTTTGAGTTTTTTTTTTCATGAACTTTTAAGGTTGACTTCCCCCTGATTAGTAATGAATACTGTATCTACATAAAGCTGAATTTATTATCCCCGGCTGTTGAACCTTATATGTTTTGGGGAAAAGAACCCTGATTTTAATATATTTCCTGTTTCTAAGGAAAAGTTAATGTGAATTCTATAGTATAATGAATAAAGTCTGTAAGCAATATATTTGCCAGAACACTCCTTTATATTTGAGGCTACAGAGAGATCGAGTTTTCTACTTACTCTATCTGTAAAATCTTAAATAGTTCTGATGTCTTAGATGGACTTGATTGATCATACTCAGTATAATGATAGGGGAATAAAATAAAACTAGCTTTAAACAAGAACAAATATAAGGTTTAACTCCCACACACACACACACATTTAGTATATAAAGCATCATTTATTTTGCCTTTCTTTCTTCTGGCAGCTCTTTGCTAAATTGAAAACAATAACAAGAATAGCAACAATAACAACAATCAAAAATGTTTGTAATGAACACTTTAGACGACAAGACTCTGCTTACAGCCGGGGCTATAGGATTAGGAATCGCGGCTTCTTTTGTCTTTAGTCTATACAATAATACACTCCAAAAACAAAAAAAGGACTCCTTATTGCGTGGAGGACTTAGAGAGGTACCTGTTCCTTCGGAAGGATATCCATATATCGGTAAAATATACTTTTATAGCGTATTAATATAACACATATTTACGCGCGTATATATATATGGTCATATACAAAATTTAAAAATAAAAAGGACATGCTGCGTCTCTGGGAAGTCTGCCGGCAATCACAATAAAAAACTGGCATGAAAAACTAGGTAAGAGGTGGATCCGTGTTTTAGTTAAAGGCTTCTATTGACTCCCTTTTTTCCTTTAATACAGGTCCTCTGATATGCCTTCATATGGGAATCCAACGATGGGTTTTTATAAGTGATCCAAACATTGCTCATCAAATATTTGTTCGAAACGGAATCAAGACATCAGAGAGACAGAAGCATCGCTTCGCACAAGATATTTATGGAAAAGGAGGAAGGTGAGTGTATATATGGATATTAAAGAATAATAATATGCTTATCCAACTTCTTTAGGGGGATCGTTTTCAATCAAACTAGCAAAAAATGGAAAACTACGCGTAGTATGGGTAAGAAGAGCAATAGCTTAAGCAACGCGTATCTATATTTTGTATTCTAATTTCTCTTTAGCTCTTACAATATTATCCCCAAAATATACCGAGCAATTTGAGGGATCTATTGAAAATGTCGCAAAAAAAACCCTTCGAGCGTTAATTGAAATAACAAATACAGAAGGATCTGTGGCACCAAAAGAGCATATCAGAAGAGCAACTTATGGCACAATGTTCAAAGCTATTTTTGGAGAAAGCATCGATCCTTTCAAAAATAATATTATTACCCAGACTCTTGAGATGACAGATAAGGGTGTTACTTACATTCGACCGGAAGCCGATATTGGTTCTTTCTTTCCAATCTTTGCTTGGATCAGTACTTTTATGCACCCTATGAAAGTAGTGGAAGAAGTCACACTTTGGAGAGACACATACTACAAAAATTTAATCGACGAAGCGATAGCTGCAGACTGCAATAGTTTGGTCAAACATGCATATTCCCTCAAAGAAGAGTCTGGACTGGATGATACAGACATACTTGTTATGATAAGTAGGTCAAAAACAGCTATATATATATGCCTCGTAGCCGCACGTTAAATCTTATAAGAATAACACAATTATAATTAGGTGACCTTATGTCTGCAGGTGGAGATACAACTTCGGTATCATTGCATTGGCTTTTAGCGATCTTGTCTCGGTATCCCGATGTTCAAAAGAAAATGGGAGAAGAGATAGATACCTTCATATCCAAAAATAACAGAACACCCTTATATTCAGACCGAGATGAGTTGCCTTACACAGTTGCAACTCTTCGAGAAAATTTGCGCTTTAGGAGCCCAACTACTTTTGGAATCCCCCACTACACATCCACTGATGGTGAGTAGTTTACCTGGTCGGCGTTCTTTTTATACTGACTAAACTTTATACAATCCTTCTCCTCCTCTTCTTCCACTACCTCCTTCCTTTCCCTCCAGTGGAAGCATGTGGATACTTTATTCCTGCTGATACTGTCCTAATCAGTAGTATGCATGCAATGCACATGAACCCCGATGTTTATGACGAACCAGAAAAATTCAAGCCAGAACGATTTTTAGGTGATTCAAGAACATGGAGTGCTTCAAACAATGGAAGTATTGAAGAGCGTGATAATTATTCGTTCGGGTGGGGAAGGTAAAGTTCTCGAGCAGAAAAAAAAAGAAATACATTGCGTACTGACAAAAATAAAATCGATTGTATTGATTATTTATATTAAACGTAGGCGGGTCTGCCCAGGCATCCACTTTGTAAGCTTTCTCTCTCAAATATTAAAACTTAATTACTTGAATAATAATGCTTATATTAATGTAGGCCGAGGTTGAGATATTTGACACAGCGGTTAATATTCTTGCCGCCTGCACTATTGAGCCAGCCATTGATTCAAAAGGACAACCAGAATATGTAAACTTGGATTCAGGTTTAGAAAAAGGAGTTGTATTTGCTCCTGAAGATTACAAGGTCAGATTCATACAAAAAACCAAGAATTCATAGGACAAATCTTCTTGAGATACCTACTGTAAAGATTATGAGCCATAAAATAAAACCATTCTATGCCTACTGCGAAAAAATTGCACTACTACAAATAAATAACTGGCATTAATTCATACATGCTTAACCATGCTGATAAACCTTGCGTCAATTTTGCATACTGGGATGCGTGACCAAGTAAATGATATTATACATATTCCCGGGATAGACTTTACCAATGGGGGCCTCAATTGCTCATCTCAATTGAGTTATACATCAAACTCTTCACGCTACACTTTCCAATCAATCTAAAGAAATTGAATAAAGAATATTGTTTTCTACCAGACAAAAAATATGTAGTATATATAAGAAAATATGCATATATTATTAAAGTTTATCATATGCCATGGTCATCACGATCTTTTTTTATCACTTCTTTGATTCTATCTGGCATACTCGCCACAAGAGTATGGAGAAGTCCTGGATCAAGCAATTCCTATTCCCTAAGAACTCAGGCCTTAAGATCTTGGCTTTTAGAACACACCATATGTGCTCGATAGGGTTCAGATCTGGACTTTGCGAAGGCCAGTAGTCAAACCGCTTAATCTCCCAACGATTTCTCCACCACGTTGTATAGAACTCAATATGGCTGCCATCAATATTTTCTTGAAATTTGGACTTGGTGATATGTTCCCCAGTTAATTTCTTATACCATTGATTGAATCATTGGATAAACAGCTCACATACGCATCTTGGCCTATAGAGCATTTTATAAACCATAATGGCCCAAGGTCACTAGCCCAGAAACAACCCCACACCATCACAGAGCCTTTTCCGTAACTTTATACTGTAAGTGTAAGACGCTCCTTGTACCTCTCCACTTGCTTAAAAATTGCGGATAGATCAGAAACTTTATCCTTCACTGTGAAGCTCGACTTGTCTGACCACACAACCCTACTCCAGTCTTCAATGCTAAAGCTAACTCTAGCTTTGGCCCAACGAAACCAATTATTCTTCTACTCGTAATTTAAGGTTGTCTTCAAAACATGGGTTTAAGAACGGAAGCTTTTTTCCCGTAGGTATCGAATGACTGTCTGTCTAGAGACAATAGCACCAGCATCTTCCAAGTTTGCTCAGTAATGCGCACAGCTCTCAAAAGGAGTACCCCTCACACTCAAACAAACACTCGTAGCGGCTGTTACGCCGAGTATTTTTTAGTTTACCATATCTGATCTTTGGTTTGACTGTTCCAGTAGTCTCTCAATGTTTTATAGTGCTGCTGATTGCTGTCTAAGGGATGTTCATATAGTTTGAAAGGCTCAGTTAAGATATGGCCAGAAACAAATAGTCAGACGGCAAATGTGCCCACCTACCCCCAAATTATGACAGTTAATACCTAGTAGGTGTCTTTTATTTCTGTCTCTCTTATGTTTTTTGAGATGAGATTGGTTTATAAGAAAATAAAAAAAAAGAGAATAAAAAAGAAATGTATACGAAACAATGCTTTTTACATGTAATTTTTATGTCTTGGTTAAGTAACTAAATCTTACTGTCGGAATGTAAACATTTTTATAGATTTCATTGTCAGACCAAATTACACACCAAGGTTTCAATCGCAATTGTAATTTAGCTTGAGTGGCAGTACTGAAGGAATCTCATATTGATTGACAGGTGAAGACAACAATAGATAAAACCTTGAGGGATATTGGCATTATCAATGAAGTATAACTATACCGAAAGAATAAGTAAAATTTATATATAGAGAACACAATAATTATTTCCTAGATTTCTTAAGGATCATCATCAAATTTTCAATATTCTAAAATTTCGGTCTGGTAGTTGTAGATATACCTTGATGTGTTTGAAAGAACTTCTGGCAAAAAGAAGAAGAGCAAATGAACTATTAAATTATACGGTCCAATGTAGTATTATTGATCTTTAAAGTACGTATATTAAATATGTGTATACTCTCAGTAAAATAACTAACAGGCAGAGAATTAAAAGCAGTTTATATATCTTTTTCTTTTTCAATAAAGTCAATCCAGTGAAATTTGCCAGCAAGATTTGAATTTATTGATAGCTTTTGTGACCTCACAAAAAAAGAAACGATCAAGTCGCTTCTTTAAAATTTTAACGTTCTACCACATTTTCTCTCTCTCTCTCCCTCTCCGTCTCACTCTCCACACGAACCTCTTCTACTACCGTAATGGTCAACCTTTCGTTAGACTCCATCAAGGCTGTCATCTTACTTGATGCCGAAGGAAACCGCGTCCTTGCCAAATACTATGGTGCTGATCGCCTTAGTCTGAAAGAGCAAAAAGCATTTGAGAAGGGTCTTTTTGATAAGACCAAGCGAGCACAAGGTAATGAGCCCTTTTATATATATATACACGCAGAACAAACATTATATACACAGTACTTGAAGACTTTAATACACGATATAATTATACAAACCCGCACAAAAGACAGTCTCATTGTGATTTAACAAGTCATCTCTTGACTTTTGTAATGATGAAGATTGTACCTGTGATTGATGCCGAACCCCCTTCTACAAAAAAAAAGAAGATAGAAACAGAATGTAATGTGGAATGCTCAAACTATGTAATGTGTATTATTATTATTATTATTATTATTGTAGGAGAGGTAATCTTGTATGATAACAAAGTTGTCCTGTACCGATCCAATATCGATATATTTTTCTACGTGGTTGGTTCTTTGGAAGAGAATGAATTGATTCTTTTGAGCATGTTAAATGCCTTTTACGATGCTGTTTCTACTTTGTTGAGGTGAGTTGTTGTTAGTTTCTCTTTTTAAGCAAATGAGAATTAGTAGTAGTAATAGTAGTAATTGTAAAGTGAGGAAGGAATAATAAGCAAACAACAACAACAAAAAAGGCAAGCACTTTGATCTAAACTTCTACTGGCTTTATTTTATTAGATTCCAAGTAGAAAAGCGTTCAGTCATGGATAATTTAGATTTGGTTGTGCTTTGCCTGGATGAAACTGTGGATGGAGGGTAAGTAATCAGGGGGTTTTTCTTCTTCTTCTTTTAAATGGGAAAGAATAAGTAAAAGAAGAGGGAATGCACTCACCTGGTTTTATGTACATTAATATTCATATATACTTGCTTACTTTTTATTATTACTGTCACCATTTTAGTATTATTCTGGAAACTGATGCCAACGCTATTGTGAACCGAGTCTCCAAACCTCGTCTTGATGTAGTCGATATTCCTTTTAGTGAGCAAACACTTATGCAAGCATACCAGTCTGCAAGGGACAAATTTGCAAGCCAGATGTTGAGATAATTACAATACCACAAAAGAAAAGAAAAAAGAACATACACCTCTTGCAAATCTATTTTTTTTTACTGTCATTATCACTATTGTTATTCCCATTGAGTTTGAAGTGTTCCATTAGTTAAAGAAGAGGAATTATCAAGTACATACAAAGAAATTGACGATAATATCAAAAAGCAAAGACGATATATAGATGTGTGTGTGTGTGTGTACAAATAGCTTTTTTTTTAAAAAAAAAGGGTGAAGTTGTATATGTGAATATTGTATTAGATAACAACAGGAAACTGGCAAACGATATTACCAGTAATCAATAGTTTGGTTTTTGTTCTTTGTTGGTACATAAGCTTTTCTTTGACTCGATGGATATTGGCATCTTTCTCTCTTATAAATATAAATATATATGTATAAATGAGAAAATTATTATTATTATTATTATTATTATTATTATTTTAAAAAAAAGAATTAAGCTAGTAGCTGCAACTGTGCTGGTTGGAAGTTAGAAGTATTGGTATTGCGAACCAATACAAGCATCTTTGTTTTTCTGTTGTATCTATACAAAAATGTATGTATAAGTTTACAGGTGGATTTTGAAAATACTAATAATCAATAACTTTATAATCTCTTTCCTTACCTATTGTCTAGGTTTCTAATTTCTTGAATACCCAGGGCAGTGCATGCTCCAATACCAAGTCCACCTCCAACAGAAAGTGAAAAGCCTCCATTAGTTAGGTAGCCAATGTGCTGGTTTGGATGATCAGAGGTATCCTACAAACAAGAATCATGATGAGTTTTCTTTCTCTTTGTATCTTTCTATTGACCTCCAATATTTATATACCATTTCTTCATCCGAGTCTGCATCTTCATTTGCGTTTGTGTTTGCGTCTTGATGACCGACCTTTGATTTATTGGTAGAGTTGGGTTCCTTACACTTTTGAGCGTGTTTTTCATATTCTTTTTGATCTTCGATCAGGAAAATCATTGCGTTTGGGTGTGGTTTCCTCCGGCCAGTGTACTTGACACGAACTTTTACAAGAGCATGATCTAAATCAAGGGAGAGTGGACAAGGAAGATCTCGTTTGGACATCTGCGTTGACATCTCCTTCAGCAATTTCTGGGTTGCTTCTTCTTGGGTACGACAAGACAAAAGTAGTGAAATGAGTCGATCGCCCTGTAATAACCAGCACTTTGGGTCTTGAGTCTTTTGGATTTGATGTTCATTCTCGTTCGTGTTCTCATCTTTAACTTTATCTACATCCAATATTTTATTTTTGGAGTTGTCTGTCTTTCCATTGTTGACCAGCCACTCAAAAGGAGCTTCGAATGGATGACTCACACCAAGTTTTTCAAAATTGACGCGCTTCGAGGGAGGTTTCTTTGCCCAGATTGATCTTTCTGTATTTTTGGAAGCAATGCTCTGTGCCTCGTATGCCAAAGTACCCGGTACATCAAAAGGAAATACACCGTGTCCACTTTCGAAATGCATAGCACGGACGTTGTGGAGACCACAGGTTCTTGCGCCTGCAAATACAAATGATTTCCAAAACGCAACACCCCAGCTACGCGGTAAGATAATAGACCATCCTTCGGTAACCTCTATAAGGTTTGCAGAGTTTTTTCCTGTGCTTGTGCCTCCGGAAAATTCTGCACCTCCTCTTTGGATGAGTAAAATTGGAATCTTGCTATCTTTTTCTGTGAATTCAAATTTAACGCCATTGGATTTCTTATAAATTTATAGATCGGGTTAGAACACACACACACACACATATATATATATATATTAATATTACTTGATTTACCTGATCTTCTCGACGTTTATTCAGGTCATTATCCTTTATCTTGTTTTTTTGAATATCTCTTCTAAGCTGCTTATCCCATATGTCAGAGTAAGCAACATCGGTAGGCCATTGTCTGACAATTTGATCGATTCGTAAGTCTGTTTCTTTAGGAATCTGGCTTGTGCGCGGAGGAACTTTTTGGGGGAATCTAGAAAATATATGTATATACTTATTATTAATACACGAAAGAAGAATTGCAATAATAAGACACGCGACTTTAAGATTATATGATCATACTTTATGCGAGGGTCTTGTACTGTCATTCCAAGCACACATCCCGGAGGAAGTGACGAAGATGAACGCAATTGGGAAATATCTCTCCACAACTGGGCACTTTTTTGCTCACGCTCTTCAGTTAATGGGGATGCTTCACAAACAGGATCGAGAATGGATTGTAATAAAGCAGTAGACCGTGGCCCGAAAAGATCAAATCTAACAAGATCACCTCTTTGATCTACTACCTGTAACTCTAATTGAAAGATTGTGATTATACATAAAAAAAAAGATCGAGTGAATGAGCAAGTGAGTGAGCAAATGAGTGTATGATAGGGATAGATTATAGGGGAAAGGACCCTTGTCTCGGATGTGGGTAAGTATACCTTGCATTAATCCTGATTGGTAAGTCTGTACTACATGTCGAATGGAAGTATAGACCTCGTCAAACACAGAGGGATGGACCCACAACCAGATTGTGGCATCATCGCTTTCTGCCTGAGTAGGTCTCCAGAGAAATGTAACAGGACAAACGAGTTTTGTTGGGTATCCGAGGTGTTTGTATATGTTTGTGTGTCCTATACGCTGCCCTTTGGTGTAACTAAATATCGATTTGTATTTGTAATTGTTAGGATAAAGAGAGAACTTGTTTGATTTGATCAATTGATTTTTGGGGTATTTTTTTTTGTTTGTTTGTTTGTTTGTTTGTTTGTTTCTTGTTTTGAAAATAATAATAATGATACTGAAGAAGAAGAAGAAGAAGACAAAGAATAATTACCGGGCACTTCCTACAGAGGCAAGACCAGAATCTGTTATGCTGTTCAGGACTCTCACAATATCACTCATTAGACCAGACATTTCAATGCAACCCATGTAAGAAGCGTCGTGGAGCATAGACAAATGTTTTGATGCTTTATAGGCTGTTCTTTCTGATTTGATATTAGGGTACAATGCCTAATATTATTAGCGTTAGTCTGGTTTGAATTGAATTCAATTGAGTTGATTCTTGGGAGGAGGAGGAGGAGGGTTTCATCTTTTATTTATTTAATTTAATTTAATTTTACTCACCAGACGATATCCCCAAATATCAGTCATCTTCATCCGCTTTGTGTGCCACATATGTGTTTCTAACCATTTCTTATTGCCTATAGACAGCATGCATTGTTTAGAGACCAAGCGCCTTATTTTATTGCTTATAACATTATTATTATCATCATTATTGTATAGTACAATACAATAATATATATATATATATATACACGCTTTATTGGTGTCTCACCTTGTCGTCTCAAGTATTCTTCAACTAGTGATTTTGGTCTTGGTTTTCGCATTCTACGTCTCATTTTGGTTGGATTTGGTGCACTCAAAGCCATCTGAATAATACGCATAAAAAGAAAAATCAATAAATTCATTATTCAAAACATACACATAAAAAATATCTGTCTGTTTTGCATTTTACTATTAAATTACTTCTTGAGTTGCTTTTACTCTCAATCGAAGAGGCAGTCGGTTGATGTTGTGACTAGCTGCACGTCGTCTAAGGCCTCGAGGAAGAGACTGAAATGCCAATGTGGTGATGGCAAAGCTATAAGCATATATTGGAACGAATAAATTTACATGAATTAATATATATATATATTACCTTGCTTTTCGAATTGATGATTGAAGTGAATTTATTTCATTGATATGAGCCGATGCTAGTTGCTTTTCATTGATTGGTGAACCGATCAAAAGGGGTCCGTCTAATGTTCCATGTCAGTCATTCAGTCTTTGCTTAATTTTCGTTTTCGTTTTCGTTTTTTTTTGTATTTTTCTTTTCTTAATTTGTAAATTGGTTGGTTAAAATAATTGTAAGAGATAACAAGATAAGAAGGTAGTAATGTAGTAATTCTGACCATCATTAGTTTTTCGAAAACCATTCCACTTATTGGGACCTATTTGTCTGGCATCGCGATTCTTGGCTAATGATAAAAAACTGTCACTATAAAAAAAAATTCGGTTTTTTTTTTTTCCTAAATCGAGCTTGTCCTTGCTTTCTCTTCTTTTTATCTTACTCCTAAATCTCTATTTCCTAACCTCTTCTTTTCTCTTTGCCGGTGAGACTATCATTGTCTTCTAAAGGTCTTTTTCCATTGTTACTCGATGACATTTGTGATAATAGAGAAATTAAAACAGAGGAGAAAGAATTATTATAATTTCAATAAGCGAGACAAAAATAAAATAAAATAAAATGTCAAAATTGGAAACATAAAGTGGTTTTGGACTGCTTTTAACATTTCGGATCTTTTTTTCTTTTTTTTTTTCTTTTTTTTTTCTTAATCTGTCAGTGTAATAATTCACACGAATTACCTACAAAAAAAATGTTATTATTGGTTTGAAGTATAACGATTCATTAATTAATTCATTTGATAAACTACAAAGCAAAAAGATTGGGTTTTTCTTCTTCTTCTTCTTCTTAGTTTGGTACTAATAGACTGATTACAAGAAGTGGGCACTTTTTCTTTAAATAAAATAAAATAAAATAAATTATGCTTTATTATTGTTATTGTGCGTAGTGTAGAATAGGTTCGCCATGCGTTTATTTCCTATTTCATCTGCAGTTTGTTTGTCATACAGAGAATTGATAAAGAACCACAAGTCCATGGAAGGGGTGCCCAGAGTCTTTTTTTTTCTTTTTTTTTTTTCTTGTAGATAATATTGATAATATTGTTGTGTGTTTTTTTTACACAAACCCTCTGGTATTTTGTAATTGCTCCTCTAGTAACACAAGATTGCTATGTAGTAGATTATAAGCATCCCATGGTTGGAGCAACGTAGATCACAGAAAATACACAGAAGATCAAGTTATTGTATGTATGAATTTTTGAAAAACATATCTATCGATTATCTAAATAACATTGACGATTCTTGTCCAGACACACAAACACAAATACATACATACATACATACATACATACATATACAGGCGCTTTTGTTTTTGTTTTTGTTTTTTGTTTTTTGTTTTTTTTCTGAGATGACAAATGAATTGAGTGGGCGATAAACTTGGAAGATGGCGTATACATGCAAAAGGTACAGGAATAATGCTTTGTATTTTCATAGGGGAAGAAGGGGAAGAGGAAGGGGGTTATGGAAGGGTGATATTGATCCCTAATTTTATTTTATTATAAAAAATATATAAAAGTGGCAAAAATGATATTAAGATAATCTATATATATTGGTTAGTTCTTTTTGTGGCTTTCCAAGGGGGTTATACTTTTTTAGAGTAGAAGGAGTCAAAGGAGTCAAAGGAGTAGGAGTATATGAGTAGAAGGAGTGATAAAGAAAGTAGGTACAAAAGAAAGAAAGCAAGAAAGAAAGAAAGAGATGGAAATTTTTTGTGTAGAAGATTTGAATGATAGGATTTGTAGCCATAGTTACCCACGCGTGATGAGCCGCCTTTTTTTTGGGTTTTTTTTAGGGTGCTCCTGATTGTAAGCGTGGTACGACAAGCTAGTTCCGAGTTTTGTTCGAACAAGAAGAACAATATTATTATTTTTATTATCTTTTACTCATCTTTAGACAGTTGACAAAAAAAAACAGTAAGGAAGTGTTTTTTTTTGTCTATCTATCTACTTATCTGTATATTTTTTTTTCCATTTATCACTATGAGCCTATTCGATGTCACTCTTTGGCATGCATAATACACTACATCAATTAATCTCTTCAGGAAACAAGGAACAAAATATAGAATAGAATAATGACATTTATAAATACACACTATATACAGACACTACATGTACAGACACAGATAAATATATAAATATATACATTTACACAATTATATACTGTACATTTTTCAGGGGTGGTGGTAGTAGTGGTAGGGACCTATTATTCCACAAGCACACACACATATATATATATATATACTTAAAATATTATTATTATCGTATAATAAAGTGTCTACTCTTGCGCCATTGACTTTCTATTGGAACCCACACTATACACCCCCTTTGTATCTCCCCCCCTCTCTAATATCATCCCAATAGTCTTGACTATATCCATGTGTTTACAATGTAACCGTTCTTCTGACCAATAAGCTGTGCAGGTAAAACAAAAAAAAGAGAGAGAGAGAGAGAAAAAAAGCCTGACTCCAAAATATAAAATATAGATATATAAAAAGAAACACCTTTATGAATCAACCGTGATACAAAAAAAAGCAGGGATACCATGGCATGATAAAAAAAAAGCAAAATGTATTCAGCCCTTGTAAATGACTGCATAAAGATATATCTGGCCAGCCTAAAGATCATTTATATGTATACGGGTGTAGTTAATTGATTGATTGAGTGATTGATCGATTGATCGATTTATCCTTTGCTTGCTTGTTCGATTGGTTGCTTAGTTACAGATTGGAACTATTTCTAACATCATTTGGTGTCAAAACCAAAAACCAAAAAAAAAGAAGTATAAAAGATGCTTGTTTCATTACTACTTTGTTGTTGTTGTTGTTGTTGTTGTTGGTGATAAATTTATGTATATGTATATATATATATATATATTGTGTGTGTGTGTGTGTATGTCAAAAAGGTTGGATCCGACTGCATGGACAAAGTAAAGTATCTTTGAATATTAATCAATTCTCCCCTGTTTTCCAATACAATTTCTCATATTCTTTTTTAGGATTTGCCAAAACAGTTGCCACAAACACACCCGTTTAAAATATAGAGAATAATATATATATATATATATCTAAATATCTACATATCTATATATCTATACATGTATACATACATACAAATACATACATACAAATACATAAATACACACCTAAATACAGACACACATAAATACATATATACTTGTAAGTATTAACGTGTATATATCCAAACAGCCATACAGACAATACAGAGCCACACAGAACCGTATAGCCTTGGAGTCAGGTAAATAAAGATAGTTAGATAGGTAGAGATAGTAAGTGATTCTATTTTTCCCTTTAACCCCGTGTCTTTTTTTTTTTTTTTTTTTCTTCTTCTAAAAACAACAATTTTATTTTTAATTTTTAATTTATTTATTATTATTTATTTTTTTTAGTTTAAAAGCTCAAGCCAGTCGCACTTGACATATAATTTGCTCCTTTCTCTGACAGTGAACACAATCATCTCAATTATACGCACACATAATATTTTTTTTTATATATCTACGTACATACTGACTCAACCTTAGACACCAAAAGCTCTTTCTTCTTCTTATCACTTTACCATTAAACATCAATGAGCTTTGAAATCGACCAATCCATGCAGTTTGTTGTCCAGCCACAATCACTCAAAAGTGACATACGTGCCTTCTCTCCAGAATTCTATCACAATCATGCCGACTCTCCTACCTACAGTGTCACTAGCAACGCCACAAACAGTTCATTTGGCTCTCTGAAGAAAACACCCAGTCTAGACGGAAGCATATCTTTTGGAATAGACAATCCAGAAGTATACTACACCTACAACGAACTTATCACCGTCAAACCAAACCCTAGACATTCCCCACACTTTGACCTTGCTCCGAATCCCTCTAGTCCGATCAGGCGAGTGGGGCAGTCGGCCGCCATAAAGTGCGAACTCATGTCACCACTTCCGGATCCATGCTACTACGACCCCTACCCTGACCAATACTATTCTGCAGGGCCAGGTGCTATTTCTGCTTCTGCTTCTGCTGCTGCTGCTGCTGCTGCTGTTAATGCTAATGTTGCTGCTTCTGCTTCTGCTTCTGCTTCTGTTTCTGCGTCTTCTTCTGCTAATGCTTCTATATATGTATCTGCATCTGCCGCTGCTTCTACCGCTGTTTCTTCTTTTTCCTCTTCTTCTTCCTGTTCTTCTTCTTCTGGTCCTGCCGTTGCAAATGCCAGTCTCCACCAGACGGTATCCTTTCCGACGCCACCAGGATCCGACACCACGCCACCTATTATTAATGACCGATGGTGTATAAAAACAGAACACCCCGTAAATACCAACACCAGTACCAACACCAGTTTATGCACAGCCACCCCGTGTGGCTATCCGTGTGGTTACAATTACCAGTCAAATTATCGATCCTGGTATCATGAACAACAACAGCAGCAGCAAATACAAATACAAACGCAATCTTGTGTTCAGACATGTTGCTCACAATCTTTATCATCACCACCTGGCTGTCTGTCCGATCCTTCCTCACTCGATCACCAAAATATTCAATACCGCAATTGTGCACCGAATCGTATTCCATTTACTTCAGACATCATCATCAATAATAATAGTAATAGCAGTAGCAATCACAATACTCATATCAATAGCCACAACAATCCTGCAAATTTTGGCTACCATCATCAACCCACAAATTCATGCCACTCAGTCAATGCTGCTTACTCTCCGTGTGGAAGTCCATATCCAGGACCAACGATGCAGAACCGGCCGCTTCAGCACATCGTCTCTCCTTACATCAACGACGATTACATCATCCCAAAAACTGAATATTGCCAAGACATAAATTCCAACGGCTTTACTCCCTTGCGTGGTGTCAGCTCAAAGGCTAGCAGTACGCCTCCCAGAAGATACAAATGTTCTCTCTGCATCAAACGCTTCACCCGGCCCAGTTCTCTGGCAACACACATGCATAGTCACACAGGAGAGGTTAATATTCTTTCAAATTTATTTTATTTTATATATCTTTCTTTACACATGTATAGTTCTATGTAGTATGTAGCTGGAGTACAGAAAAAATATTAATTATATTTATTTATTTATTTATTTATTTATTTATTTAGAAACCTTACAAGTGTTCCGTGGATGGCTGTGGCCGAAGATTCTCCGTTGTAAGCAATTTACGACGCCATGCCAAGATTCACTTTGGAAATGTTCAGTGAAGAAGCCCAGACCCGATGAAAATGAACACATAAATCACATATTTACTCTCTTTATTCATTCATTCATTTACTCATTTACTCATCTACTCACTCACACCCCCCCAAAAAAGAAAGAAAAAAAGAAAGAAACTTTATAGGAATAGGAATCGTATCTTTAAAATCAAACTCCACACTTGTCCCTTGTCCTGTATTTCTTCAACCCCCCCTTACTCACTCTCCCTTCTCTCTCTCTCCCCTTTCCATTACATCCCCTGTTTTTTTTCCCTTTATTATTATTTATTTATATATCTTTTATATATATATATATATATATATACATTGTTTTTTTTCGGATGTTGCTGGAATATGGTAATACGCTTAAGCGGAATACTCTGACCCGGTCAACTTCTAGCACTTGTAAATTATTCAACCACATCTCCCTTATTTTACATTTCTTCTTTTGCTTCTTGTGTATGTAACTTTCATCTTTCTCTTTATTTTTCTTATATTTATTTATTATCATTATTACTACTATTACTATTCTTATTGGCATTATTGACATTCAAATAATACACATTTATTTTTATAGTATAATAATAATAACACATTTGTAACGAATCAACCAAGCAAAGAAAAAGAAAAGAAAAATAACAACAACAACAACAACAACAACAAACTTCAATAGAAATCAATACAAAATATAGATATATAGATATATTTATATCAATCAATTGATTAAAACCCCTTAAAATTTCCTTTTTTTCCTTTCCTTTCTACCACTATTATTATTATTATTATTATATCAAGGAGAGATAGGAGGGGGGGGGGAGGGTTCTCTCTCTCTATCTCTATATTAAAAAAAAATTTACGAGTAAATTCGAAAGACTCGTGACTTTTGTAAAAAAAAAACCAAATCGTAACTTTGGTAAAATAATCGTACTTTTATAAAGTCCGACTGTATGTTACTAAATTTAGAATACTTTAAACCTATTTTGGCATCTAAAACTAATATTTAAATAAATGTATATATTATATATATATATATATTGCTTTTGTGGTCCTTACCACCACCATACTGATCAAAATCCACTCAAGAATAATAATAATAAGAAAATAATAATAAAAAAAAAGCATATAGACTGTTTGGTGGCCCTTCTGTCGTTTGTATACTTCCAAAAACCGTAATTTGATTCTAAACATTTGCAGACCCCTTCCCCCCCCCCCCCCTTCAAGCAGGGTAGATGAAAAGAAAAAAGAAATGGCCCATTAAATACTTGACGTTATATTAGAGAGTATCTTGACCCGATGTGTAGCTTATACTAAATAACCATACCTTTCAATTATTTAGCAAATTTTTCACAATAATATAATCATCTTTATTACTTTACTTCATTTTATAATCTGGCTATTTTTTAAGTTTATATTACTATATTTGGAAGATATAATATATATCTTTTTGCTCTTGATAATTTGTTCTGTATGATGGTAAACACCATTATTTATTTAATTGGTAAAGAAATACACAATTGTCCAAAGAAGAAGAAGAAGAAGAAGAAGAAAAAAAGAGAAAGAGAAACCCAGGAAATCAACACGTCAAATAGAAAAGTTACAGTCATTGGTAATAATAATAACAACAAATAAATAGAATCTTTCATAGAATTCTTATCGTTATTTTAACTTTTGAATAGTGCCGAATAATGTACTTCACTGTACAGTACAAGGTGAGTAAGTGAATAAATGGGTTTGTGTGTATTTCTTTTTTTCTTTTTTCTATTAAAAATAATAATAAAATAGCGGCATATAAAATATGGTCGGGGATTACATTGCATTTATTCTTGTCACAATTATTTAAAATACAGAATGTCCGCCTTATTTTATATAAAGAAGAAAAAACAAATGTTGTACACTAGAAAAATGCTGATTTGTTTTTTTTTCTCTCTTTTTCTTTCTTTCTCCATAATTCACCCAATGAGTACACATTCTTATATACAAGGGTGAGAAAGGGGGTGCTGTCAAAATAATGTTAAGATCCGATTCTTCATAGAATAACGTCGTTGATAACCAGGGCAACTGTTTTTTTATTTTCTTTATATTTAATAGTCAAACCCTTAGTCTAATAAAGAAGATTTACTTTTTATATACACATGCATAAAAGGTTAAGCAAGGAAGAATAGACTAAATATTGGAGTACATGGTGTAGATACTTGTAATAAAAATCCTAGTCAAACTCTGAAAGGGGGGACCCTACATGGTCTTTAGTTTTCTTTTTCTTTATCTTTAAAGATACTTTGAATGAAATGTAAAAATTACTATGTATCTACAGGTGAACAAGAAAAGAGAGAAAGACAAAAGAGTAGGTCTTTAGATAAAATGCTTTAATCATCCAAGCACATATTGATGCATGCCTCAATAAAAATATAAATGTCGTACCACTTTCCACCTTGGTATCTTTCAGCTAAATATATGTATCTCCCCCGTTTCTCTTTCTTTCTTTCTTTCTTCTCCCCCTGTCTCCTTCCCAAGACATCTGAATATGTAAAGTAAATAGTGTAATAGTTTACTAAATTGCTCAATAAATATAATCAAAACGAGTGAACACTGAATATTAAAAGGCTTTGGACTATTATTATCATTTAAACTATCGGCATAGCAAGGATTAGCAGAGTTTATTCAAAAAAATATAATAACAATACTAGGAAATCACAGTCATTTTCTCTTTTTTTCCCCTTGTGGTACAGCGATGTACAGACCCGGTGCCGTCAAATGCAAACTTTTGATGACTCTCCGACCGTGCCTTTAATATGATCTTTCTCTTTTTTTTTGTCTATATTATTATTATTATTTTCAGACGGTCTATACCATAAGACTCTGTTTTATAATGTAACGTATACATATGCACTATTCATATATTCTTTTAAAGCCCAAAAGTCCAAGTTGAGCACATAAAAACCACAAACCAAAGAATGTCAAGACCTTTTATTATTTATTACTAGTATTCTGAAGCATCTATACTAATTTTTTTATTACTGTGTGCAGCATTAAATAAACTTCGCCTTTTATTCTTCTTCTTTAGCTTCTATAGAACCTTAGCTTTGTCTGTACACAGCTCCTCGTGTTAGATTTCTCTTTGCTACTTCTCCCGGACCGATCCCATATCTACCCGTTCAATAAAATCTGAGTCTCTCATCAAAATTTGAATTTGTATATTTTATTATTCTTATTATTGCTATCAATTGTGATTGGTTTTGGATATAAGACTTATTTCCTTCTTTCTTTATATATATATATGTCGGATGATTGGGACCATACCTATTCACTTTTGATCCCACCATTATTTGTCATTACTTAGTGTACTTAACCACCTACCTATCGACACTCTCAATAAGGAAAGGCCTAATGATTGACCTGTACTGAGACGGATTGCCGATCCTAGTACAATCCTGACACAGTTTCAGTCTGACGATCTTGTTGATTGCTAAAAGAGTGTATAGCACAGACGCTCATAGTTTATGCAGATAATCACCTTTGGTAACACGATTCCTACAATTTTCTATATTGACTTGCACATGAGCTTTAAAGATAAAAAAGATATATATATATACACACACATATATATATATATGTATAGAGCGAATGACAATTAACAATTCTACATTTGGTCCAATTAATAGAACTCCATACATATTTAAGCTTTAATCAACACGCCTTTATCTTCTCCTATTTGCTATAGCAGTTTCAACAGCTAAACTCTTTTCAAATTAATGAGGTGCTATAGTATCACAGCTTTTGGGAGAGAGGGTAGTAAAAAAAAAATACTATATAAATAAATGCTTTGCGTTTTATAGTGTTTAAACTTGATATTGAGACAAGTTATATATATATATTCTTACTTGTAAAAATCTAAACTCTTTTTGGAGGAAAACTGTGTTCGAGACGGTGATGCGTATATGCTGTTGTTAATTTTATTTAAGATCTTGAATTTTTTTTTCTTTTAAAGAATTGACGTTGTGTTGCCATATCATTCTACAGCTTTTCCAAGTGAGAACGTTATGATTCAATCCGGTGTAAGCTCCAGTAAAAGCTATTTGATTATACGAATGGCAAAGTTTGTACTTACAAAATTTATTAGATACAACCATAAAATAAACAGCAGATGAATGTAGTAACCAATCCAATGTTCTGCTACCACTAAAATTATATATTTTGGAACTGCCTGTACTTTAGATTCCTTTCCTTTCCTTTTATGTTCTCTTAGACTTATTGTATTTTCTACCACAATTGATCAAAACTATTGACATTTATTGTCTAGCTCTTTGGGTATCTTAATATAAAGAGAGGTACCTCATTATTGTTAAAGACCAATTGAACTTAAAGATGCCTTGAAGATGCCTCAGATGCTGACTAACCTAGTGGAGATATGCAGAGATAGATCCAATTGTTTCTTTTCCGTCGATATATACTATAAATCTGTGCTCATTCCTTCAGCGACAATTTTCTATCTCTATCTCTATCTCTCTTTTTATGTCTTTTGGATCTCAGTACACGTTACATGATTTCTTGGTAGAGTATCCTCTGCCTTGATGAGAGAATTCATCATCCTCATAAGATACAGCAAAATTCAAACCCACTTTTTTGCTTAATATCCTTGTCGTCTCGATTTGCAAGTTGAAGCACTTTGTTACGATTTATGTAGCATTATTGCAACACCGACAGAAGGCACAAACGAGTAAAAATAAAATAAATAAAAAAATCGAGTTTTAATAACAGATCTTGCGTTATATATATGGAGTGCGAAACTTTCAAACGTAAATAAAACGGCGATTTAAATTCCAATGGTGCTTTACCTTTTTTCTCAATTGAGGACATTTAATGGAAACTGATAAGCTTTCACACCTGCTGCTGAGTTGCCTTTATTTTTTATTGGGTTATAGTAAAACTCATTTGTAAGGCGCATTTTTGGAGATAAAGTTTTTTTCTTTTTAATATATATTTAAACAAAAAGTAGAGCATACATTATATATATATATATATAAAAAGAATAGTGCCAAGATGTTTAACATTATCCTTAATAGCCTAAGAATACTTTTATGTACTGTTTATTCAAAAAAGAAGATTTGCTCATAATGATTAATCTCTTTAAAAATGCGCCTTGTATTCTCGAATTGTACGCCTTACAAATTTATTTGTTTTACTATGATAATAAAAAAAAAAGTATTTTTTTCTTTAGCAGTCCTGTTTTCCACTAGATAACGCACGGTCTAATTATAATAATAATTTTGTAAATTGCTGCAGATGATACTATTATTTAAGAAAACAGGGAGTAAGATAATAGATCAGTATAAAGTTGTTCACGGGATAATTTTATTTCATATAACGAGCAGTTCTATTTCGTTATTATTAGTATTATCTTTATTGCAGAATAATTACAATATGAATAGATTGAAGAAGAAGAAGACGAAGACAAGATCGCGGCCCCCACTTACTGGAATTTCTACTGTTAGTTATAAATAAAGAAAGCCGCATGAATGTAAAAGAAAGAAAAAATATGTAGAAAGACATACATACACATATACAAGAAGAGAATGACATCAAACTACAGGCCCTTTTTTTATTTATTTATTTATTTCTTATCATTATCATTATCATTAACAGTAGTGTTAGTGTTAGTGTTAATGTTAATGTTATTAAAAAATAATAATCGATCAAATGTGATTTGGCTTACTTTATTTGACTGAATATATCTCATCTCATTTGCCTCTTTTGATTAATGATTATAATAGTAATAAGTACTAACAAAATCTTTATCTGACTACAAATCCTCGTTATATTATTTTTGTGCTTCTAATCAGAGCTCATCCTTTTTATTTTTATTTATTTTTTAACGCCCTTAATACAAAGGCAGCAAAAGTGAGGGGACAAGAGAGGAGAAAAAGAGAAAAGAATACATCCCTTAAAGTATAACTATAGCCAGAACTAAGCTCTCTAGATCCAACAGAGCGGTTTATTTTCGGAATGCATCCGAGATTCGTTTTTTTATTATTATTGTTTTTAATAAATAAATATGTATTGAATATTGAATAGACTAAACACAGGTTGTGCGTAAGTTTATGTACATACATATTATACGCAATATACTTCCTTCTTTATTTCTGTCTTTTTAAAAGTCATTCAAGAGGCCGAATACATTAAAATAACCCGAACAGGAGTAAAAGATGATTTTCCTTTTATGCTTGTGCGCCTATGCGCCTGTGTACATGTATACTTGCGTACCTGTGTATCTGTAAAATTTGTGACACAGATCCAGTACTCAATAGCCACAGATTCCATGATTATATAGCCAGTTCGATCCACATGACATGGCATAGTATAATATAGTACATATCTTATAAGATCATTTCCAAACTACCTGTTATTTATTTGATACAATTAGAAGACCTGTCTTATTTCACGCACGCCTATTTCAGTTTGTGATACAAATTATATAAGCCTAGATTTTATTAGTGAATACAAAATCCCATTAAAGAAAGCAACAAAAAAGAAAGACCAACCTTGATTTTCTTGTACATATTCATACAGCTATGTTAATATTTCATATCAATTATGTTATTTCGCTGTACGTATCGTGGAATCGCTGTATTATTTAGCAGTATACCCATATATATATATATAAAAATAAAAGTACTTGGGATGAGAGAACTAGAGTACTTTTATTTTAAATGATGAGGATTTGAGTTATTTATGATAAGAGATTTTTATAAGGTAAAACAATAAAGTACTACTATCAGCTTTGTGCTTGGTGTGCTCAAGATGTTAACTATTTAGTACATAGCTTTGAGTAATGTTCTTATATATTCTTAACCTTATCCTTTCCCTATCTCTAATCTCCGTTCAATTAAGCATTTTTATGGAATTTTACAGGCTGCACGCAAAGTGGGACACTATGCAAATAAAATACAGAAAAAAAAAGGTAATAATGCTATACATTGCTATTAGATATTTACATACAATTATTAAGCCTTAAAGAAGTCTAGTAAACAGTAAATTGATTATAAAACATACTTCAGAGAAAAAAAAAAGTCCTTAAAAACAAAGCAATAACTCTTGTAACTACTCAATTAGTCTGTAATATATAGAGTTGCCCAATCTCTCGATATGTTATCCTTACTATCAAGGCATCAGTACTAGAAGCCGGACTTACACCAAAGTTACTTGGACCTTTTAAGGCCTGGCATCTAAAGTATATATAATAACCATCGACTTTTCATTACTGTGTGTATATACTGGTAATTTAGCGTTTGACTTATCCTTAAATCCTAATTGAACTAATTAAGTGTTCTTTGTCGAGGTTGTTGTTTCATTGATCAATCGTCGCATTACCACTTACCGAATAACTGGGAAAATGATGGAATTAAAAGCCAAATTACCGTTTCATAAATGCTTACTTTATTGCAAGTGTCTACCCTCGTATATGTAGAGATATATATATATCAAACATTTATAAAGTTGGTGTATACAAGACCATAAAAAATCAACACAACCTATATAAAGCCGAAGCTCTGGCAGAATCGCTATAGAGTGACCAGTAACTTGCTCTATGTAAAACGAAGACATACATTATATCACAGCTCTTATATATATATATATTAATAATCTGCCCAAAACTATATTTATTATAAATATATATACTATAATATCATAGCTTCTTCTGATAATCACTTCTTTGTACTATTTCGTATGTTTCAACTCCCAAAATATATTAATCATCAGCTTTTCAATTGCTTCCTCTTCATCGATCCTCTTTTTTTTTGTATTTTATTGATCTGCTGTCATTTTCTGAATGCAGCTTTTAAAATATTGTAAAATTAGACTTAATTGGACAAAGAGGGATTTAGAAATGGGGAAGAAGAGATAAAAAAATATAAAAAGGTCAAGATTTGAGAGAGAAAGAGAGAGAGAGAGAAGGAACCAGAAATATTGAAGAGAAATCCTTAAACTAGTGCTATTTTGTGTTTCTCTATTACGGTAAATGCCTTTGTAGCTAACACTTCAATGAGCAAAAATTGCTTATTAAAAGCAAACTTCCAGTAAGCACTCCATATAACCTTGACAGTAGTTGTGAAAACAAAAATCTGAAGGACCTGATGAGAGGAGTGTTGTTGAAAAGTACCTAGAGTCAAAAGAAGGCATATGTCATCGAGGCTCAAAATCATATAGAAGCAAAATAGGAGAATATTCCACACACGGCATTTGATAGGGCAGTCAAAGAAGCAGTGATATTGATTTTCGGTAGTGCAATTATAAAAAAAAACTTATAGACATTGTCTTGTTGGTATTTGATCAAATACCATTTTCCACCGGAATTTTCTGACAGTAGTAACTATTCATAGGGCTTGGTCTTTATGTTATAGATAAAGTGATATCATGATCATGTTTTACAATATTTTGAGGATAGTATGGATATCATATCTGAGCAAGTTAAACATGTGGGGAACAATGGTTGATTTAAAGAGTAATGTTTTCCAAATCAAGATCCCGGTGTAGCGAAGTTCAGAGGAGCAACCCAGGCAGAAATTGCTAGAATATACATCCTAAAACTGGGTCATCGTGCTACCTGAGAACCCATTTTCAGGAGCTTTAGCGTCATTGACTTGAAAAATATTGCTTATTTTCATGATTTTTCATCAACATTTAGACAAGACATCGGCTTTTATTTAGCAAACCTGACATCTCCACTTATATCAGCGAATATCTAGTTAACGAATGTATGTCAAATGATTTATTGCTCAATTTCGACCCAAAATATGGCTTGGTTATAGAAGCCTGGGCATTAACTTGCAACAAATATCACGAGTCAATCAAGGGTCTAGAAATTGGACAGCTACTTCACAAACATGGCTTTAATGCTTGTTTGATCGATGAAATTTTGTTCGTCTAAGCACTGTTTTACATAATCCCAGTGACATATTAAAAGGTATGGCTCTAAAAGAGAATAACAAAAGGGATAGTACAAGAGGTGGTATTAAAATGTGTATACATCATCGATCTACAACAGCAAATGAATAAGACAACATAAACTGCTATTTGAGAAACCAATTGGAAATTTAGAATATACTCTTGTATTTATCTTCTCTAAATTGATTACAATTACCTTTTAGGTCCCCTCAAGTTGGAATAGATCAATTTAATCCAGACTAATTGCATTGCACATAATGTAATATATAAGATTCCCAAATATTAGATTTGTTATTGTTTTAAATGTCTTGTAAACAGTTTCATCTATTCAAATGAAAGTAGTTTTTTTTTCTTTAAACGCAAATCTATTTATTTGACGCAATATTTTTCACAATATTTATTTGTGTGTGTACATATATAAAACACGCTTATTGCTTTGGGGAAAGGCACAGAACTGCGAGTATTGATCTTATAATAAAGATCCCTTCTTTTATTTTATCCATGTAACCCAATAAAAATTGTGGATAACAAGGGATATGTAAGGAAAAAAAATAGGGCATGCTTGTTTTAGGTTCTATTTTTTTCTTTTGTAAGCCGATGCCGAGCCAGCTTAGTTCTCTACAAAATCATTATCATACAGCCATAAAGTAAAATACCCCCAAAGAAAGAAAAGAAGAAAGAAATTAAGAAATAAAGAAATCTAAGTAAGCAAAGCAAGGGTTGTTGTTTTGTGTGTGTGTGTTTTAACCCTTTGTTGAGCGCGTTCACTCTTGTCTACTCAATCAATAACTCGCTCTATCTGTCTGGGTGTCTCTCTGCTGCTTGGTGGTTGGTCCTTCCATTAAACCCACCCCTTCCCTCCTCATTCTCCTCCTTCTCCTCTAAATCTTCTCTCTTTCTCTCTATCTCTCTCTCTCTTTCACTTTTCCACCTCTTCTTTTCTTCTTACTCCACTTCTTCCTCTATTTCTACATAAACTTTTTTTTGGTTGCTTATTACAGTCTTTTGACCCAGTCTTTGACCTTGCAATTAGTTCTTTCTTCCTTTTGGCTGGTGTGCTAGCCGTCTTTTTTTATTTTTCTATCTATCGTTTCGTAATTACCTTTTGGTAGTCATTAGGGTAGAAAGCAACAGGTTTTCTGCATAGTCACGCCATTACGACAACATTTATGTCATTGACCAAAATACAATCTAATCAAAGATGTTAAACAGCATAATGTTTATCGAAGAGAAACCGCAATCCACTAGATCATCTACCGTAGAAACAACCCAAAGTCTAGCAATCTCATCTCGTCCGGAAAGTCCAGTACCAATGGTCATGTCAATTGATGAATCAAAAAATAAACTTGACAGTCTCAACACAGGAGTATCTTCGGACAGTCTCTGTATTCCCTTAAAAACACCATTGAGTCCGACCCCCTCTGAAGCAGTCCGTGACAAATATTACCAGTCCCATGAGTATTATGCACCTGGATCTCCAGATACCCAAAGTACTGCATCACCGCGGCGTCTACCATCCCAAGAGGTCTTGTGTGATCCTATGGATGAAGAAGAAAGTCTTCCCCGTCCTGGAGGTGCAATTACCTTTGCACCCCTGAAACCACCACCTTGCCAGTTTAGCATTCAAAGTTCGAGTGACACCAACTCGATTATCTCCCTCAGGACATTCAACGAGACGGATGACACGCGATCGAACTCCAGTATGCGCACCATCGACAGTTTCAGTCTAGACAAACCTAAAGAAGAAAAACAAAGAACCAGCGGAGGATCATCGCCGTGCGATTCGGATTCTGGATTAAAACCCGACATAATTGTCGAAGAAGAATGGCGAGAAGACGGAGCAGGAGGAGATCAACCTGAAAATCGCAAGAGTGCCAGTCCAGTTATCGGTAACTCTTCTAGCCTATTATCACGACTGTCAAAGACAACCGCGCCTATGCGCGCTAAGCTGTCTGCGATATCACGCAGCACCAGTAAGTGATCCAGGTAACCATGCGAGCCCAAGAATCTTAGGTTATTTAATCCTTTCTCTCTCTCTCTCTCTCTCTCTACTTTATTATCATTATTATTATTATTACTACTGTCGCTATTATCGCTATTATGATTACGATCCAAATCCTTCCTCCCTTTGCCCCTTTTTTATTTTTATTTTTATCTTTATCTTTATTATTTTTCATCCAGACCATCTTCATCTTGACCGATCTCATTCTACCTCGTTGTCGATTCCACTCAGAAGGTCTGCAGAAAGTGTGCGAGATATTGCAGGCTTACCACTGAAATCCGGAAATAGAGCCAAAGGAGAACGATCCCAGTCATTTTCATTAGATAAGTCGCTGCTGCCCGACAGATTTAGACAGGAAGAACCTCCTACAATTAATGCCGCTCTTTTGTCTAATGTCGCACAAGCCTTCAAAGAACAAATCATTTTTGCTACTCGGGCCAAGGACAGCTTCACGCATGAGAATGCGTTCGACGGAAAGGAAGCAGTAGTAAGTTACGTTAAGTAAAGAAGAAAAAGAACGATAAGAGAACAATAGAGAACAAAAAAGGTATTCAATACAGCCTGTATTAGGATAAACTATGTTTCTTGACCAAATGTACCAATCGAAATCTGGCTCTCGATCTCGGTATATCACTTCAGAAACAAGGATTCTTTTATGGTGTTAACCAAGAAAAGACTCTGAGTGATTCTATTGACTATCAATGCCAATTTAAAAAGCACATAAATCTCAGCCCACAAACCACAGACGGCGTTCTTTGTAATTTATCTGAAGATTTATCTAAACCTTCATCAGAATCCACTCCTTCAAATGATGACGAAATTCCCACGGGTGTATTCGCAACTCTAGGCCAATGCTACTCCCCCAGATGTACGGCAAAAAATCAATGCTACAGTCCAATTTGTTCACGTTTGCCGGGCCAAGTAAGTCTTGAAAAGCATCCAAGAATATTTTTAAGCCAAGCGAACAAAAAAAGAAGAAGAGAAATAAGACCAATATATGTATGTACTCTCTTCAAAAGTCGCTATCCAATGCTCCATTGAGAGTTTGTCAATCTTCAGCCAGTCAAGCTTCTCCGGTAGATCAGGTAAATATTCATATCTATATGAATAAAGAAAGATATTTGATATAGTTGTAATATGATATTATAATTGTTTTTAATAATAAAAAATTATTAGCGAAAAGAACGTCTTTGGGTGGTTTCGGTAACCAAAGAAATATTTGATAATACCAGTACTGAAGATCGAAAGAGACAAGAGAATATTTTTGAATTGATTTACACCGAGAATGATTTTGTCGATGATCTTAATTATCTCCAAACCGTACGTATGTTCTTTTATAAGACCCTACCGTAGCTGATATACTTTGATATTAGTATTGGATTACTAAGATACTAGATATCGATTATGGTACCGAAGAAAGTCGCAAGAACCTTGTAAATGATTTGTTTTCAAATATCATGGAAATCTATGACATCAATTCAAAACTCGCGGCAGATTTGTCAAAGAGACAGGGTGAATCTCCTGTTGTGAACCGAATAGGAGACGTTATGCTAAAGCATGTCACAAATTTTGAGCCATTTGTCAAATACGGATCCCAGCAAATGATCAGTAAATATAAGCTGGAGACCGAGAAAGCCATTAGTCCAATATTTTCGAAATTTGTGGAGGTAAGTTATTTATTAATTTCTTGATCACACAGTCTAAATCTAGCATTCTCTTTTGAAATCAATTATAGGATACTGAACGATTGCCAGAATCACGCAAGCTTGAACTCAATGGTTATCTGACTAAGCCTACAACTCGGCTTGGCCGCTACAATTTACTTTTAAGAGAAATCCTTAAACACACACCGAAAGACCATCCTGATCAAGTGGATATTCCACAAGCAATGACAATCATTGCAGGATTTTTGAGTAAAGTTAACGAAGAAGCAGGAAAGAAAGAAAATGAATTTAATCTCGAAATGCTCAATGAGAAATTCTCATTGAAGTATGCAGACGATCTGGTGAGAGAAACATATTTTTTTTGTGTGTCTCTTATAATAAGTTTATATTAATATTAGCTGTGCATATATTAGCAAGAGCTGGAGCTTCGATCTGAAGAACGAAGAATGATTATGAAGGGCTCTTTGAAAAGAAAAGGCACAGGCCCAGAATCGTCGGATATGCAGGTTTACTTGCTTGACAACTGTTTATTTATTACAAAACAAAAGTATGTCCAAAATATAGAACAATATAAAATCTACAAAAAGGTAAAAAATAAACATGAGTGAACATGTATAATAATCTGGTTTCGTATAGACCAGGAAATATTTTTATTTATGATCAAACAACCGATCCATATTCTTATCAACATTTCATAAAATTAGCCTATTCCTCTAGCCCTGTTGGTTATATTCTTACCAGACCAAGCCAAGAAGATTCCCTCTATATTACCCTATGGGCGTTCCAGTACTGGAGGGTCTGTAACTACAAATAATATCGAAGTGCCAGCACCGACCAACAACAAGAGTGGGTATCCTATTGTTTTTGTCCATTTGGGTCGTCAAGGGTTCGGACAAATCACACTTTATGCCAATACTCTGCTTGCCCGCCGCCAATGGGTACACAAGATCGAACACCAAAGGCTTGCTTTGACTGAAAAACAGAAAGTGTTTGATATTATCCCAATAAGCGAACGGTTCTTCAACTCACTCAACAGGGTCAATTGTGCCACAACATATGGTACAAAACAAAACACATACCTTAATTATTTAGATATTTATGACCGTATTCTTTCTTTTGCTAGGTTCATCTACTCTCATAGGTAGTGACCAAGGCGTGTACTTAAAAAAAGAGAAGAAAGAAGACGAGCCAGTGAGGGTACTGGAAATGGACAAAGTATCACAAATAGAAATACTCGACGGGTACAACCTTGTTCTCGTCCTGGCAGACAAGATCCTCTACACATATAGTCTTGACGCTCTATTATCTCATGATACTGGTGTCAAACGAGGTAGAAAGATTAGCAATCATGTGTCATTCTTTAAGTTTGGAGAGGTTATAGAGGTTAAAGAGGGTAAAGAAGATAAAGAAGATAAAGATACTCCAGAAAAAAACCCGGGTGTTCCACCAGTCAAGAAAACTCTAGTTTGCCTAGTTCGTTATAATGCTATGACCTCTACAATTCGGGCGTTAGAGCCTCATGCAAATCCAGAACCCAAGAAAAAGATGAAGCCTCATTTGGGGATATTCTTGCGAGGATCTACCGAAGGACTCAAAGCATACAAAGACCTTTATATTCCTGGAGAGGCCACATCGCTCCAGTACTTCAAGAACATTATTTGCGTAGGGAGTGCAAAAGGATTTCAGATGGTTAACATTGGATCTGCAAGAGTGCAGAGTAAGCTCACTTTGAAACATTAACAAGTTGTTGTTCTTCTCTCACATATTTCTATTAAATATTCTACTAGGTGTATTGGATCCAAGTGATGAAAGCCATGATTTCATATTACAAAGAGAGAGCCTTAGACCAATTTCAATGTTTCGACATCCAGATGGCACAATATTATTATGCTACAATGGTAAGAGTAACTCCAAGTAGTTTTGTCTCAAAAAATTAAGATTCTTTACTGTGACGTAGAAATTGCATTCTACATTGATAAGAAAGGAAGACGTGTGAGAAGTGGGTGGATGATTAACTGGGAAGGAGCACCGACTGCTTTTGCTTTTCGGTTTCCATATGTAATTGGATTCGATCCAAAATTCATTGAAGTACGACACATGGATACCGTAAGATTCTTTTCTGTTTCTTTTTTTCTTCTGGTTGTGTGTCAAAGTACTCATGCTCTTTGTAATATGTTAGGGTAAGCTTGTTCAAGTAATCCCAGGTACTAATATCCGATGCCTTAATCCCGACCCCATTGATATCATTCACTGCGTAACTGAAGATCGTTTACTGGGCTGCGAACTTGTGTTTGAGCTCAAGTTTGTGGGAACATAAAAACCGAGACAAGATTTTAATATTTCATGTATACAAGTCCAATACTCAAAGAAGTGTTACTTTTATTGCTGACTGTATATCGTATACCAATTTTAATTCATTTCGAATTCTTTACCATTGTCATCATTACTCTATCTAAAGCCTTACGTTATTATACATTCACTTTCTTTTTATTCTGTTTTATCTTGCTTACCTACTTGATTACCATTTCTTCTAAACAAATTGGCTATCTTTAGATTCATACCATCTTTTTTTTTCGACATAATCCTGTGGCCTTTATGTAATTTATACCCTCAATTAGTAACCACTCCTCATACACACACATTTACACGCGCGAAAATAGCAGCATTAATACTTCGTATATATATATATATATTGCTTTCAAAATTTATGAATTAACGCTAAAACTCAAAATACTTGACTATTTTCTCATTTACATGCGCAATCGCAAATAGTCTATTGAAAATAACCCAAGTATATTATGCTTTCTACCTTAAAATAAAAATCAAATACTTTCAAATAAATACAAATTCAAAATGTTTCAGTGTGTGTAATTGAGTCTTTAGATATTGATCCAGAAAGGACTGATCAGTGGTGATAAATAAATGCTAAATGAAAGAAGCCTCACTGCTGATATATATCAACTTGAGTCTTTAAATCGATTGACAGTGTATCATATTCCAACAAGAGAAATTTAGCATTTAACTCAAAACTCTTTGTTAAAAACCATTCCTGAATAGAAATATGTAATAAAAAGAAAGAAAAGTAAGAATAAAAGCAAAATAAAAGACTACAAAGGCTTGCGCTCCCAGCAGTTATCTAATCTCTCCGAAGAGTGCTTGAATAACACTTGTATTTCACTAATGGGTACCTGATTGCAAACATCTTTGATACAGCTAGTTATTGTCTTTATTAACCAATATTTCTCTCTTTAGCTTGCTCTTCCAGACAGGCCAGAACTCCTCGATTGAATTCGGTGCAGCTGCTTTGTGTCTTATTGAATAAAAAGAATTAAGTATAATACATGCATTATGCTCAGTCTTCTATAAACAGACACCTGGTATACAAAATACAATCTGTCAGTGATAATGGAAAGAAGATTAAAAAGTAATGTTAACTAAACTTTTTTCTTTTATTATGGAACTGCCTCTAAAAATTAAAGTAGCCCAAAAGTTCAACTGCTGATATCAGGGTGTTTCAGCAGTTTTAGATATTTAGATTTTACTTTTGCGGTAACTCAATACGTGAGCCAATGATAATTGATATGAAAATAAAGCTGTAGAAAGCTTTCGTATTTCCTTTTACTCTTAATTTTATTTTCTTATGAAATATTCATAGGCAAAATTGGAGAATCTAAATTTGCATTCTATAAACAACTAAGGGTAATCCTTAGTTGTTTATAGATTGAAAATATCTCAAATTTAGATTAGTAAGAGCCAATCATTTAACAAATTAAACCACCGCAAAAGTAAAATCTAAACATCTAAAACTGTTGAAACACCCTATTGTATAGAAAGTACAATGTATTCCTCAACTTAGGACTCTTGTAGTAAGAGTCCATACTCTTGTACTGCACACTTGTGCGTTTTTGAATTATATATTTACCTAAAAATTAGAAGACGGCCCCAACTTCAATCTGGAGGATTTTGCAAAGGTTAATTTTGATCGAGAAAGGATTATATCACTTATTATAAAATATAAGCCATACCAAGAAATTATAGGCATTTTATTAAAAAGCATAGATATACATATATATTGCCAATACTCTTTTTTAAAGTCAACAGAGCTGAAGTATGCTCAACAAATAGCTAAGAGCAACTGCAGTGGTTACATTATCGAAAACATTATATATAGTGTAGTATAGTCCCCCCAGGGATTAAATACCAGTTAAAAACAGATTGCCAAATTGTGGTTACATTACAAAGGAACAATTTGAGCTTTTTGACTGTCTAAAGTTTCCAGTTCTTCACTAATGATCTTGTTCATATTCTTTTTCTTAAAATTTATCTTATTGAACATTTGTTCTCTATAGATACATTAAAAATATGAATTTAATAATTTCAATATTGTAAGATTAATAGTTAGCATAATTTGCGAGAATTTCTTTGCTCATTTCTATAGACCATTGTTCGCTTTAACAAAGGATGTGAAAGGGAAGGAAACAATTCAAAAAGATAATATCAATTTATAATGTAACACTACATGTAATGTTCCTGACCTTAAAAATGGACTACATTATCTATAATGTTGTCTGTATGTAACCGCTGCAGACGATTCTTTTGAGAACATTTCGGAATCTACATTAAAACAGTCGCAAAAATTAATTTTAATGTAACCGCTGCAGATGCTCTAACTACGAGACAGTATAAATCAGTACTTCATACTTAAACGGGGTCTCCGTTTATTTTGAAAGCAAGTCAAGTATGTTCTTAAACATAATTTTGAAGAAAGAAGAAATAATTGCTGCCTTTGATGATGAAACGAGAAGTAAAAGCCATTCCGTAAACGACATTGTAATCGTATTAAAGAAGATCACCAATTAATACATCAAGGTAAGGATTACCATGTTCTTAAGAACCGTAGATATTTTACGAAAAAAAAAAGAAAACCTTCGTATTCCTTCAGAAAATGACACCATTCACGATTTATTCAATTCATACCTTCCTGACTACCAATTCGCAAAATGATTAATATAACTGTAAATCTGGTCCAGTTGAATCCCTTAAATCGTGCTATAAATCCGTTCAATATTGGGACGTCAATCAAAGCAAGACATTAAACCGCTTTAATTTATGAAAAACCTTCACTCCATCATACATAATTACGAAACAAAGAATAAATGGATTGGTGGTAGTGGCAGACTGAAGGCTACAGAAGTTGAAGATTAACAATCCGAGTATGTGGACAAATTGAAAAGGAAAAGCTGTTAGCTGGTGCTTACAAGTGCCTGCTGATTGATCCTAGCTGTTGAGACATGATGTACTGTATGCACGAATGGAGTACACCCTATAAAAGAAGATATGGCGTTACACAAGTAACCAAATAGCTACTTAAAAAAGGTCAAGGACATTTTAGAAGCTTTGTCAAAAGTTAAAGCCAGAAACTAGCGGTACAGATAGACTATAAAATAAGGCTATTTTCCCCTCCAGTAGGCAGTATTAGATTTAAGAAAAAAAATCAGTCCGCTGTAGTTATAAGTACAATAAATCTTTATACACTGTAAGTATCAAAACAATATTGATATTATTATTATTTTGTCTAAGGTCTGGACTTTTTTTATGTTCGAAACATTAGTAAAAATATTGTACCTTTTTACGAAACAAATAAAATACATGTATATATACATACATACATACATACAAAAACAGAAGTCAGAAATTTGGTATAAGCGATTTTTTTAAAATATATATTGTAATACCAATAATTAAAAGGAGGGGATGCTTAAAGCAGATACGCTATTTAAATACAAAGGAATGAATATATAGAAAGAGGTCAACTAGAAAAGGGTTGAATAATATCTCTAAGAACCACAGATAAATATAATAAGAACGCCGTTTTTTGGGGTTAGAAGGGTAAGTGCTAGTATATTCACCATATGAGACGTTTTTAAGGAATTGTGAGTGTAAGTGAGTGAGTTTGTATGTGTATGTGTGTATAAATTTTACGTTTGAATGCGTCTATTAGAGAGTCGGCGCGAACTTTGCTTGGAGCTGGAAAATATATTGATAGTCAGGCTTGAAAGGGTGTACCATACACCCATGTATAATAGGTGTCAGTGCATCGCTACTGAATTGCAGACATCGCATATGTTCACCAGCAAGAGTTTGTACCAGCTCCCCCTAAAAAAAGAAGAGTTTATTATTATTATTATTGCTATCTATTGGTGCGAAATATTTCACTTGTTTATATGTAATTTCTTAAACTCACAGTGATAACATCACGGACTTCAACAAATCGTGAGTCAAACCCGACCACATAAGGATAACAGAATGCAACAGCTTGAGGATCACCTTCCCAAGTTAAACAAGAATAGTTTTCTTCAATAAATGAGCCATGGTTGTCGACACGGAATGCAAATTCGTTATAACACAACAAGTAATGATCCTTGCAGCGGAACATAGCGAGTGGTCTCACATCTTCACCACGTATTTGTACAAATTCAAAGGCTGGATTATTGAGATCGGGAAGATTTCGATTGAGATTGAGTTTTTCAAGATCGATGATCTCAAACCCGCGTGAACATACTACCACAACTCTTGCTTTCAAGAAATGAACAGCAAATGAATCTGTACCAATGTAGAATTCCTAACCAAATAATGATTTAAGTATAAAAAATAGTCTTGATAATATTTAACACTTATACATATATGTATACTTTACCTTGTAAATTTTAAACCAAGAAGGTGCTTTAGAAAAGAAACCTGTCTTTGTAGTGAGATATTTTGCATTGCTTGGGTTTCTGAGATCGCCGCATGTAGGCTCAAATGCTTTGAAATGACTATCTGTTCCTCGCTTCTTCATAGCAATAACTAAAGTTCTGTTATTACATACGCCTGCGTTGAAGTAGCTGATGTGCTGGGCAACCTTTTGGTTCGGCTTTTCATTTGTTTTATGCGGTGACTTTGGATCAAGTGCTCCAAGTGAATATGCTATCAACGTCTTGTCTAAATTGAAGTTAAGTAAATAAAATCACAGGTCAACGTTTGTATAGCACATTTCC
This sequence comes from Phycomyces blakesleeanus NRRL 1555(-), assembly GCF_001638985.1. Classification (NCBI taxonomy): domain Eukaryota; kingdom Fungi; phylum Mucoromycota; class Mucoromycetes; order Mucorales; family Phycomycetaceae; genus Phycomyces; species Phycomyces blakesleeanus. Next base: position 2,229,481 of record NW_017265135.1, on the reverse strand, counting down.
AAATTTCTGCATTACAAACCTGCAAGTACCATCAAAATGTGCTCTTCTTCGAGAACTGCAATTTGGCAAACATCTTGTAATGACAGAACCTGTTGCATATCATTTGTGTCTCCTTCCATTCCCATCCAAATACCACTGACTGTACCCACTGCAATCATTTGAAAGCCTGTTGCTCCTACTAAAAATAATTGATACAGTCACATACACATTATTATTTTATAATATACATCAATCATATAACTACTTACAGAATGGTACAGAACATGTCACCTTTCCATGATTTGCACCACTGCCTATTCCTGTAGATCCAATGAAAGATGCGTCTCTTAAAGATCGGATAGTAAACACTTCTCGGTCACTATTGGCTTTCTCCATTGCTATCTTTGCTTCCACAATTTTGTGCTTCCATTTCATCCTTGCTTCTGCGCTTTCAGCATACATAAGATGATCTCCACCAAGTCGGCCTAAATGATGGATCAGGATCGGGAAATGGCTCCCGAATGATGTACCAAGGTTTAATCCGGGACTTGTAGCGTTGGGGTATGTACTAGCCATAGACCTTAAGCCAATCGAGAATCCTTCTGTGGCTTCTTGGACGTGTAGTAATTCCATAGGAATTGGCCGTTTTGAGATTTGGTATTCATCTTCTCCATCGTTTCCTTTCCTCTCTCTTGTCATTAACAACATATGATCAAACAAGAAAACCCTGAGCTCTGTTGATTCTACAACCATATGTGATCGACGTGTCAATATCCCTTCATACAAAAGCTTTCTTCCTTTTTTAGTCAGTTGCAGATCGTGAGGCTCTCCTGTTTTGTAACGAATGTGATCATTTATCTGATATATCCTCAAAGTCATCTTGGTGTTGGCTGTCTCAGAGTCCATTTTGTTGGCAATGGCCTTGAGCATATTTGAACACTCCAGGAGATCCTTTTTGTCTGGGTGGTCCTCAGGTGTCTTTTTTAAAATAGCTCCAACAAGTAAAGGATATCTTTGGAGACGAGTAACAGGAAGAATAATAAAATGCCTGAAAGGAAGTTTACGGCATTCTTCCTTGCGCTCTGTATTCTGAATAAAGTTTTGAAACAGAATGTTGTCCTGTGTTTCTTTCTTGATCGCATACTCAGCCAATACAACATGTGGTCCATATCTTGAATAAAGAGCCATAAATCCAGGAAGGTGACGGAGAAAAATATCACCCACACGATCAACAAAACCGCTATTGTCTTGTGATTGACATAAACTCTGGTGGTCTCGAAGGTCTTGATAAAGTTTTGTATGGAGGTCGAGTAATTCAAGATAGTTGTTGAATACATTATCGCAAAACTCTTCCCGATAATCCTCTGCAATGCACGGAGCAATACGGAGAGGTTGAGCATATAACTAATAATAAACCAATGTACGCAGTTTAATCTAGATTGTCCTTTGCGTATTATATTTTCACTTTTAATTATAATACTTGCCTCATCTAATAGCTTAAGATCTCGCACATAATCTTCTTCAGTGTAAATTATTTCATGAATTGCTTCCTGTCGTCCAATTTCAGCGCTAGGCGTACTTTGAAGGACCTCTTTTGCTACAGTTGCAGACCAGGCACGCGAAAGGGTCTATTTTTAAAAGGGATTTTGCATGAGACCCCCTGAAAAAATAATAGACCTAATATCCTTGGTCTAACTCCTTGAACCTTACCGCATCATAAGATGAAGCTTTTGATGAAGCAGCAGAGTCCCGTCGCTTTAATCCACCAGACTTTTCCTAAAATGAGGTTGACATAAATCAGAGAATTTACTTTTTAGTATTGAGGTATCTGCATATTTACAGATTTATCAGAGGTATCAGACATATCGATGTCTCTGTTTGGACAAGAATATGAATAGCAGCCGCCTTGTCCAGGAAGGCATGTATTTGTATAACAAGGTGTAAGAGGGGTATAAATTCCCTGGGGAATTCCTTGTTGTATAGTTTCTTCCACTAGGTCATACACTTCTGAAGATGAGTTGTAAAGCGTATTTCGTCGCTGCGACTTCTCTGAGTAGGCAAGTGGAATAATCAGGGGAGGTCTGATGTGCATGAGCGCTCTTGCAACCTTTGAATATAATCCTTCTGGTAAACCCGTAGGAAGAAGAATGCGAATAATAAACTACCCGTAAAGCATCAATTAATACCAATTGTACAAGGAGTATGGAAGATCTTTTGGACAACACGGGCTTTTCTTACCACCGCTTCTGCTCCTGTAAAACTATTTGGGTACTCAGTCGATGAAAATATTCTTCTAGTCTCTGTAAGGGAGATAACTTTTGAAACAAAGTTCTCTCCCAGTTCGGAGAAAAATGCGTAATGTGGGAATGTCATCTGTATTGAAGTCTCGTTACCCGACAACAACGGTTCATATGTTCCCATACGAACATTCATAGCTAGTGGCGATGTAGGAGTAGTGAAGCCTTTATGGTTTGAACGTAAACTTGGCAAGAATCCACCCGAACGGACAGATGATTCAGATGCTTGACGGTTTAGTGAACTTGATCGAGTAGTAAATATTCCTGTTTGAGGCGTTCCAATTTTACGAGTAAACTTCCTGACTTGAGAAAGGCTTTGGGAAGATGTACCGGATTGTTCGGTTTCTCTAGATGCTAATGTAAAAGAACGTGGCTGAGTGATGCCAAGTAAAGAAGGGGATATAGGTGGTGAGAGGGAGTTATCAGATCGGAAGGTACTGGAATTGTCGTTTTTGAGGTGAGGTGTCCATCGATATTCTTCGCTCTCATAACCATCATCGTCTGTCTCGGAGCTCTCTCTTTCCAATTGAATACTAGGTTTACGCCACGATGTTTCCTCAGAAGTCGATTTTAACGGTTTTGGTTTTGGTTCTATAGATTCTTGCATTGAATCTGTTATACTGGATCGAGTATATACTGTATCATCGTGATCAGAACACCACGAGTCTGATTGTTCAGAATCTTTGACATATTTCGCAATTGAATCCTAAAACGATTTTTTTAAAAGAAAATTATTTGTTGGTTGCAAATGATATTATGATTTCTGATCATCTTGTGGTCATGAGTAATTCAATGTTGCAAAGAGATTTGTCTTACCAATTCTGATGATTCATCGAAATTTAAAGTCATCTTTTTGTTGCAGTGATCTAAGCTATCAGGTAACTCTCCTGCTAGTTCGTTGATAAATGAATCGAGATCTTGATAGAGTGCTTCTAGAGCAGGCGATCCGGGCGGTTCGCTAACGGGTTTTGAGTGTTGTGGAATCATGAGAGCTGTACATATGAATAGTAGGGGGAATGAATGGAGAAATAAAGTTCAGGGCGCCTTTGTTCATTCATCTTTAGTGATGTACATTTGTGTAACATGTGATGTCACAAAGCCAAGGTGTCTTTGATATACACATCATTTTTGGCACACAGATAGTTGATATTGTAGACAAAGACAGTGGAGAGAGCAAAGGTTTGAGTCACAGAATCGATTTTTGCGTGCAATCGTCCTATTTTCACTCATTTCCTCGTGATATGTACAAACACAAAAAATAATTTCAATGTCATTGAGTGATATGAATTGAAGCAGCTCATATATAAAATTTGCTCTAGTGGTGTTAACAGTAGAATGCGAAATAAATAGATTTGGGAATAAGTAGAAAGATCTATCTAATCAGTCCATGAAGTATCCAATGGACCAAGGAAAATGCGAACGAATACGCGCTTATTGAATTGATTATTGTCTATTCCGCTTCTTGCACAACAATGCCATTCTTATACCTCTATATTTATAACTCTGTGTTTAATGCATGTATCGTTTAAGATGAAGGTGGTGAGCGCCACTGATATCCACATTTAGACTTTATCAATTTCGATCTAACACTTTAGACCAACGACTCATAAAAAAATTCCAGAATAAGATAATATACTTATTAGTATAACTAAGCGAATTAAAGGCATATGGAGACCTTTTGGAAGAATTGGAAGAAATATTCGCCATATATATATTATTAATGTTATAGTTGTAGAATCTAAAGGTAACAGGGTTCTCTTGATTGTCTCACAAGAATTTAATCAGTCTAGTCATTTCTTTATAGGTTTCTAGGATCCGATTGAATTTTTAGGATTTATATAACCAAGGAAAATGAGTTTGAGCTCATGAAGAGGTTTATAAAAGTGTAGGACAAATAAAAGGAAAGGTCTCCTTAAAAGTGAAGAGCAGTAATCACAGTATCAGAGTACCATGATACCTCCTTTTCAAGGGTCTAAATACCAAATTGAGTATTAAATCATATTGTAAGATATATAAATATAGTCAAAAGCTTGATACATTGTCTTTAAAGATTTTACCCAAACACCTATTGAGAAGATAATCGTTATACTAAATACTGTATATCACAATATAAGTAAAGAGGATCAATTGATATTGCCAAGAGGAAGAAGTATAATGAAGGGATATTTATAGACCAATTATTACTATACTGGCAGTCAATTCATTTAGAAGTATTATATCATCACTATCTAATATTTTTATATTCATATGGTCTTAACAAGCGGTACAAAGGATAGAGTATTAACAAAAGTACGTTTTCCCGACTAATATTACGTGTAACTCTGCTTTAATGAGTGATACATGTAAAGTAAAATAAAATTAATAAAAGATCATATATACATTAAACTAATCATATGTTTCCTTTTTAATATGAGGAGGTGGCAAATATATTAGACTGAGACATTTTTACTACACACAGACATATATTTATTTATATATATCGGATGATTTCTATAACAGATTACTAGCCACAGTTACACACCAGTAGTATATCGTTATGTATGCGGGATCCAGCCACGATCTACAGAAAATAAAGTCTTTTCAATCATTTGATTATCAAATACAGTTATTGTGTTTTTAGTAAGAATGCTAGCGGAGTAATTCTCATAAAGATCTAACCGTTAAATTATATTGAATCTATTTCGCTAATACAGTGTTTCTACTTGAGACAAAACGAAAATGGAATCCAGACAAAGAGAAATTGTGGCTATTTTATAAAAGAACATTTGAACTTTTTGACAATCTAAAGTCTTCCTTTCTTTACTGTCCTCCAAAATCTAAAAGACACTGTGAAAGCTAGATGTTAATGCTGCAAAAATAACAATAATAATCCCGTCACTAGCGTAAGCAGTTTGTATCTTTGAAGAATTTAGATAATTACAGGTAAAATGTTTGGATAAATATCTACTTTGAAAACTAATTTCTCTTTGTCTAAATTTCATTCTCGTTCTGTCCACAAAAGGTAAGCATATTATATAAAATTACACTTCGATTCGCCTAAAACATTTTCTAATTAGTCTCAATCTTTAGTAGAAACACGGTAGAAAAATACTAGCGAAATATATTACTGCTGAGATGTGGTAGTTTATTGTATTTTCATTAGTTATTCGTAAATAGCTAATATATTTACCCGTATATGAGAAATATTTTAGCACTTTGCGAATAGCAAGTGAAAAGGCAGTAGGTTTTTGTTTGATAATAAAATTAGAAACAAGAAATAAACAATAAAGTCGAAAATGAAGTAGGCTACAGTTTGACACTTAGCATTTACTCAGGTATCATATGCTTATTGTACGGCTTATTTTGACCATGTACTTTAATACATTCCTTTAAACACCAAAGTGGTAATGTCAAAGTGTAAGACTTGTCTTAGGAAAAGAGTATTTGTTCTTTACCCAGGAAATTATTTGATTCGCATAAAGATTTTAGTAACGTAGCGTCTATTTTCAATAAAAGCTAGCTCGTTTTTTTGTCAAATGTAATAGAAAATGGGATAGTATACATAATAATATAGAAGCCATTGCATGCCTTTATAACTATTCAGTTTATTCCAAAAGGAGTATTATCTACATACATGGGCGTTTTTTCTTTTGTACATATAATATTCCACGACTTCTGATTGATCTTTGATAGACACCATCCTCGTCAACATTGATACAAAGAGGCCAATATTCTGGACTATTAAGCTTAATATTGGATATATACTTGCGCGGGGGGAGCACAACGGGTGCAACCATTTGAATTTCCTTTGGTAGAATATCAGTTTTTTCGTCAATTAAATTATCACCGGTTACTGTGAGAACTATTGGAACATGGCACGGTTTTTGTTCATCAACATCAAATGGTGTAAGCCACCTGGAATCGAGAGCAAAGGTCCAAAAGTGTCGAAAAGATTGAAGATGCTGATGATTGTCTGTAGATGATGTGGGGTAAAACGGATAAAACGCGCATAAAAGGCCTGCTATTGATTCATTATCTGTCTTAAGTGTATATCCACCGAGTCCAGCATACAAGAGCCCTATAGCCATATGAATCGCCATCTGATTTCCATAATTTTCGATATTTTCTGGTAGGTTTCGTAGTTTACTTAATCTTGTAAATAGTTCAAGATTTCCTGTACCGGCCATAACCATAGCGGATGCAGTGGCAATAATATTAATACAGGTACTTATAGCACATTTTGTAATACGTTCTTGAAATCCTACAGCTAATGGTAAAATAAAATAAAAATTGAAATATGTAAGAGATATAGTTACTTGCACCCAGAGATAAGCAAGTCAATCATTAGTAAGTTACCTATTTTCTCTGAAAGTTCAATGAATATATCCAATTGTTTCAACAGACACTCAAAGGCATTAGTATTTCTTGACCCGGCGTATTTTAGCCCAATTGCTAGGCATCCTCCGCCAACTATATGATATTTTGCTTGTTTGCGGACTTGAACTTCCCAAGAAGCTTTCCTATTCTCATCGAAATCATGTAGAATAAATTCTGGTAATTGCTGATAAAGCCATATATCGGTTGGGCGGATGTCGTCCCATAGAATTAGATTCTTTGCCAGCACTCGAAGAAGTAATATATCTGGACGAATAGAATTTATATGATACTCTAATTGACGTCCATATATCCTTTTTGCTACACGTTTATCTCCGGTCTTAAGAAACATAAGAGCAAGCGCCATAATTGCACCCGGCCCAGTTGCGTCTAGGTTTGAATGAGACAAGCCTCCGATGTCTGACTGAGTACGATTTCTGTTTGTTAATGGTTCACCTTCCATCAACTGGTATAGTTTGTCTTCCAGGTCCATATCAGGCAGCACAATACTTGTTCCTTGTTTTCCAAGAGTAATAAATCCAATTGCAAACCCTGCTGCTAGACCAACACAGTCTAAATTTTTGGAGCTCACTGTATTTGAGTTAGGTGCATGTACACCGAGCTCATTCATTAAGGCAGCAACCATTCTTCGGTCCCTACTTCCCATATGAACTAATCCAAGTCCAATTGTGCAGACTGCCCGGGTTATGATAGGCTCCGAAGAGTAAGGGAGATCATCCTTTACAAGCGAAGGTATATGCATTGATAATAATTTTACTACCGCAATATTTCCACCGCCACGGTATGCTATCGCTAATCCAAGAAGAAAGCCAGCTGTCACCAAACCCGACGTTTCTGCAATATATCCATACCAGCTAGTACTTGTAAGTTGTGAAAGACTACCATTCAAACCCAAAGCAAGAAATAAACCACCGTGTTCTGGACCTGTCTCCACTGGATCAAGCTGTTTGATCCATGTTTTGTTTATATCAGAGTCTGGTTTTATACGAAGCCCTGCACAGACGCCCATATGGAAATTTGGCCATACAAGAGAGGTCGAGGACAGTGTTTCTTCTTCTATCTCTACTATTCTTTTGAGAGGTAGTATCTTGATAGACAGATTTATGCTCTCAAAAGGAAATGGCTGGGCTACGTCGGGTCTGTATGTCCCATAGCTGTATATCGCCTGACCTACAACCTGTGACATCGTACGCTGTGCGAAACTAAATGCATGCATTTGTTGTTCTTTTTCTGCGTCCTCCGCACTTTAAAGAGCAGTTAAGTATATATATGAATACGATGTATTGATGTATACAAAACTAACCTCAAGTTTTCCATGTTTTCTACTCGGATTTCATTTATTTTGGTAATGTCCAACTTGATTCTAACTTTTTCTACAAGTCCGACATAACCGAAACGTGATTTTTCTGTCTCTTTGTTGAGAGTATCAGTTCCATATATGTTCCCTGATGATGAGAATTCATTCAGAATATTGTCATATATCGTTTGCATGTTTTTGGGAGCATATGGCTAGATAAATCAGGTTTATTATTTGACGTGAGTTTTAGGCAATACATAGCCAATAAGTCTTACCTCATCTTCAAAGAATCGGAATACCTTTGAATTCGGGTCCACTGTTGTACCCGAATTTTGAATTTGTTTTACTATGTCATCTCTGCCTATGTAATGTGTCAATATAAGATAATTAGGTAACGCAATAAAACACTTGGCTTAAACAAACCTATAAGAGAATATGCTTGAATTGGTAGATTCAAGGGAGCACCTGATTTAAGTGTGTCGAGAATGCTTACAACTGGTTGTGCAATAGTGTCTTTAATAACCTTGATGTCTCCGTAACTCCAATCTTTTGACATAAAAAGTACAACGTCAATCGGATCTCCGCTGCATTGAATCAGGCATATGTAGAGAGAAGAAAGTTTTTCGATATATGATCCATATGTATTTTGGCCAATGCCGTTTTCGACATTAATTTCTGGATAATCTTGAAGTTCTGTAGAGTACAAAGCTAGGTTTTTGGTGTCCAAAAGGCGCTCTAGGAGAGACTCGATATTCACAGGTTTACCGAGACTTCCTTTTAGACTTTTATATTCAATGTAGTCTACAGAAAATGTTTGATTTCAAAAATATTTCTATATATACATAAGATACTTGGCCCTTACATTCAGTCCATAAAAAGTTTTCTTGGTCGTTTGGAGCGTAGTAATGGATCCAGTCTGGTTCTTTTAGCAAATTGCATAAACAGCACAGTAAATTCTTGATATCTGAAAGTAGGTATGTTCGCATTTTCGCCAGTCTATAATCTTCATAGAGTAAATGCAAGCTTTTTACAATTCTATAGACGTGCTCCATGTAGCCTGGTAACTCATTGTTTTTGACTTGTATTGCGCATTCAATCCACTCATTAATTTCTTTATTTCTATCATAAATTATTATAAGAAATCAGAAAGATATGAGTTAACAACAGATCAGCTTACTTTGATGAAATATACGGAAAATTTGTTTGGTATTTCTTAATTTTCAAAAAAGAAAGGGTGGTAATTACAAAAGATTTCCATTCAAACTCTGTTCTGTGCTTGCCAAATAAATGAAGTATAGCAATATTTGAATAACGCTGTATTAATGCCGCCTTGAATTTAGAAAACATGGTCTTTGGTAGAGCACAATTCATTGCAGCCATACAATCCCTCGCTAGACAAGAACGAGGTGCAAAATCTATCATAAAGCGGACGATCTGATGGTTGGAAAAAACAATATTGAACCGGTTATTAACAGCATCTCTCAAGTCTTCGATTATCATTCCATGTCTATTCGGTGGTAGTTCGAGAATTATATTAGAGTCTTTGGCGTATATATCAGTCAGAAGTGCTATGCTGTTATTTTGGACCAAAATCATGTCATTCAGTCCTGCTCGAGTTGCACAGATTGGTAATGCTGATGTTGTACTCTGCTTGAATACTCTTGGATCTTCCATGTTTCCAAGTTTATTTATGGAAAAGGCTGTTAGACTACATTTATGGTGGTCCATGATACACAAAAGTTGCGTTCCGTCTAGATTATCTACGATGAATGCCCTTGAATTTGCGATATGATATTTTACGAGAGTACTTCTATTCAATGATAGTAAGAGCGGCGATTAAACAAATATGGAGAATAATTTACTCAAATATGTCCTTACTCTGATGGAGATTCTTTCCATAGAAGATGAAATCGAAGGGTGCTGTTATCTTCATTATATTGAAATCTTTTATCAACAGTAGAGATAGACTTTACGGAAGTGGCTTGACCGAGTTTCTTATCGTAATTATGCATCTTAAATGATGACTGAGCTGGTGATGCAGCAAAAGGTGTTTGTTTGGGTGATCGTTGCTGTTGTTTTATTTTATCAGGGTAAACCTCCTTTTTGGATGTATAAGACCAAATGTAATGCGCACATTCCTTTTGGTTAAAGGTTACGATAAGTGGAAGGGTATTGTTCACTACAGAACTATCAGGTATCAATTCATGATATTCTCCAGGCATGAGAATTTTTGTAGCAATATCTTCAATATTTGTAATGGCAATAAAATCAGTTTCCTGATCGTCTATATCCATAGTTTTTTCGTTTGTTCCATGTTTTTGTTTTTTTTGGAGTAGGATACCGATGTCTAGTGCACATGCTTGAGAGATAGGGAAAGGAAGAGGAAATCCATAGCTGCTCCCATCGATAAAGTATATTTGCATGTGCTTATCAAGTACAACACATAATGCCTTTCGAAATACGCGATGGATAGTGTTGGATTCATTGTGGGTTTTCTGCGTTTTAAGTCTATCCCAGCCGAGATATGGCTCAAAGTGTTCCTGGTTGTCTTTCTTTAAGCACTCAAAAGGAAACCATGCAAAAAGCGCTATATTTATCGGCCTCTTCTCAGAGTCGTATTTTAGGGTCTTTAGAACGGTGTTTCCTCTGCTCCATGTAACAGTTGTATTTGATATATAAACCTCGTCCTCGAGATCAGAATCAGTGTCATCTCTCATCAATTTAGAAGCCATACTTTTGCTGTCTGTAAAGTAATGCAATTTTTCATCATTTGGTGAATCTCCAAGTGGTATAAATGATGCATTGTTGACAGCTTGGAGTGAGTAGATGTGCTGTGATTTTCTTTCTTCTGGAATATGATCTCGCATGATGTCTTTAAAGCTAAATATTTCAGGATTTTTAATCGGTTTTACGAGATGTCCATTTCGCTTAATATGAGTTTCTCCACATGGTTCAAATGCTTTTAATTCTTGCAACATGTTTTTGAAAAGTCAACATTTTAAATGCTTTTGTTTTATCTTGGTTAATAACAGACGTATGTGACGCGTAGCACTGGCGTGACGCTGGTTATTTGAGAAAACAACTTCAGTCAAACGCTTAAATGCTTTTTAACTTTTGTATCTTCTTCTTCTTTGTTATATTTTTCGTATTCTTCCTACTCTTTTAACTAACTATATTTTTTAAAGATAAAATCACATGAATAGAACCCATGTTTGCACTAAAATATAAAATTATTTTATTTTTAAGTAACAAAATTTATATTTTATTTAGCCATATAAATCGCTATTGGCTAGACTTGGCTTTGTGAGAACCTAATGTATTGAATACAGCACAGAGAGACCATTATAAGCAGTAAACTTTATTGTGTGTGTATATATATGTTGTATTTGACTTCAAAGACAATAATTTTTATCATTATTTCCTAACCACCATAAGATTAATATGCTAAATCTATTGACGGTTGTCGAACTAACATTGACTTTCCGAAGTTCCTCGTCTTGAATTGAAAACGTTTGAGTTGGTGACCTGGGACTTTTTTTTAAAAAAAAAATTCGAGACTGCATATTCATACATCATTCCATTAAATTAGACTACCTTTAAAGCTTTACCATGTCGGGTCCCTTTATGAATCAATCTCAATCTGGCCCTCGCTCTGTTCTTCTTCAGGTAGAAGACCAATACAACAAGCGAATTGATGACGACATTGCAAAACTTGTTGACTGTTTTGCTGACATTGTCAAAGTTGGCGAGGTAGGCCAGTTAGTCATTTTATTCTTCACAGCATTGACATCCATCCAAAGAACAAAGACAAGGATAAGTTTAAGGTTGCCCAAGAAGGTTATCAAATAGAAAGTCAGACAGCTCAGATTGTAAGACTTCTTTATGTATGCATATATTTTATTTAGTTGTCTAATAGTGTATATTATCTTTTGTAGGTACGATCTTCAGAATCATTACTAGGATTAATTACAGAACTTAAACAGCATTTGCTTCTCAACGATACTCACACTCTATCACGACTTTACAATGATCGTTCCGAAATACTAAAGACTCAAAAGCAGGATATCCAGGCCACTTTGATTGATATGAAGCGTGGTCTATCTTCTGCTATTTATGATATGGAATCTGTCTATTATCGTTCTCTCACGCAGGAATCTTCTGCAACCAACTCTTTATAAAAGAAATTCAAATTAATTATAAAAGAAGAAAAGAAATTAAAAAAATAGGATTTGTACATAGTCTATTGATCTACTGGAAATATTTCTATTGAAGAGGGGGGAGTGATTTTTAGTATTTTGAATGTAAAAGTAAAAAGAGGAGGGAGGTTATGATTGGGAGGTTATGGCGTATATTATGCGGGCTTAATTCTTTTCTTCGTCTGAATGAGTATTTCCGCCAAGAGACTGGAGCTCAACAAGACGGCGGAAGACACCTCCTTCTTTGTGAAGAAGTTCCTGGTATGTACCGAGTTCGGCCACGCCACCATTGCTTAAACAAGCTACCAAATCAGCCGAGCGAATAGTTGACAAGCGATGGGCAATTGTAAATACAGTGCGACCTTGCATAAGATTGTTCAACGCATCCTGTACGAGAACTTCAGACTCGGAATCTGTTTAAAGAGTTAGAAAAGCTTGAAACCCAAAATAATAAAATAATAATAATAATTACCGAGTGCACTTGTTGCCTCATCTAAAACAAGAATAGAGGGATTCTTGAGGAGAGCACGTGCGATAGCAATACGTTGCTTTTGCCCTCCACTTAAACTAATACCACGTTCACCGACCATAGTGTTGTATCCGTCTTGGAATGTGTTGATAAACGATGCACAGTTGGCCTTGGATGCAGCCTCTTGAATCTCTTCATGTGTTGCGTCTTCACGGCCATAGGAAATATTTTCTGCGATGGTACCAGCAAATAAAACAGGTTCCTGGGAAACAACACCAACATTTTCACGCCACCAGTGCAGGTTAATATCCTTGATGTTTGTATCATCAACATATATAGATCCTGAATTTGGGTCATAGTATCGCAGCAAAAGGGATCCAATTGTAGATTTTCCTGAGCCCGAAGGTCCAACAACAGCCACTACTGTTCCTGGCTCAACTGTGAGGGAAAACTTTTTGAAAATTGTAGACTGAGGACGAGTAGGATAGGTAAAGTGGATATCATCGAATCGTATCTTGCCATGTAGAGATGGCAGAATTTGACCTCCTGTCACCTTAATTGGACTCTTGCGTTCCAACAAATCAAATAATCTATCAGAAGCACCCACTCCTTTCATAATCTCTGAATAAAAGCTTGTCAATCCAGCTAATGAAGTACCGACGTAGGCTGTGTAAAGCATAAAGGAAGCTAATTCACCGATTGTGATTGCATTCTCAAGTACCATATGTCCGCCATACCACAATACAGCTAACACGGCAAGATTACCCGATAGGCCTGCGCCACCAAAAAATGCACCACTAGCCATTGCCTCCTTGGTCGCAAGGTTATATACATCTGCTACACGAAGGCCGTAACGTTTCTCCTCTTGCTTCTCTTTTGCAAATGCCTGGACGGTTCTTATAGCACTGATACGCTCCTCTGCCACCTTGGTAATTTCACTCAATGCAGTTTGTGTTTTACGAGAAAGGGACTTTACATAACGACCGTAAACAATAGCAAATATTGCGACAGGGGGAACAATAAGCATCATAATTCCAGTCAATTGTGGACTGGCAAAAAAACGAAATAATAGTATTCAATATACAGGTTCCATCATCCATTCTCAAATACTATTTACCTGACATAAAACATCATGGAAGAACCAACAGCGGCAGTGGCGAGAGCTCTATAATAATTGATTCATTTGTCAATACAGAAATATACACAACATCTAATTTTTATTTAACTTTCTATTTTTATCTTCTCAAAAGATAAGGAAAAATATAATGATACATTACCTTAATCCATCGCTCACATTGTTGGTTAAGCTCTTACCAACAATTGCAGTGTCAACTGAAAGACGTGATATGAGTTCGCCAGTTCTGTTCTTATCAAAGAAAGCCATGTCTTGTTTGAGGATTGACTTGTAAAGATTTCCACGAAGTCTTTGGATAATGCGCTCCCCGGATAGTCTGAACAACAGAACTCTTCCAGTGTTTGCTGCTGCGCCAATCACGAATACGACAGAAAGAGCACCAAAGAACTGAGGCATTGTCAGCCCCATATAATTCTCGGTTCCCGGGTGGGATACAATGTCGATTATCTTTCCCATTGAGAATGGGACAGACTAATGCAAATCGGGTAAGAAACTTATGTGCTAGGTTTCTTTTTAACTTACCATAGTTATCGAAGAAGATATAACAAGAAGTCCAATAGCAGCTATAGGCATTTTTTTTAGCTATTTTCCCAAATATTAAATAGTTTATAATAAGCTTACCGGTTATACTCTTTGCTTCAGGCTTAGCGAGTGTAAAGAGCCGCTTTACATCGCTGATATCTTTCTTCTTCTTGGTTTCCTCTGTTGCTTTCTTAGTTGTTTTCTCTATAGGAGTATGCTTATGAGGGGTACTTGAGAATGAGGTTCTTCCAAGAGGTGTTCTCGGTATAGGTTGTATAGCTAGCTTGCGTGTGAGAAGAGGTTTTGGCAAAGCAGAGTAACGTCTAAGCGTGGCCACTGATGGCTGTCGGAATGCAGTCCACAGACTAGTTCGCAACATGGCAATGGTAACAAGAGAGGGAAAAAAGAGCAGTGACAAGGTTTAATGAAGAAAGGATAAACTCCACCCCGGTTTTTACACGTGACCTAGTTCGGCTAATGCAACTCTTTTTGCACAAACGGGACTTAAATATGCCTTTTGGTCACTTTCACGCTTAATACAAGCCCTTTCTTTCTCTTTCACGTCATGGGCCAAACACTATCCGAACCAATCACCGAAAAGGAATCGGAAGAAGGAGGGAGCCAAAGAGTTATATACGCTGCATCTGCCATGCAAGGGTGGCGCATTAGTAAAGGACTTTCTTTAAGCATTATTCTGTAATGTATTCACATGGTGTGGTAGGCATGGAAGATGCCCATATTACTATTGCAGAGGATGGAGATACCCAGGCCAGTCTTTTTGCTGTTTTTGATGGTCACGGGGGTGAAAAAACAGCCAAATACAGTAAAGATCACTTGCCCAATCTTTTACTAAAGTCAGAAGCCTTTAAACAAGGACATTTCCGTGAGGCACTTAAGCAAAGTTTTCTAGGCATAGATGAAGCTCTTAGAGAAGGTATTATATCAAATGACTTTATTGGCCAAATTAAAACATTTTACTTCTAGATCCATTGTATGTAAATGAACCTTCTGGCTGTACTGCGGTTGTAGCTCTCTTGACCAAGCAAAACATTCTATTTGTGGTAAGAGTCGTAACAGGAAAGAAACAAGGAATTCAAAAGTTTGAGAATAAAGCGAAAAAGAGAGATATGAGAACTCAAGGCTTGTAATCAGAGTAATGCAGGAGATTCTCGAGCTGTTCTGTGTACAGGCGGTCGAGCCATTGCCTTGTCTCAAGATCATAAACCCACCAATAAAAAAGAAACGGAAAGAATTGAAAAGGCTGGTGGTTTTGTCAGGTTGGCTAGAGTGAACGGTTAGTTGTACTTATGTATATATAAGAAGTCTACAGTATTAAACATTTACTATACAGGAAAATTGGCACTCTCGAGAGCACTCGGTGACTTTGAGTACAAAATGGGCAACCTTCCGCCTGAGCAGCAGATTGTCACCGGTAATTAGTCAAATATAAGTTATCTAAACAAAAATAAACTTTACTCACCACTGCCCATTTAAAAGCTTTCCCTGACGTTGTCGAACATACTCTTAATGAGAAAGACGAATTTCTGATTTTAGCTTGTGATGGTAATAAAACAAAACAAAATAAAATACAAGGATACTCATTTGTGTTTTATAAAGGTATCTGGGATTGTATGACCAATCCTGAAGTTGTAAATTTTGTGCAGCATCATCTGGGTAACAAGGAATCTCTGAAAAATATCTGTGAGCTATTGATGGGTAAATGTCTTGCAAAAACAAAAGGGCAAGTTCTCGGACAAGACAATATGACGGTTATTTTGGTGGCTTTTTTGAACGAAACCCCTGAAAGATGGTATGAGTTAATGGCAGAAAAATACAAGGACACCAAATTACCAGAAGCGTCATACCCAACGGCGACATTAAACAAACGAAGTATCCATGAAAAAAATGTATCTTCAGAATCAAATAATAATGGAGATTCGAACAAGGTTGTACTATACAACGATGGTGGGACTCCACAAGAAGTAGACAATGAGGATATATCCCTCAATTAAACAAAACCTAACTGAGGGTGGTATTAGAGAGATTGACTGAATATATATACATATAGTGATAAGAAAAAAGAGGAAAGAGGAAAATAAAGTTGATTTAAAATGTAATTTTTTTTAGCTATTTGGAAAGTAATAAAAAATAATAAAAAGGATGGAAAACCTTAAAAGGGTGGAATACTCTAGTTATAAGAAAAGTACAAAGAGTATATAAATGAGCAATATAGTAATGAGCTGCACGGCTTCGTTATTATTAATGTAAGAATATTGATAAAGAAGTCATTATGGAAGGCAGTGATGTGAAATATATTTCTGGCAATAGAATATCAGATATAAAACAATATGGTCAAATTAAATGATCGTATGACACTAATTGAATAACACTCAACATTTGACTAGTTCTTTCAGAGTAATATATAAATATATATATAGTAATATAACCAAGTATTATGCGCTACAACCATATTACAATTGAGGTAATATACATTTATATATTAAAAGGCTTTGCCTTACAGTATTCATTTTGGCGTATAAATATTTTCGAGACAAAGCAGACGTTTGTTAAAAAAAATCGACCGCGGAACTGTAAATGAGACATATACACTATATACAAGATAAAATTACCTTAAAATATATTTGTAATTTGTGCTGCTACATATTGGTAAGAATGGATATATCTATGTATATTATTTATATTACCCTTATATATCTTTTCGTTCCTTTCAAAGTATGCAAGATAGCGTTAATTATGGCTACATTTCTGTCAGTAAGAAGTGCACTGAGTCCCTTTGAGGATAATATCTAACATATATATAATTAGTTATAAATATATTTCATAAACTGTGTATCGTGGGTTAATCCTATGTAATATGTTTGTTTGTTTTTATAATATAATACTATCTATGAAATTAGATTTAGATCAAACAATTGCACTTCTCATTAACTGTGATAAGATGATTTTTTGGTACCAATAAAACATTATCTCGTTTTCTTCGTTCATATATCTATACATAAAACAGCAATATATTTCAGACGACTAATTCAATAATAAGTAACTCCCTACATATTTCCTACTGAGTATTATTTTCTTCTGAGATATTATATCAGTAATACAACTATTGACCTCTAAATCAAATAAAGTCAAATCTAAGGATAATAACAGAATGCTTGATTATCAGTTTCACACCTTACACTGGACTATTACATGTGCCATTGTTGTGACTTTATATAATTGCGATAAGATAGAATGTAGACTTACTTTTACTGCCTCTTCGTTAATTGTAAAAATAATTAGGCGATGTTTATCGAAAGAATTCTAGAACACCCTAACAGTCAAAAGAAGACTATGTCTCTCATGTTCTGGATAATAGATAAATTAATGTTGGCGTATATCAATCCGATACATTCTTTTATTGCCGAGGGTGTGGTCCTACTAAGCTCAATATTTGAATTGCCATCGTATTTCTTATATGTTTTTGACTAGTTTATGTCCGCATAATTGAATCGTATGAAATTATTGTTATTTTCGATCACATTATTCTGTAAACGCAAAACGTTGGTGTCTAATAGAAATTCAAGGCGTTCTGAGTTGAATTGTTTACCTAAAGCCAATATAATTTAATAATAAAGTTGTTATTCTATTGGAGTCTCGTGCTTTTTATTTCTCTTATCTTTGTACTGATATTAATTAATGGGAATGACTAACAGTATTGTTTGAAGCATACTACATACCTAGTTATATTGAGACAAATGATAAATAACATGCCTTGGTTTGTATTCACTATTGTTATTGTTTACTTTTGTTTATTGATATTTGGTTATAAGTGTGAGAATTTTTCTGTCCAAATTGACTATGGGACTACTTGTATATCCCCAAACTGATAATATACATATGTATACCAAAGGTAGCTTTCTATTTCTCTCGACATTTTTTATGTGGGCATCTTGCACTTATACTCAATATTGCAAACAGTTATATTCTGGGTTAACAAGTATATGGTAGGAAGAGGGAGGGAGAGGGGAGAAGGATTAAAAAGATAAATGTGACACGAATAAAATAGTGTTTCATAATTTGTATCATTGACAGACACTTGTTTTTTTTAAAAAGAAAAAAGAAAAAAAACACAAACAAACCAATACTAATATTGCCTTTAAACCCCATATTTTGTACGCAGGGGCCACAAGTTCTGTGCGTGTCATTTGTGAGTATACTTCTGGAACCTCATAAGCCATGTCATTTGCTTTTATCAGTTTTGACCTGAAACCATGAGTTCAAATGCTTCTGTAAGAGAGTTTAACTCTTGGCAGCTTGTGCTTTTTTGAAGAAGAAAAAACAGGGTGATCTCATAAACAATGGTGAAAACGGTACTCTCTATTGATTTAAATCTAGACTCTGTGATCAACTATATTTAGGGTTCATGTTCTAATAATCCGTATGTGGGAACCCTTTGTTGATTTTTTATTCTACCCATAAAAGAAACAGGGCCGGTGAAATGGTCCGAGTGCTTGTTAGTGCATCTCTCGTGGCCGTAACTGCCTGTATTTCTCACACCCGAGCCTTGAAGACCTTAACTACACTATATCTTTTGGCCATAATGATTCAATATCGTGTTAGTATAGATATGTCCAGCTGACATATTCCGAGTTGTACAATTGTTAATATTGTAAAGTAAAACATTAAGATATTCAGTTTATTTACCTTGATTTTTTCAATCATGACAGAATTTTGTATACCCTTTCTTGATAAAGTAGTCTAATAAACAAATCAGACTAGCTGCCTTTGATTCATGATGTTAACAAATAAGTCATACCCTTGAAAGATCAACAAAAACAATATCATCTCAAACTTTTAATTTTGGTTTCTATGGTTTCACACAAAGATAAATAGTAAACAAATAAAAACTGAAAAAGTCTGGGTCATCAAGAACATTTTGTAACTTTGTGATTTTGTATATATATTATATGTACGACTATTCATGACAACACAGTCTAAAATAGGAGGATACGCCTTCTAAATAAACATAGACAATAGGCATTACAAAATAAACGAAAGAAAAATTTATAATAGTTGAATAAAACAGACCTTGGATTGTTTTATGAATATTCTCTTATAAAGTCCAGTGTTTACTTCTTTTACCATTGTTCTTGGATTAGACAGCAAACGGTCTATTTTCAGTAGTAGAATATTACCCTTTTTGTTTCAGACTACTAAAGAATCGCTGATAATATTGAACCAGATAAACCGTTGGAAAGAGATATTTACAAAATTTAATATTAGAGTAACTACTTTTTTACAGAGAGATATAGAAATTATCTTTAAAGAATGACTTTAACACTCGCAGTAGAGCCTCTCCAAAAGATATTTAATAAAAACTATATTATATAAAATCCTGAATCTAAATTGAGCTCAATTTAACAATTGCGTGCTCATAATCAAAATATCCTTCCACATTAATCTTAAGCATATTTTCACTCGGTTCAAAAAGAAAATGCGCGGTAGTAAAAGTAACTGGAGCTGAGGTAAGGGGTTCTACTATATATAGCGCTAATTCTCTGCCAAATACTGTGATATAGGCATCAGAAGACCCAAAGTATCGAAAGGCATGTATACGAATATGTGTATATACATCTTTATTCATCAGAACTTAGTAATATTTAAGAGTTATAATATATATATACAGGCAAGCTGATGAGAATTATAAATATTATTTAGAGAAAGAGAAAGATAACTTAATACTATGGATCAAGAATGTATTGAACCTAGTTTTTTATAGAAGTTTAAAATATTTTTGTAGTTTTTCCTTTTGTATTAGACTTTGATGGTTACTTGAATCCCAACTTCATTTGATGATAGGTTATTTTGGATGTAATAGAGACCTCTGAGTGTGTCGTTTATAAGACATGCACTTGTTTATATTACGGAAATGAATTCAAATGTCTTCAAATGTATACGTTATTTTAGTGGCGCAAAACAATGAAGATTCTTACCTTTGGTGTGTCTATATAGATTAACAAACTTCATTAGGAAGTTCATCGTTATTTTATTCTTTTTTTTGCGATTCTTATCTGATACATGGTACAATACAAAACAAACCGTTTCGAACCTTCTCCACCTGGTGAATTATAATCCATAGATAACGTGGGGAATTTTTCTTGTGAGAATTCATTAAGCTCATTAACTCCACTGACTAGCACATCATAGAATAAATCTACTACAACAGTCTGAAAGACACCAGCAAAAATTCAACTCCATAATAGAATCTGTTATATTAATGTATGTAGTCGAGATCCTCTCGACAATATTCACTTGAGCCAAAGGACATCTTGAGGCCACAGTGACAGAAATACTATAGGCTTTTTTTTTGAAAAGCTATACATCATTATCAAAGGATTATATTTAATAAATCTTGTAACAAAAACTAACGTTTTTCCCATCCAGAAGCTAATGTACATTAACATCTATTACTTTGTCTAGGAAAACCTTACAAAATAAACTATCAACCACGCTGATCAAAGAAATCTTGGACTTGAGCACTGAATTCTGACTCATTTTTCACACATCAAATAAAATAAATATATCCAAAACAATAGTCTTCAAATGATTTTCGAGTCTAGAGGTACATTAAAAATGACCTGCCAGAGTGGTTGCCATGTTACACTAAAATACAATTCAGTGAACAAACGAATCAGATGTGTTATGTTTCTATTTTTAAAAAAGAACATTCGCGCATAGGTGCATATAACTCGCGATAAAACCTTAAGTCAATGTTACACGATATCTACCCTGAAAATGATTTGTTTTTTTTTTTGAGAACCAGTTGGCCACTTTCTGGATTGAGTTGGTCAGGCTCAAAACTTAATTGTGGGGTCTGAAATGTCTTTTTATCGCAAAGATGGAAAAGGGGACATCTTTGATGATAAACGAAACAAGTTAAAGCAATATGAGATTCCTTTATTCCGCCTAGAAAAATAATAGATCTTAGGAAGATGTCCAAAATGATCATTATTTTGAGTCATAGTTAGACGAGGAATCTGGTGTTAATATGGTTGTAGTGAGCGCCAATAAAAGAAGCTGAATACAACATATACACAGGCAAGTATCGACATATATTTCTTCTCAAAACAGAAAAGTATGACCATAAGCACAAAGTAATTGTACTGTGGTTATTATGGCCGTTTTTTTTGTTAAAACTAAAATCTAAATATTTTCATGCTGTTTTCTTTCTCCATAAAAAATATGGCTTTAATTAGTTGTAACCATGCACTCTGTATCCATTTCTAACTAAAGATCAGCTAAGGAAGCGTTGCTAAAGCTCTAAAAAAACTTCGGCCATTAAGCGATGAACATGAAGCGTACTACTAGAATAATCCCACAATTCCTTTACTTGTATTAAAACAAAGATTACATGGTAACTCCTTTGTATTTAAGGAATGTTTGACCGAATGAGTATCAGAAGAAATGGGTTCAAATGAAGCTGTAAGGAAACTAGACATGCTTTTCAGTCTTCAATTTTGATGATTTCGCTAATTTACAATTGAATCATTTAGAAACAAAAGCTAAAGTTTTAAAATCCATGAATGAAATATATTCTGTCGAACCTGTCCTCGGTGATATTTACATATTGAAAGGAATGTCATTGTCAGATATTTTCACAGAGATGTTGAAGCATTTCACATATTTCAACAACAAAACAGTTTCAGCTCTTCTGCGGAAAAAATTATCTGAAGTTTTTATCATCAAGTAATTTCTCGCCTAAAAGAGCTAAAAATATAAACGGATCCTATGTGAGGTATTGAAATCTTCGTGTATTCAATGACAAATATCAAGGTAAAAAAAAGAGATCGAGGTTTTTGAGAATGATGGTTGACAGGTTGAGGAGTCGGCCTTTTATAGACAAGGGTCTTGTCGCACAATCTTCCTTTGCAAATGAACCTTTTGATAAATGTGATATCAATGACGATGTCCTCGAGGGAACAGATGGCCCTACAAGAGACAATACACAATACAAGTTAAAGATGAATTTGAATCAATATGATATCCTGCTTTTTAGATCTTTTGGACTTTTTGAACTTTTCCGAAATGCAAATAATTCTGGTTACTTTGGATTACACTGGTCTCTTAACAAATGTCGAGGACCTAAAGGAATTTTTAAAGTAAACAGTAAGTAAGTATTAAATTAGGCAATGTTTTATCAATATATATTTTAGAGACCACAAGAATGTCAAGAAAATTGTAGTTGATAGGTTTTCTATCAATGCTGAAATAGAGGTTTCCGCGAGAGAAACTTTGGTTCTTGATCAAGTCATTATAAACAAATTAGAGTATAGAAGAAGACCAGTACAAATATTTTTGTAAATATTTAATAAATACCTCCTCGAGTCTTTGACCTCGTTTTTTTTATATCATAAACTCCGGGTTTTCTTTATTCACAATGTGATCTAATCTGCGAGATTTAACGAGACAATAGATAAGTAAAGAAAACAAAGATAGAAGTGAGTCTCTTGTTCTCGTTTATTAGAGCATCTCCATCAGTGAGTTAACTTGTAATTCATCTAAAGCCAAACACTGCCATTTTAGTTAAAAAAAAATAGTTACTTCCCCCAGCAGTTCAATTGTTTTAAATAAATTTTGAGAGCGTTTTCAATAATAGGAAGGTTTAATTTTGTTTTACCATTCTTTTTTTCAAATTTACTAATATAGGCAGAAATGTTTTACCAATTTTCTGAGGTCTCATTTCTATACTGTACATGAATATTTTTGGGAATTGTATTCTATTCAAGCAAGTAAATATGTATTCGTTTATTGAAAAAGAACCCAGCTAAAAGTAATGACAATCGTGAGTTATACAAACCCCTGTAAGATGCATTTATTAAATAAAAACAGGGAAATGGGTTTAGGTTTTTTATTCCAGCATGCAGAAAACAAATGAAAGTCAAAAAATTATAAAAAATTTAAAAAAAAGAAGGGGAGGGGATGAAAAAGAGCGGGTTAGATAATGATAATTATTCTTCTTTGCCGGCAACCTCAGTTAATGGTGGCCATGCACCTTCAGAAGCCTTATCATTTACAGTGGCCATCTGCTGCTTCTGTCTCTTCTTATCCTTCTTTCTTCGGTTCTTTCTAGCCTTTGCACTTTGCTGGGAGTCACTCAAAGACATTGGGACGCCTGCGCGAGATTCACACGATTCGTCTTCTGAATGGCTATTCTCTGAATCTTGATGCGCGCCATTGTCCACAGAAGCATGGGAGCTGCATACTGATGAGTTTTCATAGTGGTAGTCATGTACATTGATATCCTGTGATGTCATCCCGGAGACGTTCTTATCATCGTGATGAGCTGTAGTGGCAATATTGCTGGAATCGTCACCTTCTTGGTCGTCGGCATCAGTTGGATCAGCGGTGTCTTCTGGAATGTCCTTAACTCCTGTCAATGACTCACTCAACATTACATCTTCAACTGAGACTGTTTCCTTTGCATTTCGAGGGAAATCAAATGTTCCGTTTGACAAATCAAACGTACTGGGCTCAGTAGGCTTATTGGAAAGGCCAGTCAAAGCAGTAGTCAAAGCGACATCTTGAATAGATACAGGGATCTTGGGTTCCTTTGGTTTGACCTGAATATCTTCTGAAAGCTTGAAGCTATCTACGATAGGTGGCTCTTTGCTCAAACCAGTGAGAGAGTCAACCAAGAATATTTCGCCAAAATGAGTCGCGTTCATATCGCCAGAGAGCTCATGGGTAAGATCTACAAAGATGGCAGATGAAGGATCTTCTTTGGATAGACCAGTTAGGTTGGCAACAAGCTGGAATGGCTCTCTGTCGGATTCAGTAGCTTCAGTAGAAGAATAGTGAATATCACTGTGCATGTCATATTGAGAAAGTTCGTCTTCGTTTTCAACATCACTGTGATCCCTGCAGGTACCGGTCAAAGGATGGTCAACAAGAGTCAGTTCAGGAACTTCCATAGATTCATCACTAGATGTATCGTTATGTGTGAAGCGTACAAAGGTTTCATGTGTATCTTCATCACTGCTGTGAAGAACTCCAGTAAGACCAGTGTTCTCTAAAGCGTGATCATCAACTGTGTTTTCCTTGTCTTCAGTATCAAACTGACTCTTGATACCTGTTAGACCAAAGGTCAACTGAACAGGCTCTCCTTCGTCTACTGTCAAAGTGCCTTCAAGATCTTCTGGAAGCTGAACACCAAATTGACTTGTGTTTTGTTGGTCATCTTCATATGCTCCTGCTGAAATAAGATCGTGGTCGGATGTACCATACTTGACGCCAGTTAGATCGGAAGTGAGTTCGACATCGATCTCTTCAATTGGAGCGGTTTCTGATGGTTCCTGTACACCGATTATACCAGATTTTGATAGGATCTCTGTGGTTTCAAACTCTTCTGAAGACACCTTGACCCCAGTTAAACCAGAAGTGAGTTGGACGTGTACTTCATCGATGGAATATTCATCTTCTGAAGATATCTGGACGCCAGTTAAGCCTGAAGTGAGTTGGACGTGTACTTCATCGACTGGAGGTTCTTCTTCTGATTTCTGGACACCAGTAAGGCCAGAGGTAAGCATTGCATCTGTATTTTGTGCTGTCAGAGTCTCTTGGTCATTATCTTGTTTCTGTACGCCAGTCAATCCAGTAGTCAGTTGAACAGGGGTATCATTCTCTTGTGAGTCATGCTTGTTTTGCAAATCTGTTGGTTTCTGAACCCCAGTGAGAGAACCTGTTTGAAGCCAGTCTTTTACAATGATGCTTTCTGTGTCGTCTTTTGATAGGGAATCCAATGAAAGGCCAGTGATGTTTATATTGTCATATTCCTGAGTGCCTTGATATTCTTGGATTTCTTGAGTACCCGTGAGAGAGTGTCCGTAAAGCTGGAGCGAATTTAGTGAGACGGCAGTTTCAGCTGATTCTTGCTTATCTGGTACGCCCGTCAACGTTATTGCCCGCATTGTAGTCACAGGTTTGTTTAGATCCATGATTGGAATGGGAAAAGTAAGCTGACCCGTATGGTTTTCTACCATGAGGCGTAACTTTTCAATCCGCCCTTCAACTGCCTTGACAGAAGAAGGTGGGAGCTTGTTGATTATTGTCTGGACCTTGTCTTCTAGGTAGTTGATTTTAGTTTTTGCGCGAATCACGCCAGCTAGACGAGGCTTTTTTGTGTTTGCTTTGATGGGACGCTTAGTATTCCGGAGACGGTAGAATAAGGAGCCCTATAGATATTGAAAGCGAAATACTTGATAAATATTTTAAAGGCTTTTTGGGTTTCTATTGATTTCTTACATCGTAGGTAGCCACAACATCTCTCTTCTTCAGAGAACCGCGGTGGCCCACAAATAGATAAGCAGTACTCCATTCCAGAAATGTTTTTGTCCTGTAAAGAGAACCGTGTTAATTTAACCTTGTAAGGCAAGAAAACAAATATTACCATTTAGAAAGACTTGTTCCGAGAGAGTTTGTTTCATTGACCATTTGAAGTAATTCTATTACACTGATGGTTTTTCCAGAGGGATCTGCCTTTGCGTATGCTGTGAATAGAGCCTCAAACTTCTCAAGATCAAATTGCCCATTTTGATCGTACGGACCACATGACTTTAAAGAGATTAAACGCGAACAATAAGTTTCGTGTTTTGTATGTGTTTTTGTGTGTTTTTGTGTGTTTTTGTGTGATGATTTACCTCTGAGCTTATAAGATTAGCTGTGTTTACTCGGAATAAAGGGTCTGGTATCCATGAATCTTGTGTTGCATATGAAAACAACATGCTTAGGATGGCACCAATTATGATACTTAGGAATATATTGTAACCCAGGTTGGAGAAGCCTTGGTACACGAGAGTTTGAGTATAATGGTTTAGGCGATTGTATTATATTTACCTCTGACTGCATCTAATGGGGTGATATAACCTTTGTTGGTTCGATCCCAATAGGCAAAATGATTTTGAAGAGCCTAAATATAAAACAGCCTTTAGAAATAACCTACATTAGTGTTTAAGACTTACGGGTTGTTCATGAGGAGAATCTCCTACTATACGAATGGATTTCATGGGTCGGTCTAATACAAGGGTTAGTTGAGGCGTAAGTGAGATGCATTAAGCTTACGCTCTTGTGAATCTTTAGGCATTGATAATTATATATAAATGAAATGGTGAAAAGGAAGGAAGAATGGAAAGGGTATTTATATATATCTTGATTTTCAAGTAGGTGGTTCTCATGCGGAGTAAATTTGAGTTTTGTACACAAATGCCCAGTCTTGTCTTTATCTTATTTCATCAAACACAAATCTCAGCATATACACATCACATTGGCACCTATTGTTTATTCATTATTCTTTAAAAAGCACAAACACATCTTGCCATCGTAACACATGTAACACTTGTTTTCCGGGTCTAAATGTACAGGACTCATGATTTGCAGCCCAAAAAAAACCTCCCCCCCCCCCTCTTCTCCCCCTTATCCCCTAACAATGGTTATTAGACTGACACTGTTCCACCCAGGCTCCCATTATAAAAGAAAACACTAATATGATTGAACCATATGTTTCAAAAAAACAGAAAGGAAAAAAAAGGAAAGGATATATATATATTCACTATTGGAAGGAAAATAAAGAAGAATATTAATCAAGTCCAACTGATTTGTGTTTTGGTCCTGGTCTTGGTTTTGACCTCTCTCTCTCTCTTTCTCTCTCTTTCTTTTTCTCTTTCTTTGATGCCTCTTTTATAACTAAAAAAAATAATTAAAGAACAACGCAGGGTTTTCCTGAACTTCTTTTGACGATCTTCAAGGCAGCTCGAGTGGCGTGTTCAAATACTTCACGAACACCTTCGTTGGTCTTGGCAGAGCACTCGAGGTATTTTTCGGCACGAATTTGCCGTGCCACAGCCATACCCTAATAAATAAAATAAAAACAGTCAATCTAATCGACCCACATAATTTATGTATGCACGAATGTGTGTGTTTTTGCGTGTTTATTTATGTATGTATCATTTTGACTTACTTCCTCAGATGATACAGGCTTTTGAGAGTTCTTTCTGAGCTCCTCGATAGTAGCAGGGTCGTTTCTCAAATCTTTCTTGCAGCCAACCAACAAAACAGGTAGATTTTGGCAGAAATGGAGGACCTCAGAAATCCACTAAATAGTCTTATTTAGCAATCGAATAACTGCAAGTATTTGATTAATAAATAAAATAAGTACCTTCTCCTGAACGTTATCAAGTGAATCAGGCGAGTCAACAGCATAACAAATCAAGATAACATGCGAGTCAGGGTATGAGAGAGGGCGGAGACGATCATAATCTTCCTGGCCTATTTTTTTTAAAAAAATGTAAGATTTACATATGAAATATTCATTTTCGTTTTTTTTACCAGCGGTATCCCACAGTGCCAATTCAACGTGCTTGCCATCAACCTCTACGTCAGCAACATAGTTCTCAAACACAGTGGGAACATAAAACTATACCAAACAAACAAAGCATAAAGGACTTTTAAATATATGATTCTCGTTTTTATGCAATTATATCTTACTTCAGGGAATGTGCCTTTGGAAAAGACAATGAGTAGACAAGTCTTGCCACAAGCACCATCACCGACAATTACGAGCTTTCTTCTGAGTTCTGCCATCTGATTGTTAAATTAGGATTAATAAATTCATTAAACAGACAGAGTAAAAGTATCTTACTTAATACTATGTAATGAAGGATTAAAGAAATGGTTCGTTAGTGGTTTATATTGGAAAGAGTATTTGGTCAGTTCTTGTTTTCCGCCCCTTATATATATATTGGCATAAATTATGACCTCTTCTTTTTTTTTGACTCATGCAATGCTACACTATGCATGATAAGCCCCATCTTTCCAAGGAATCTCATCATCCATAATATTACATTTTCCATGCTTTTTTCTTTTTTTTTCTTTTCTTTTCTATACACTTTATGCTCTCTTCAACTTTCCTGTGCCTTTTTTTTGTCATCTATATTGACACCCCTTAATATTTTCTACTCAAGGCCCAGCCATTTTCATTTTATTTCAACCACTCTCATACTTATTTACACTACCCCTTAAAACAAAATAAAAAGATAAATGCCAAGCAGAAGTTAATGACGTACCGATTAAGAATGTAAAGTGAGTATGAAAAGTAAAAGAGCATGTAAGGTTGCCTAAATTTCTAGACTTACCGTCCGTGCACGTGATCTATAGGCTGGTGTAGTGCTCATCACCGCGGAGTATTAGTGTGGCTTTGGCTACACAAGAGTGTAGAAATATATTTATACATATATAAATGTAAGGGCCAAGCTTTTATCAAGCTAGAATAAAAAATGCTGAGCAAAAATTTGAATAAAGAATAATTGAGAAAGTGCTAAGAAAAAAGGGCTTAATTATGTCATTTTATATACAATACTTTATTAAAAGTATATATCTGTGTACATTTATATACAGATACAGATACATATATGTACATGTATATGTATGTGTGTACAAAATTCATCTTGAAGACACATATTCGGCATAAAATAAATTATAGCTTTTGATTAAGAAAAGTACAAAAGTAGAGTGAATACAATTTACTTTTGAGCTTTGTTTTGAATCATCTGTGCTGTACGAAAGATGCTTCGTGTAAAATGACTTCTTGTGAAAACACAATAGAAAGCAAAATTTACGTTAATCGAGGCACATTTATTGTAACCATACGTATTTCTAAAAGAAAATCAATGAGACGGGAGGATATTTTTATCTTAAATACATTAATTCCCTTTTAATTCTCAATAAAGGATGTCTTCTTTCTTACTACTTTACCCATAAACTTCAACCGTGGCCAAACGTATATTTCTATTTCTAGAATCTAATTAGACTGTATATATGTTTGATACATTATCTCAGCTTGTCTCGGTTTACCGATTTTATAATCATTTGCAAGAAGCCCAAATTTCATTACTACCGATCAAAATCAAAAGCATCACTTATGTCGAAGAATTAATTGTTGTAGCTAGTAAGTTACTGTATTTATTGCGGTGGGTCATACAATATTTCCACTTGTAAAGTGATCAGAAGGGCTTAGCGATTGGCTTAGACCAATATATATATATCAATGCAGTAAGTAAGAGATATTATAGGTACCCTATTAGAAAAAACAAAAAAAGGAAGATAATACCCATTAATGTAGGCCAATTGCTTCAATGAATGTGACAGTCGCCTCTTCATGTGAGTCAATCATACATGTCTCCAGTGCTTTTTCCCTTCCTCAAAGGTTTGCGCAAAGCCAAAAAAAATCAATATAATAATTAGAAATTCTTTGTACTAATTTTCTAGTAGTAGAAATGGAAATGTCTCATATTCGTTTAAACCTTTGAATCTTGAAATAATACATCGCAGATCAGACTGTTTGTTTTGTCGTTACTGGTACCTGATATAGGTAGACCTACTAGGCTACAAGTAGATAATTTAACATTTCTATTGATATTGATATTTCTACCACGCCATAGGATTTAAGAAGCAAAATGTGTCGTATTCAGTTACATTTGATACTCGTATGGTGTGTTCGAGCATAAACATCAAAGTTTTGAAATCTTTTCAATTTTACCTCAAGAAAACTCCGATAGTAAAATATATTAAATTCCCGATATATATATAAAGAAAATCGAAAAAATAATATTTTACGCTACACGACTATCCTTTTTAAGAACATTGAAATGTACCTGTTGCTATAGTGACTCTCTTTTTCATTTCAATATTAAAGAAAAAGCTGAAACTCCACTATTTTCTATTGATACCTCTTGACTTTGAAGGTCCATGACTTTTTATTCAAGCCTTGTTTTTAGAATCTTTTAAACAAGAGTTATTCGGAAGAGTCTTCCCTATAAAACATGTCTAAGCAATTCTCTATAACTTGTCTGTAGCAAAAGTCATGGAACTTTGAAAATCACCTAAAAACTTAAATATTTATTCCCGAACACACCATATTACATTGCGCGACCAGAGGCCGACAGGAAATAAAAACCCATACAAAAAGAAAACTCATGAGCGTTTCTTGAAAAACCTGCTCACCACCAGACTGGGACTCAGAGTCAAGAGCCATTACGACTCTCTTTACTTTAAAAGCAATCCACTAGGTCGTAATCAATGGGTTTACGTCTCCAGATTCTCAAGGAAGTTAGCACAGATGTAACTAGATGAAATTTATCGCCGTTATATGTGGGACTAATGCCCAAAATAGTCAAAAAATTTTGTCCAAGCTTATGGAAAAGTAGTAGTATTTTTTTCATTCTATACCAAATGATATATACAGCACAACTATTCCCAAGCCAAATAATGTCTGATAAAAAGGTATAGGCGCCTTGATTAAGTCACTGTGGGAGTACGCAAGAGTGTAAACTCGTCTACGGAAGCATTCTTACGATAAGTGTGCCCTTCCTTCTAAATAAGTATCACATTTATCAATAGGCTTATGTATGCTATGTATATCTTCTATCTTACTTTGTATAAGATTTTATTTAGAAATATCATGATCAGCAAGACTATTATCTTTATCACAAGGTCCTTAGCAGGTTATCTTAATTATATCATCCTTTGGGGGATAAAAATAAAAGGCAGAAGTTCTAGAAAGAAGTTTCTTAGGTTCAAACTTTACTCTTTACATTCAGACAATAAATTTATTATATTATTATGGTTCTATTAATTTTATTCTGTAGACCAAAGAGGTTTGGTTAAGAAACATAGATACAGAAAGGCTGAAGTATTTAAATGAGGGTATGATGTCGACAGACTACGCATAAATATTTTATGCGTTTTTTCATTGCTCATATATGTGGTGTATAAAAAAGTAAATAACCAAAATACAAGAGCCTAAAAATGCATAGCCAGGTGTAAATTCATTTTGACCATTCTCCTTCCTCTGAAGAAACTGGAGAATTTTGGCTAATTATAAACAATTTCTCCATGCGAAAAGTCAGAGGAACACAATTTGACTTGGTACAACAATCACAGTGTACTTTTTTCCGATCAATTCTTTTTTCTATCAATCTAAAAGAATAATCAGTAGTTTATTTGATCTTAACTATTTCTAAGGTCAGGTCTAGTTTTGGAATTAGCCAGGACATTTCTAAAAGATAAATCATTTTGTAATTGTACGAATTACGATGTATATAATTATTTCTGTTCCTAATATGTGTAATATCATGTATTACTGAAGAGTATATCGAAGCATATCTCCTTGCCTTCACCTGGAACGAGAACGATTAATAAGAGTTTATAGGTAAAAGTAACAAAATTTACTGTGATAAACTCCCAGATAATTCTTTCATCTTATTTTCTATCATTAAATATTAAGGTGTCTAAAGTGTAGAAAGTTCTTGTTCTTGGTATCGCTTCAGCGTTTGAGACTATTATCTAACTCTGTAAGAATTCTATCCAAAAAAGCCATCAACTCAAATAATTTGAGCCTGTTCCAAGACAAAATAGATAAGTAACTCAAATCAGCCACTTAAGAGAAGGAGGGCTGTGAGAATTACAGTTACTCAAATACTTTTACTTAAGAAATATAGAATACAGAAATACATATAGTTTGAGCTGTATACGCATCCTTTGATCGTCTAATAAATATACTTATCTACTATATTGAAATAACTTTCTTATTTTGTATCAAAATACTACAATAGATCCCTAACTTTTTATAGCTTTTATTTTGTACTTGTCCATTCTAAAGTCTCTTAAAAACTATCTTTCAACACATATATATATATCAACCTATTTGTAATTAAGCGAAAAAATATATATTTAGCAATCTCCAAAATAAAACCGTTTCAGGATAATCTTGAAAATCTATTTTCCATATAAAGCTTTAATAAGTTGGTTTTTCTACATGAGTACGTACTCTAAGGTATCGAGGTGTTAGACCCTTTTATATATATTAGCTATACTCACATTCACAATACTCATTTTATATTTTATATTGATAATATATTCATTTAATTGTCACGATTTTTTGTATAATTACATTTGATCACATTTAAATGATGCAGTATTGTCTTCACCATTGGTAGAAAGTAGTAAATTTGAATAATTTGAGTAGCTATGGTATTATTATTTGTTTTTATGGTATTTCACAAAGTGATTAGCTATGATAGACAGGGGTAGTATTATACCACTATAATTAAGGAGTGTCGGCATCGGTATCAGCGGTATCGGTGTCAGTAGTATCAGTATCAGTAGTATCGGTGTCGGTGGTATCGGTGTCAGTAGTATCGGTGTCAGTAGTATCGGTGTCAGTGGTATCAGTGTCAGTGGTATCAGTGTCAGTGGTATCAGTGTCAGTGGTATCAGTATCAGTGCTGTCAGTTGCAGTGGTGTCAGTATCAGTGGTATCAGTATCAGTGGTGTCAGTGTCAGTGCTGTCAGTTGCACTGGTATCAGTATCGGTGCTGTCAGTTGCACTGGTATCAGTATCGGTGCTGTCAGTTGCACTGGTATCAGTATCAGTGCTGTCGGTAGCAGTACTGTCAGTCGCACTAGTGTCAGTATCAGTGCTGTCGGTAGCCGTGCTGTCAGTTGCACTGGTATCAGTGTCAGTGCTGTCAGTTGCACTGGTGTCGGTGTCGGTGCTATCAGTAGCACTGGTGTCGATGTCAGTGCTATCGGTAGCACTGGTGTCGGTATCGGTACTATCAGTAGCACTGGTGTCGATGTCAGTGCTATCGGTAGCAGTGCTGTCAGTTGCACTGGTGTCAGTGGAGGCGCTTAAGGTCTCAGTTGGTCTAGTGGTAAGAGCGGTAGGATCAAGGATTTGCACAATGCTTCCAAGCAAGGGGAATGTGTCGACGAGCTTTGTGAGTGGGTCGGCATCACGGACTAAAAGTGTGATTGTGTGAGAAATAGAATTTATGTACACATATGAACTTACACAAGGCGCTTTGAACATATGCGGTGCTTGTTAAAGTTACTGTGCTTGTAGCTGTAACAACAGTGTAAGGCTGTACTTCCTCATAAACGGCAACATATGTCTTTCCGTCAACAACAACTGTTTCACTGGAAACAATGACAGTCGGTCCATAATCCAGTCTCTTCATCAATCTAAGAAAAATGAATATTGATAAGAAATCGAGAGTTTTCTTTGAATATGAATATGGATGTGTTACCCAATGTGATCATCAACCGAAGCTGACACCATAGCGGCGCATAAGGCAAAGAGTGAAAAGGGGGCGACGAGCTTCATGCTTGCAAAAAGTCGAATGAATAAAATGGGTATAATGATTCCTTTGTTTCCTTCGTGTACGACTTTTTATACCCCATTGAATAATATTTTTCCCCTAGAAATTAGCTAAGAGATCTCCGTTAAGATGAGCCATAAAAGAATGTTTTTGGATAGGCATTCTCCGTCTCATTCTTCCCTAAAGTTCTATTAATTTTAGATACTCTAACAAGAAAGGCTTTACATATAATTAATTATATGACTCCATACAACACATCTGTGCCCTTACTTTTTACGCTTCTTTACTAAATGTTTTTTTTGGACTCAGGATAGACTTTTTACAGCTATGTGCTTTGGCGCTCTAATGGGTATTTAATGTGACTAAAAAACAAACATGGCATATTATTTAGTATAAGTCAGTGTGTAGAGTAATAATTAGTAGCATAATACAATTCACTTTTATCTTGTTTGTGACGATCCCTCTGGTGCGATTGTATTTTAGATCAAACCAGTATGTAAGCCACCCAATTTGATTCGAATCATCCAAGCATGGTACTTCAGCTATGCATTCAGTTGACCATGTAGTAACAGCTCTCGCTGAACTCAACTCGGATTTTGGGTTACCCTTATTGCTTTCAAAGCTATATAACTAGCCTTCCTCTAAATAATAATTCATTTAAAAATTTTCAAAATCTACCAGCAATGCAATATTTTAGACATCGAATGAGCTGGTAAAAGTACGAGTACAAGGTGAGCTAAATTAACTTTTCTGTGTGCCCTATGCTTTACTATATTATTGGATTTGAACGCTTATGCGACCCATCAATTTGATGCTTACAACACGATTGTAGCAACCATTATTCGATATCAATATATGCTACTATTTAAAATCTCTTAGAAATGATAGTATGCTATAGAAAAGAAAGGTGAAATTCTTTTATAAAATTCGTTTTAATTTGGGCCGAAGAGAATTGAAACTGGTTATTACAAATCTCTAGAATCACCCTCCCTTATTAACCTCTGCTAAAACCTCATTCACAACAAGAGGGCAATATAGACAGAATTGTTAGGTAAAATTGCATTTTGAATTTTATTCCGTAGTGTAGAAATTTCCAAATATGTATCAAGACATGATCACATCCTCTTCAAACAAAACGCATCGCAATAGTTCTGCCACAACCCAGCAGTTCAGACTATTTCCAAGCAGCTTATAACGTTGATTGAGTGTCACGCTGTCAGGAAAATCAAGATGCGGCATGCATGTTGGAGGGGAGAATGGTCTAGGTTCCTTTTTGGAATACGGTGCGTTGGGGACTCGAAGCTGGTAGCCTGGTACAGGAAATGCATGCAGGCGCGAAATTTCAGTGGGTGTTAGGAAACGAAGGCCAAGTGCTACAAGCGAGGGAGGATCATTCCAATCATATTCAGTAATCTAAATAAAGTCCCATCTGGTTAAAATAAGACTGGAAAACCAAAAAGGATACTTGCATCCATTTGTTTTGTCTGAACTAAAGACCCGCTTGTCATTATATGGTGGGACCCATATGCCTGAAAATAATATTAGTCTTCTTTCGTTATGATTATGATCGAGGGTCAGTAAGTTCACCTTTGTGACACACGAAGTTATTCTGTCAGTAGAACGAACAATGTCTACCAATCATTATCAATAAATGTTTTTGTACTTGGATCGTATTTAACAAGCCTACCTAGTCGGAACCCATGTAACTTCAGTATATATTTTGCTGGAACCTGATATTTCTCCTCTCCCCTGGGAAGTGTCTCAAAAAACAATCCCAGCTCAGGAACATCGTTTTGCATTTCATTACTACCTGAAAATGGCCAACTAGTATGTATGATACTTTTCTCTGTATAGTCAGACACCTCTTTAGTAACAGGGTTTGATCTACGACGGGCAGTAAGATAGTATCTCATGCGATGATTAGGGACACCCAATTGCTCTGGGGTCAGAAGACATTCGTTGATCTCATAATCCATGATGTCAAGTTGGCGAACAAGCTTCTCTCTAGATTGTGAGATCTGGAAGACTGCGTCAAGTCAAATATAATAAGATATATATATGTTTACCTCGAAATTCTTGACGTTCTCAACAAATATATATTTTGGTGGTGTCGAAAGCTTTGGAAGCAGATCAATTAGATGTACAAGAGCCTTTGCTCGGGGATCTTCAATATCTTGCATCTTTCCACCTCTTGTATACGGCTGTAAAAATATCAACATGCGTTGTTATTATTGTTATTAGTGTTATTTTTAAAGGTATTCATTTCATTGTCATCATGCTACTTACTTGACAAGGTGGACTTACAAGCCAGCAGCCTGCATCTAGTCTGTTATTGAGAGAAACTCATTGAGTAATTGGTGTATATCACACATTATTATTTATCGACTCACTTTTCAATATCTTTTTCTGTCAAACGATCGATTGTTTTCTGGAGGAGGTAGTAAAAAAAAAGAATTAATATTAAAATGAGAATGAATTTGGTTAATCTAGCTGTTATTTTCAGTCTTAATAAATACCTTTGAAGGATTTTTTTTAAAGTTGTGAAGATAAACCTTGTTGGCGATCTCATTTACATCAAAGGCTTCTACTACATTAGCACGGATCTTGGCTATATTAAGTGCATAATGCTAAGATCAGGTCCGATTCAAAAATGTTAATTTAATGGCTCTTTTTATTCAGGTTTTTTTTTTTAATTATTACCAATCCTCCAATGCCACAAAAGAATTCTATGCATCGAACTGGATCTGTCATGGTGTATTAATCGTGGCCAAGTCCAAAGAAAAAATTCGACTGTTGAGTGAATTTGTGCGCTCTTTGAAGTTTGCAGACTTGGATTATTTAAAGGATTTCATGGTATTAAACCTTTTGTTCCTTAGGTTATAAGAGGCCGTCAATGGCAATTTATAATAATATTAAGCATCATGCTTATATTTAATTAGATATTCTGCCTTTTCAACATGAGTTATGCTTTATGCAATTTGTAAGAACTCTCATAACAATACTCTTCAAAGTACGTGTTATCTGTGAAAATGGTGTTCAAAACAGATAAACCTATAAAGATCATGCTTTAACTAAAAGTGGTTTCCGACTCGATGAGTTAATTTGTTTGAGTATAAAATAAAATCAGAGCAAGTACCCTTGTAGACTGTGTGTTTTAATAAAAAAAAACCTTTGAGACAAAGTGATTGTCAATCAAAGGATAAGTTATATTATTGAAAGTAATGCCTTTTTCTTTTTGTAAACTAGGTACTCACTTTTGTAAAATTTTCAATGATGCATTCCTTTGTTTAAAAGCCAAGGACTATACTAATCTATTTTTTTTTCTGTCTTTATTTTACATGTTGTATATCTTGGAAATCTCACTTACAAAGGCTAGTTTTTTAGTCCCTTTTTTTCTTGGTCCTCTCACAAAGCTGCAAGAATCTAGTTTATTTTAAAAGAGACCGTCGATACAAAAACCGTTTATCATCCTAATAAATTTTCTTAATCGTGATCAAACGCACTATGTTGAACCACGGCCTTGTGGTATATATCAAGGCAAGATATGTAATTAGACTAAACAAAATACTGCTTTTTAAGCATTAAGCCTATTGACCATTACAGAAAGAGCTTTGAAATAATTTGGATATCTTATTATACAGCTACTGTCAAAATCTCGTATTGATCCTATGTACGCAGATTGTTTTTTTTTTTGTTAAAGGAATAGTTTATATCCTATCTTTCTTTTCAAGAGGTATTTTATCAAAGTCAATTCTGTGGTACTGTCTAGTTAGTCCTGTATTTCGTTTGTTTTAGCCTTTAATAAGCTATACTTGGTCTACTTCACTATACGCAACTGTATGGAAATTGACAATCGGTATTGAGATTTTTGTGTTATTGCGCAAACCTTCTTTCTTTCTTTTTTAAAATAATAATAATATATATACGAATTTCTAGATTAGTCTTAACAAGCAGCAACAGCTAATATTCAGCTCTGAATAAGACTATATTAGAATGTAGAGCATATAATAGGTTGGAAAGTAAGATAAAGCAGTAACATAAGGTCTCTCTATCTCTAATGGTGCAGATAGTAACCAAAATAAAGCGTCAAATGTGGTTACCAGATATATTATATCCCTGCAAGAATATATAATATACGGAATGTGAAACCAAATCTTCTTTTTTGGACGCGTAAGATTTCTAGACACAATCTTATCAAGCAAACATTCTGCAAGCACTTTCAACACTAATATTTTATAGTTGTACAAATCAATTTTAGCACAGTGCGACTAGTTTTTATTTCATTTTTTGTTTATTTGTTAAGAGACTTGGCTGTGTGTTCTGGCCATAGATAACTTCCATTAGAGAATGAATAGATGTATATATATATATCTTTGATTGTAAGCCTTTATTTTTTTCAAAGATCATGTTCTTTCTTTATTTATATCTTTTTCATATAACTCTTATGGGAAGTATACAGCGGCCCTGGAATTCAAATAAACCAGTAAGAGCAACCGCCTTTTTCAGGTTTACAAGCACAGTCAAGTACGAAAACTTTTGTTGACAACTGTTTTCAATCTGGACTGGCAATCGTATTTGGCCTCCGATTCCACTGTTCGACCTGGAAAGTGTATTTTGGCACCCGCCACCAGGCCAAGGTTGTTTGACAGTGTTTATTAAAGACCATGAGCAACGATAACCTAACACGTCCAGTGTACCATGCTAATATCAAGCAGGCCTTGGTTGCTGGTGCACTTGCAGGAACAGCAGTAGATACTGCCTTGTTTCCCTTGGGTAAACAACCGACTCGGAACTGTTATGTCCCTGGTACTTAGCTCATTTACAGACACCATCAAGACACGCCTGCAATCACAAGCTGGATTCATTGCCTCGGGTGGATTCCGTGGTGTTTACTCTGGCCTTCTTTCTGCAGTTATTGGAAGTGCACCAAATGGTAAACACCTGCGCTTTATTTTATTTTTAATATGAAAACAAAAAGAAAGAAATAACTCACTGGCGCATCTTGGCGTACCTATTTTTGTTTTTGTTTTTGTTTTTTGGTTCTAGCCTCCTTGTTTTTCGTCACCTACGAATCAATGAAGAGACTCCTCAGTGCCTCCATAGATAACCCGCAGTATGCACCATTTGTTCATATGACAGCTGCCTCGTTTGGTGAAATTGTAAGTTAAGTTGATGGATAGGAACCAAAGCATTGGTTTTATTACATGTGTCTCACAGCGCGTTTATCTCCCAAAAAAAAAGTCTGCATGCACCGTGCGTGTTCCTACTGAAGTCATCAAGCAACGTATGCAGACAAAGCAATTCCAAGTTACCTCCTCAGCAGTCTCGCATGTCATTCGTACCGAAGGCATTCTTGGCTTTTATCGTGGTTTCCTTTCTACTGTAGCTAGAGAAATTCCTTTTACCTGCATTCAATTCCCCTTGTATGAATACTTCAAGAGTGCCTATGGTACTTACAAGGGTCGTCCTACTGAGCCTTATGAGGCTGCAATGTGGGGTTCTCTTGCTGGTGGTATTGCAGCTGCTATCACAACTCCTCTAGATGTTTGCAAAACCCGTATCATGCTTTCTCACAAGGTAAGTCAATTCTATAGTCCAACTTGTCTATTTTTCTGATTTCGTTCTGCAGAACCAAGCCGTGAAGCAATACACTGGAATCATCTCGACCATGAAGCGCATTGTTGCTGAAGAAGGCCCACGCGCTCTTCTTTCTGGTATTGGACCCCGTGTGATGTGGATCTCAATTGGAGGAAGTATTTTCTTGGGTGTGTACGAAAAGGCTGTCAAGACCTTTGCACAGTCCCAGATGTTGGAGGATCGGCGGTAAACTTAGAATATAATTTTTCACCTTTGTTATTACATCTACAAATGATCAAAAACCTAATACATTTTGTACATTCAACTAAAATAAAAAATAAAATAACACTAACACTAACACTAACAACAACCATTGTCCCTCTTCCTCTTCCTTTTTATCTTTTCTTATTAATTACAAAATTTCAAGGTTCATATTACATATATTTTATTTATTTTGTTTTGTGTTTATTTGTTCAACATAAATGGTGTTCTAAAGATGTTTGTTTCTCAAAGCTGGACAAACTTACGCTTCTTCTCTTCTTCTACGGGCGGGGCGTCATCAATAAAATCTGATACATTTTTTGCTTTCCAGTCACGCTGAAGATAGGACAAGGCTGCTCGGTTGTAACCCATGATATCTTTTTGGCGCTGGAGTTGAGCCCGTAAGTGAGACCGGATAGAATCCAACATAGGGCGCATAAGTCTATTGGCAGCGATTTGGTTGTGATGAGTTTTAATGAGGAAGAATAGGATTCGAGATATTAAAATGATGTTCCAATTCTAAAAGACAAATAAATAAAAAAAAGTTAGTCAATATTTCCCTTAATTTTGTATATCCATCTGTCTTATGTACCTTTTTTGCCCAGCATTCGACGTAGTACAAAAGTGATGTGACCTTTGAGAATGGTAAGACCAAAAGTGCCTCATCGAGGTCATTGGCTTTAATTTTCTCGATGGTATTGAGGACGTGTTTTTCTGGAGCAATATCTCCCATGGCGAGTAACATGGGATTACGTTGAGGAATCTGTGCTGGTAGTCCGCGAGACTTGGCCTAATTCACATTAATATATATACATACATACATTAGAACCACAAACACACACACATATACAGTAGTTCGTCTGTGTATTTTTTTTTACCGATTCATATGCTTCCCATCCTTGCTTTTCTTCGTCTGCCAAATCAAGAGCTTCCATTATCCGTTCACCAGCCTTCAATGTTTCCATTGTTTGTTTTCCGGCCGAATCAATCTCCATACTGTCATTCATATCAGCCTTCTCCATTTGGCTGATAAGAGTAGATTCATAGAGCTCCTCGAGTTCCTTCTCACGCTCTTCTTCCAAAAACAGCTACAAATAGTTTTTTTTTTATCTTTTAATCAGTATAAATAAAAAAAAAATGGTTGTACACCACCAATATTTTAGAATAATATTTACCTGTTCATCCGAACGCTCCCAAATACGGATTGATCGATCGTGAGAGCCAGTAACAATGAAAGAGCCTTGTTTAGAAACTGCGAGTGCCCAAATCTCTCCTTGATGGCCCTCAAGCTTCATAATATTTTCAAACTATAGGACAGAAATTGTTAGTAAATAAATTTAACCGTTTTATGAATTAACTTTGTATATACCTTGTCACCATCCCAGTATTTGATAGTCTTATCTTTACTGACTGTGAAGAAGTAATGGGTTCCAAAGACAAACTGGACAGACATAACACTCTCCTGGTGAGCAAAGATTGATTTGTGACAATCACCAAAATCGAGACCCCAAATCTTGACGTTTTTATCCGCTGAGCAGGTTGTGATCAATGTGTTGTCTGAAGAGATATCCATAGATAAAACAGGGAGCTTTTGGAAACAAACAATTTATATATTAGACTCCTATTTCTTCTTCTTTTTTTTGGGAAACTTTGCATTTATCTATGTATGCATCTGTATTGTTACCTTGTGGCCATAGAGTGAAAGGAAGAACTTGAGTGTATCGTGGTAGAACACCTTTACTGTGGCATCCAATAATGAGACAGCTAACAAGTTTTGGTTGGGACTGTATCGAACACAAAGTACTTCATCGGACATTTTCAAAGTTCTCATATGTGTGAATGTCAAACGTTTTGTATTCTATGCAAAAAGTAAATAATAATAATCAATAACTAGTACTCGATTTCCTGAAGCAAATGGCACCAGTAATAATGAAATTATATAGACTAGACTCTCTGGTTTACTTACTGTTGCGCTTGATTTGTCTTCTACCATATCCAAATCCCAGAACTTAACATCCTTGTCGGCACTACCAGTAACGAAACCACGCTTATCTGGGCGGATCTGCATAGAGTATACAGCTCCGTCGTGTGCCTTTACTGATTCTACCAGTGAAGAAGATCCAATGTCGTAAAGTTCGAGTTCTCCTGTTTTGGTACCAATCAAGATCTAGACACAATCTAAAGAATCAGATTTTATATTCATCGCACAAATTGATATAAGCGCATATACTTACATGTCTGTTTCCTGGTAAGAAAGCACTGCAAAGTCCATAACCGCATTCAATCGATCGAATACAGCTTCTTGTCTTTACATTCCACACCTTTAAGAGGTCTTTTGATTTATATAGGAAAAGGCGATCAATACTCTGTAAACCTTAATATTTACATTCATGCATGCAAGCATATATATTTATATATACTTACTATTAGATACAGATGCAAGTAATTCATCATCTGAGCTCAGAGCTAATGTGCGAATGTCAGAACGATGACCTGGAAGATCGACTGAGAACTGTCTTTCGGGATCTTCTGGTTCTTCCGAGCTTTTATCTTGTGCCAAAGGAACATTGTATGATTCAATGGCGTTATTTGTCAGTGATACAGCAAGCTGTGGTTTGAGAAAGAAATTTGCAAAAAAAAGAGTTGGTAAAGGCATGCGTACATATACAATCCAAAATAAT
This sequence comes from Phycomyces blakesleeanus NRRL 1555(-), assembly GCF_001638985.1. Classification (NCBI taxonomy): domain Eukaryota; kingdom Fungi; phylum Mucoromycota; class Mucoromycetes; order Mucorales; family Phycomycetaceae; genus Phycomyces; species Phycomyces blakesleeanus. Next base: position 2,187,482 of record NW_017265135.1, on the reverse strand, counting down.
CCCATAATATTACCTGTAAACTTCCAGCCTTTTCAACATCTACAACCGGGCTAAAGTCGAAGCTTCGGACCTTTGCAGGTGTGCGAATCAAAGTCTGACTAGTGATTTGATCCTCAACTTGGATCTCTTCGCTGACTTCTCCTTCTTTTCCCTTTTCCTTTGCTCTCTTCTTACGTCTGTGGATCTTCTTCTGAAGTTGCTCCTGATCACGCACACGGTAGATTTCAACGCACTTGTCCGCAGCCTGGACACCAAGGAATTTTGTTGAAGGGTGGAATTGGATGGTGATGATACGATCGCGAGTCTTACGAGGCAATTGGCCGTACAAAGTAATCGCACGTTCCATAGTTGCGGGAGTTGTCAAATCTTCGTTTGTTGTATTTTCTCCGAGTGCTTCCAAAGACAATCCGAGTACCTTCCAGTTGATCTTCCATGCTTTCAATGTTGGCTCTGATCCACCAGAAATAATCAAAGTTTGATCCTTTGAGACAGCAAACGACCAGACTTCACTACGATGACCGACTACTGTTTCACGACAGAACTGTGCAGAGAGATCCCACAGTTTGATGAGTGTATCCTTTGAAGAAGAGACGATATAGCCGCTGTTAGAAACGCCCACGTTATCAACATCCATTTCGTCGTTCTCGGGTTTGGTCAAGAAGGTTAGGCAAGTAATCTGATCTTTGTGTCCTCTCAGTCTATACAATCCAGACTCGGCAATTACATCCCAGACAATAAGGTCAGTGTCTTTTGATCCAGACGCAAGTCGTGTGCCATCGCTGTCGAATGCAAGTGCTGTTACTGCTGCTCTGTGTCCGCTTAATGTAACTATGGACGTCTTTGATTCGATATTCCAAAGGCGAATGGCTCCGTCTGAGTAACTAGTTATTATTAGACACACACACACACACATATATATATATATATATTTGAGAATTTAGAAGAAAAAATCTTGGTAAATTGATGGCGATCGATCGACCGATCGCTTGATCGGTTAACTTACCCGACAGCATAATCTTTCTTGTTCGGACTCTTTGCAATGCATGTTACTTCGGCTTTGTTTCCGGGTTCTCTCCATTTTCCAACCTATTTGAAATTTAGATTTTATGAGCTAAACATGCACACATGCAAAAATAAAAAATAAAGAAAAGGCCAGGTGATGTCTATGGGGAGGATTCATGTGGCCAAAACGCACCTGAGTACCCTTCTTGAGATCCCAAATGAGCACTTCTTCAAGGGCAGGGGCAATCACAAGCTTTCCGGTAGAATCGTACAAAATGTTTGCCAAAGAGGAGGCAATCACACCAAAACTGGCAAGTGCCTCGTAACGAAGATAGGCTTTAACCATGGAGTGTGTGGATGTGTTGGGTGTCGCGAAATGACAAGAAAAAAATGAGCACCAGACCTTTCACTTTCAAAATGGCTTGTCAGTGACGGCGCATTTTTAAATAGGATTGGGTGGCTTGTCAAATGCACAATGGTAAACTTTAGGCACCATAAATGCTACTGTGGTTTATAATTCCATAGAAAAAAATGTTGCTTTTGTTATTAATGATTTGACTAGTATTTAAAAGCAAACATGGCTTTATCTCATATATATGTGTGTGTGTATGTGGCGATTACTAAATATTAGCACAATTTGTAAGATATTTGATCTGGTATAAAGACACAGTTTTCTTATTCATAGATATATATGCTCCTCAACCTTAAATTAATTTAAACTACAGTTGCTGCTCTTGACAGAAGCATCAGCTATTAAAGCTTGATATTATATATATTGGTTTACATTACATAATAGGTATTAAAAAAAAAGACGATTTTTTGCAAGCTTTTCCGGGATTTAAAGTGTGCTTTAAAGTGGGATTTTGATTGAGCACTATTTCTTTTATCCCCTTTTTTACATTTATAGATAAATACGTTTCAATTTCAATTTTTCTTGATCTCTTTTCTATTATTGTGGTTCAAAAGTAATGTCACCTTTTAAGATAGTGAGGGTGTCAAATATAATCCTATGAAGTTGCCTCTGAAATCGCTCTTGTTTCCCGTAGTGGTAATAGAAAATAAAAGTGTTCTAAAAGGAAATACTTGCAAGGTAACATGCTTTATAACATGAACATTCTGAATATTCCAGATAATATTTTGTCTGCTCCTGATCAAGCAAAACACTTAAATACATATATATATATATATATATTATTATTAAGAAAAAAAAGCAATTCAATTCAAATAGAAAATATGAGCACTTTATTAAATATGCCAAGAAAAGATGACGGGTTTCCATCTATTATAGCTATTTCTGGATAGAATGCTGAGCAATTTCGAAGGAAATAAGAATATTCCACACTCTTTGTATTTGATCTACACACAGCGTAATAAAATATCGAGCTATTACTTTTTACTTATTCACGACACAAAAAAAAATCAGTATGTATCATTAACATTTAAAAACTCAAGATTGATTCAAGATAAAGATGCTTTATTTTATATTTGAGCATAGTGAATGTATTTACTTGATATATATTTATATATTCTTTTTAAGATGTTTATTAAAATGGTATATATATATACGTCGTACACTAAGAACTTTAATTAACTACCATAAACTTTGGGCACAAATATGTCAAGGTAATAACTTTAGGAGATATCAATCAGCTGCATAAAAAAAATTATTGAGTTTTGTATAAAAGAAGTCGATCTCGATTTATTCACCTTTATCAAAATCACTTATCAATTAAGTATGGGAAACTCATCGTCAAAACAGCAGAAGGCTTTAAAGAACCAAAGGGGTCATAAACGTAGGCTATTAAAATAAAATAAAATGCCCCCAGGAACGCTCAGAGCTATGAAAAATCACGCTAATAAGAAAAATATGATTGTATAACTTTAGTCGAATCATATAATAAAAAAGGGAAAAAAGATAAAAGACACCCCAAGAAGTCTCTTAAAGAATCTTATGATCAATCTGGAGATCTTATTCAAGCAGGTGCTTTTCTCGGTAGTTTTGCCGCTGGAGCTTTTATTACTTTTTCGGACTCGGGAAGTAGCAGCTGCGCAACCGGTTGCGATGGAGGAGGAGGGGGAGGAGGAACCTGTTAGCAGTTGAATTTGACCTTTATAATCATATTTTTATCATACAACTATTGCTTTTTGGTTATATATATGAAATGTGCAAAGTTAAAAGTCCTAAGAAAAAAAAACAAAATCTGTAACAATTTTTACTCTCCAGTGTTCTACACACTTTAACAGAAAGTTTGTCTCGATTTTACTAGTAAAAAATGTAAACAAGTTACCCGATCAATCACTCATAGACTATTATTAATATCTAATAAAGTCTATAGACCTTTTCCTAAACCGAAATTATAAGCCAAGACACGACATGTCAAGTTGAACTGGTATTTATTTGTTTTTTTTCCCTATTTTCTTTAGAGAGTCTACTTTTGTTGAAGTTTAAATTGTCACTTCAATATTGTAATATATTTTTTTTACTCTGCCTATCCACGCGACTGTAAGAAATTTAAGCATCCTTTCACATTTTTTTTCTAAAGAAAAAGCTGGGGATGTTTTAAACTACAAGAAGCCAATTCAAGCTGCCATACTAAGGCATGAAAAAAGAAGAAGAATGGGCTTTAACTTTTGAATAACTGGCCACCCCAAAGTCCAAGTCTCGACCTAATCAAACACATTTGGAAATCTATCAAGTACATGATTAAAATCAAATATAAATTATACACGATCTACTATTCGAAACACGCAGTGTAGAGGGAATTGTGTAAAAATCAAAAAGATTATTTGAAGCACTTGGCTTCCACCTGGAATTATTTGTTATTTATTTAGGATGTTAAGACTACACTGTTGTTTTACTTTCTTTCTTTATGTAAGAAATATTATAAATATTTAAAGTTTCGGTGGTTTTTGAATGTCTAGTTTAGCTAAGAAAAAGAAAACGTACTTGACGTACATCCTGGAGTGTATATATCTCTTTTGTCTGTCTATGAAAAAAAAGGATCTTACTCTAAAGATTTGGTATTCCGGTCAAAGGAGCTTCGATGTCAAGCACAGCTACAAGATGTGGTTTAGGTCTTCTCGACCCCAAAAATTGACTAAAGATTATTATTATTTTGCTTAAAATAAAATAAGATATAACGGATCTTAATTTGTATATTTTTTATACAAATATATGAATTTCAATCCCATTCAAATGAAGTTCTTTGGACATCGTTTTGTCTCATTGGTGTTCTTACTCTACCTCGCTGTACACCAAACCTTCCAGTCAGCTGGTTTTAGCTACCAGTACATATATGTATATATTTTATTCCACCTTTAGCTTCCCCACATCTATTTGGTGACATCAATTCATGCAAATGATCTGAATATCTGTTTCAAACTTCACTATAACTAACTATCGATCTAGTACGTGTTGTGTAAGGAAGTGGAGGTGGGTCTATACGAAACATTCTCTACCTTTCTTGTTGCGTTCTAGTTGTAAGATTTAGAGATGATGTATATTTACTCAGCTCTGTTCAAGTATCTCAAATCGTCTCTTGTCTTCTCTTTCCCTTTTTGACATATTGTAAATGTTAAAGGATGATCATGTTAACTATAAATTAGATTATCTGACACGCTCATTAAATTGTAATTTATCTGGCCTAGAGTTCAGAAGGTGTGTTAAAATTAACCACGGCCAAATCTGCCTTTGGATTGTATGCGATTTCATGATTCTCAAAAACATATCATTCGTTTACAGTTTGTGCTCCCCTCCCCCCTAAAGGCCATACATAAATCTAGATAGTTATTTATTTATTTACTGCTGCTGCTGCTGTGAAGCGGTCGAAACCTTTTACATATAATATACATATATGAGTATGGCATTTCTTAAATATAATGCTAAGAAAAATTAGACTCCAAAAATTCAAAACCCTTTTCTTTCTTTAAAGCACCTCTTTCTTGGCCTTAATATAACTTCTTTACTACTAAAATATGTGCCTGTCTATTTCTCTCTTTGTGTGTGTGTATATATGCTTTTAAGATAAAATCAAAGCCTTCAACACTTTGTAACCAAGAATACTCGGAGAATCAAGATTAATCGTATCCCCACAATAAATATATATAAGCCAAAATATCTAAAACGAGCGCTCAGATCTATCCTTTTTCTTGGCTTATTATAAAAAATCAATATATATTTTTATAATAATAATATAAAAATAAATGAAAAAGGACAGAAAAAAAAAGTTATACATACTACACACTCATTTATATATATATTTTTATATATAATTTTTTTTTGTAAAAAAAAAAAAAAGAGGAACGATAGAGAGCGAGAGAGAGCGAGACAGTAATGATGATTTTTCATAGAAGAACAAGGCAACTTGTAATCTCTCTAGGAATCATCAGTTTACTGTGTGTGTTATACTATGTATTTCATTTACAGACATTAGATGATCAGCCACTACGAATGAAAGGTTATGCTCATGTTACTTTACCCCTTAATCACATTCCAAATGCAAAATGGGAGTGTACTGGTTCTGACAGGCACAAGTCTTGCATTGTCGAGAATCTATGCATTGATGCCCAAACAGGTGAAGCAAAAGAAAAAAAATGATAAAATTTATGTGTATATACATATATATATATTTAATATATTAATATAATGTACTGTGTGTAGGTGGATTCATAGTTGTTGATGATGATGCTATTGTAGAACCATTTAAAGTCAATGTAATCAATGCCGACACCATGGCAGACTGGTATTTTGAACCAGCTATCAAAAGGCGCAGTTCTCTAGACTCTAGTCCAACCCCACTAATGAGCGACACATTGTTTGTGTACGGACTATATTCTCCCAGACATTATGCACACATGCTCTTTAATGGCCTGATACCTCTTTACAAGTAATAACTAAAATAAAATAAAATAAACATAATAAAAATATTTCCACAAATGCAGCAATAGTAACAACAATGATAATGATAATAATAATACTATTTTAATTGTTATTATTATTATTATTATCTGGTAGAACAATGCGAAACCATCAAGCCAAGCGTACCAGTTGGACATATCGTGCCCATGTAGCTATGCAGGACGACCATGGTGCACCTCTACTGACCACCAGAATAATGACCGACGGAAAAGACATTGTGCGACAAGGGTCTGCTCTTTCTACGGACCAACAGATGCTCCTACCACACCAACCCATTTGCTTTGCAAAGGCAGTTGTCGGATCTGGGTTGGCCTGCTCGTTGACAAGCTACTGCCACACTCCAATTTTAGCCGAAGAATATGCCGCTTTCCGTGCAGATACACTAGGAAATCTTGTGCACCAACATTTGTGGGACACCAATGTGATTGCCAAAAGCCAAGACCAAGGATTGGCCTGCGTTCGTAACATGAAGACTACTTTTGTTCGACCTACGCTAGCCAACGGTAGTGGAGATGGAGCACTTCCGCCGGTAGAGAGAACAATTGCAATTATCAATCGACGATCGCGCCACATTACCAATATCCCCGAGGTTATAGCAGCTCTGCAGAGAACCAATGCGACGCTGGGGATACATTACGTGATTAATGAGATTGACTTTGATGAAGGATGCTCATTGGCCAGTTCAGCCTATTTACTTGAACACACCGATGTGTTGTTGACCCCGCATGGATCGCAGGAAGCTGCGGCTTTATTTATGAAAGACAATGGAGTTGTGCTGAGTATTGATGGACGAGGCTACCAAGAAATATGGTTTCATTTTGTTATGACCGCTATGGGAAGACGGTTCTACAACTTTGAGGCAAGTACAATATTATTTTTTATTATTATTATTTTTTATTTTAGAAAGACAGGCGGGTTATATGTATATCTTTATTCATTGATAGATTGAATTATTAATTAACTAATAATGCTACTAGTGCCATGAAGATATATGTACAGAAATTGACCGCAAATTGTTTGACAAGATGAGAAACATATACAAATTTCCAATGATTCCATCCGAAGAGGAGATCCAGGGCTGTCTGGCTTGGGAGAACGGGGTGTTGGTTCGGGACTGTTATCGTGCGCGGTTGAAAGAAAGACACATATACAGAGAAGATGACGAGGCAAGACTTGTGGAAGGGATATCAAGCTATCTCAAAGACACGCCTAGAAAGGTGAATGTGGCGCGTCTGATGCCATTCCTGGAACGGACATTGAGAGAAATGAGCGAATTTGAGCATGAAAACGCAGACTATCGTATGATATGTGACGCTAAGAAATGTTGTGGTGATGCCTGCGAATGGGCACTCGAGACGGTTGTGTATGGATCTCAGCTTGAGGGGAGAATGAAGGCCTGGCCTGATAAAATAGGGGAACCTCAAGGCAATTGGATCGAGTAAAACCTTTATGATTTCTGATGTTTTTTCTTTATTTATTTTTATATACTAGAACCTTTTCGTACTATAAACACACATCATATACTTCGATTTTTTTTTCAACAATAAAAATAAAAAAAATAAAATTGAAATTGAATTGAAACCCACCTTTGTTCATTTGTGGTGTAGTTTTTTTTTCTTTTGATTCTTGAATCAACGCCAAGATTGGGTGTTTATTGGTTCATTTGAGTTGCCTTAAACAGCTGGCCGGCTTATTTTAATTTTAATTTTAATTTTAATTATTTTATTTATTTATTTTATACTTTTAAATAGATTATTATTATTATTATTATTATGTATTAAATTATTTTGGCTATAAAAACAACTCAAAAATTGACTAAATCTCCAACTCTTTTTCTCATTCTTATTACATCCAAAGTACACCACCAAACAATAACCAAAGCTTATCCAATCAACAAAACACTCTAAAAAATCCAAAAAGTTTTAAAAGTTCAAAAAACATTTGATTTCAATTCAGTTCAATTCAATTAAAGACAAGACAAAATGTTCTCTCGTATCATTACTTCCATTCGCGACCAAATCAGCAAGCCGCACCCTGACACAACCAAAGGCCCTTCTGCTCAACAGAAGAATTCAGATGTCGAAGACGAAAATGGGGTTCATCTGACACGGTCTCACTCTCTACAACCTACGGCTCTTGAGGCACGCCGACCATCTGTGACCGAAGCGATTGGGATTCAGAACGTTGACAGCCGAGGAAGAAGACGGTCTAGCACTGTATTTGGTATCTCCAAGGTGTCTGTTGATGATTTTATGCAAAAAGACCTTGTCTCCAGCTCATGGAGTTAAAGAAAGAAAAGAAGCACAAGCAGATCTAAACAACATTTCTTTGGTCTATACCCTCTTTCCTCCCTTTATATATATATATATATTCATGTATATTATACATTATTGTCCTTTCTGTAAATAATTCATACTTTTTTCAAACAAATTTCTTTAGTTTTCCCCTTTCAATTTCAATTTTTTATTGCTTTTTTTTATTGTACCTTTTTTTATTGTTAATAATAATAAATATAATTTACTTATATAAAGTACTATATATTCAATATACAATGTACACAATGTAATGTATTGGTATATTTGAATCAGTTACGCTTTTTCTTTTGTCTTTAATGAATCAAGTAACTATAGCAATTTCTCTTTATTTGCCATGGTTTTTCTAGAACAATAATGACAGGATGGTTCCTTGTGTTTTGTTGGCATGGTGAATTTTTTATTTTTTGAAACTTGTGATCAAGATCAATTTTAATAGGTTATGACTATTGTACTATTGTTTTTTTTGAATGGACGCTTCCAATAGGATACAATGCATTAATATATCTTATACTCATATCCCCCACTTATACCCACTCCCATACCCACTCCCCACTCCCCACTCCCACACACACGCACACTAACATAATTGGTTTTTTTTTGTTTTTGTTTTTGGGTTACTGGTTTCTTACCAAAAAGAATATTTTTTTTATATTAAATAATAATAATAATAATAATTAAAGGACCATTACACACTGTAATATATATTTATTTATGATAGCCAGTTTGCTAATCTGTATTTGGAATCTTTGCCCCTTTCGATTTATTAATCAATTGATTCTATTATAGAATATGAAACAGCTTGGTTAAAATATTATAGATGTTTAATTCGATTTTAATGTTCTGAACCCTTGTCTTGCTTTGTGTTCTATTGGTCAAGAGTCTGAGTATTTTTAGATTTATAGTAAGAAAAAAAAATAAAGGATGAAAATAAAGGAGGATTTTGTATTGAATACAACACAATTCATTGTAAGCAAAAAAGAAAAAAGAAACGAAAGCACTGTTATATGTGTATACCATTTATATTCTTTATTAAACAAGACCTGTGCTTAGAGATGATTCTGGTGAAATTTATCCTAACGAAAATACGGATGCTACATACAACACACCCTTTGGGCACTCCGCTAGTTTCACAAGGTAAATGATCATATAATTTTATTTTTACCTTATCACTGAAACTTTTCTTTTTTAATTTTATTGGTCATCAAAAGCCAGGCTGTGTATTTTGTGTGTTATTTGTTTATAAGCAAGTTTTTTTTGTTCACTTTTATAATGAAAGAATAGATTCGATCATAAATGAATTGCTACTATTATTTTTGTACTTTATATATATATATATATAAAAATATATCTGTAAATTTATACCCATACTGTGTGTATTCTGTGTGTACTCTGTGTGTACGCTGTGTGTACGCTGTGTGTACTCTGTGTATACGTTGTGTGTACGCTGTGTGTAGCCATGTATTATTTCAACTACAAAAGAGTACACACAATGACATCAATGATAACATAGACATGCAATTTATATGTGTACTTTAGAAGACTGAAATTATTCAAAATGGACGATTTGTTATTGAATTCACAAGTAGTATATTGAATATACATCATACATCATATTCTTTTGGGTTCTACACGTTCAAACTACATTAGTGTCATATCCTTTGTACTGTATTTGCTTACACAGCCCTGGCTTTGTACATTTTGGAATATCACCCCGTGCTGTTTAGATTTTATTTTATCATTGGCTTTATTCCTTGGTTTAGAATAGATATACAGATATACATACATACACACACACATATATATATATATACTTACGTACACACACACACACAAAAGAGCAACAAGGTTCTTGACGCCCACAAACACAAACCCAAACATATTAGACATACATAGGTACAAAAATAAATATATATTAAACATAAAAAAAAAGTATAAATACAAGTACAAAATAAATCAATAAAAAGGTACCCATTTTTACTTGCTTCTTTTTCTAAAAACAAAACCTTCATTCTTTTACCTTTACTTTCATCTACCTTCCTCTACCTTACCTATTCAAAGTCACATCATGTCCATCTGTCCATTCACTTTACCTTCCCTGGTCCGCAAGCACTCCATTCCCTTAATACGCTCTCAGCAAAAACACTCCCACAAACCATCAACAAAATATTCTTATCGTACCTGTCCCATATGCTCTGAAAAACTACTGGTCCGTATACACGGTGCCTTTGTCTACAAATGGATCAACTTACACTTTTCTGCCCACCACCGAGATCTAATGCACGTCGTTGTCAACATACAATCCCTTTAATACACGCAGCACATAAGACACATACCATACCATATCATGCAATATCATACTCACTCACTCACCCACTCATATATATATATATGTAAATTGTACCCAAAAAATAACAAGACCAAAACATTAAGAACCCACCCCCTCCCTCTTCCCCCTTCCTCATTTCCCTCCATTTTTTTTTATCTTTTCTTTTCTCTTCATCAATTGTCTTTATACTTCATTTTGTACATATTATACACCAAATGTCTATAGCATTTTTCTTTCTTTTTATATATATATATGCAATTATATATAAAGTAAGGAAAATAAAATAAAATAAAATAAAACCGCTCATTTTATCACTTTCACTTTCATTCAAAAATTAAAATAACATATAAAAAAAAGGTACAATTTATCATTGTTCATTTGTCTTCACTGGCCCACACATTCTGTTCTCCATAAGAATGCTGGAACTTCTCGACAGGTGGTGCGCCATAATACAATTTGTACTGCTCATTTTCTTCCAGACCCGGAGGACACACTATTTTGGCAACTGAATCACTTTTAATACTAGGCAAGCTAAAAGGATTGGCTGAGCCCTGGAAACATCCAAACTGGTCCTTGAATTCGGAATAGGGGCGAGGTACGCTCGAATTGTTTTCATGTTGTACCATCTTTTCATACAGCTGGTCATAGCGGGCTGTGTGATAATCGTCCTCGAATACAATTGGACGGCCGGCTGTCTCATTCATTTGGTTTATTACCCCACCAGAAGCACCACTAACAGTAGTAGCAGCAGCAGCAGCAGCAGCAGCAGCAGGAGTCGTATCTAACGGTTTCGTTTGTCCGGATTTTTCATCCAAAGCCCAGGTACCCATAAACTGATCATCTTGGGTATGTTTCTTGATACTGGCCAAATCAACGCCAGTAGTATTCTTATTACTATCATTATTACCACTAATAGTTGTAGCAGTAGAAGAATTAGTGCCATTGACCAAGAGTGAAGGAACAACAACATCTTGATGTCGCTCAATATCCTCATCTGTCAACATCGACGCATCTTCCTCAAACCCAAACCTAAAAGTACTCTCGAGGCCTTCGTTTGCCAGTGTGAATCTCTCGTCGCCCTTTGGCGGGTTCCACTTGTCGAGTGTCCTCAGTGCGTCGGACAGGATCGTTCCTGCCTGATCTTGACAAACGTACTCCCGACGGTGCTCTTGTCCGACCGGCGTAGGCTCCACATCAAGAAGATCCACGAGGTACTTTCCATAACCAGCCAACATCGCCGTCTTTTCAGCGTATTCGTTCATCGCATTGAACCGCAAATAGAACGCCTCCCGTAACCCAAACCGCTTGAAGTCCTGTAGTCCCACCTTGGACAGCTCGTACTCCTTTTCGAGATTACCCAGTTCGGTCTGCATTTCGGTTACCTTTGGAGAACCGGGGTTGGTTTTGGCAATCTGGTTCATTCTTGACTCCAGCGATAGTTTCTTTTCGTGGAGTTCGGTCAGTTGTTCCTCTCGTTTTCTGATAGACTTTATGACCTGACGATACTGTTGATATTTTGCTATATATATATAAAAGAACATAGTAACAAATTGTACATCTAAATGTTAATTCATTATACAAGTAAAAATTCACCATACATATTTTATATTATATTATAATATATTATAGTATAATATAATAGTATAGTATATATACTTGCTTGCATAGTATTCTTCAACCTCGGTCTGTTTCTCCAAGAGAATGACCAATTTACTACCCAGATCCTAATAGTTTATTATTATGTTAGTATTGGTATTAGTATTAGCATTATACAAACAAGCATATGTATATATATATATATATAAATATATTACCTCGAGATCTCGAACATCTTCACGAGGGTACTTCTCCTGTTCACTCTTGAGCCATTCAGCTAATCCTTTGTTGGCTTCGGCATGATGATAAGCAGTTGCCTTGATTGATGCCAGAGTGTCGCGTTCTTCATAAATCCACATTGACAGGGTCTTTGTGTCGGGATGTTGAAGGGGATTACTACGAGCTATTTGAGACTTGACATCGTGGGTAATCTTGTCCCAAGAAGTCTGTAGTCCCTTTGTGAAATTCATTTTATTTATTTATATTTATATATAATATATTTCTTCTTATTAAATATTTTTAATATTAAATTATTATCTTTTTATTATTATTACTATTACTGTTACTATTGTGTGTATTTTATATATATGTGTGTGTGTCTGTGTCTGTGAATACAATACTATCAGGAATATTTAAATAAATAAAAAGACAATATAAAATATATATAAAATATAGAATATTATAGCTATACTTTGTTTAATTTTGTTTTTTTTTGAAATGTTTCAATAAATGAGAATATATATATATAAAAAAAATACGGGGAAAAAAGCGTTTTAGCCTCTTGACTCTTTTACTCTTTTGCTCGTTTACTCTTTTACTCTTACGTTTTGTTCCTGAAACACGCACACACATTATATATATATATCTCTCTCGTTGTGTATGTGTAATATAAGATGTACACAGTATAAATAAATAAAAATAGGTATTCTTTTTTAAATATTTTCTTTTTCTCATAGCTGATGTCAGAGTAAAAGCCTAAAATGGTCTATCATCATTAATACTATAGTTAATTTTGGATTGTCTGTAGGACACTGTGAGAACTCTTTATTTATATATTTGTACCTTTTTTTTAAAGAAAAAAAGTACAAAATCTCGTGGTGCAAAAAAAAAGCAAAAAAATAAAAATGTACAAAATGAAAGTAAAAATGAACTCAATTATTATTATTATTACTTCCACTGCCACTATTGTAAAATACATACGTATATATGTATGTATGTATGTATGTATGTATACACTAACGTTTTAAGTAGACATTCTCCTGCATTATTGTGCTTACAAGGGCAGCAACGAGCAGCAACAAGCAGCATAAAGGGCGGCGAAGAGAAGCAGGTTCTTCAGCCGATGCAGCTCGTATCTTTAAGTAAATAAAAAAAAGGACTAAATGTCTGTTTTAATAATAAAATAAAAGTAAAGTAAAGTAAAATGATGTAACAGTGTCATTATTAACAGCAACAGCGGAAGCACCAGTACCAGCTGGCAGGAGCAGCAGGAACAGCAGGAGCAGCAAGAGTTGCAGGAGCAGCAAGGGGAAGAAAAAGGGGGGGGGGGGGGGGGGAGAAGACGATGTAAATAATTAAATAAGCAAGAGGGCCTCAGCCATACTTGTACATAGTTCTTTTTATTTTATTTTATTTTTCATCTTGTTAGCTTTCATTCTTTATGATGTAAATGAACAAAACTAATACTAATATGAAGAATAAGAAGAATAAGATAAAGAAGATAAAGAAGATGGTAATGAGGACGAAGAAGAGGTTTAGCTATATAGTGTAGAAAGAAAGCAAGATATATAATTCACAACCAAAGAAGAAGAAGAAGACATGCATTTGCGTATCTATCGTCTTATTGGGCTTGGGGAACCGCAAATGCTGGTGCAGGAGTGTCATTTGCAAGATAGCGAATGTATGGGTAAGGAGTGATGGTGAATGGTTTAGACATAAAGATGCAGTGAACAGATTGGCCCTAAGTAAAATAAATTATATAAATAAATGTAAAATATAAAGTTTAATTTAAAAGCTTGTTTTTGTTGTTGTTGTTGTTGTTTTTGTTGTTGTTTTTGATGTTTGTTATAGATACACATGTATTTAATATCTCAAAGCCACTTACGGGATAATTCACCATAATTCTGTAATGGTACTCGGTCTCGATATCATTGGCATCAACAAAGTAAGTAAGGGAGCCACCAGTCTTATGAGTGTAAATGGCTGGGTGGCGCAAGTTAATAAAGAAACGAATTGTTTTAGTTTTATATATATATATATATTTGGCATTTGGGCATTTTGGACACTTTGTTAAATAAATACACCAGAGAAAAACAATCCTTACTGATGTTTTCACCAAGAACTTGTTCATTATGAAAGTCCTTGTCAAAGATACGAATACGAGTAATGAGATCTGGAGGGTTGGGAATAGATCTATCAACGGTCCATTCAATAGTCTGAAGTTCTCCACGCTTGTAGACTTCACCAGCTACGGCTGGATAAGTGATATTGAAACCTAACAAGAATACAATGTATAACATTTATTGTCTTATTCTTTCTTTCTCTTGAGAGCAGCTTAGAAAGAACTAAAAAAAAATTTTTACCAACACAGTATGGAAGGACTGTAGAACGGGGGGCATTGACCGCATAGGGGAATCTCTCGGGTGCGGCTGCGTCTCTTGTAGGGGAGACAGTCGCTGCCGGGGCAGGAGAGGCAGTAATTGTAGCAGCTTGGGAAGCTGTAGACAAGGCGAGGAATACGGCCAACAATTTGAGCATCATTTTATGTGTTGTTGACTTTTTTTTGGAGGTAGAGAAAAGGAAGAAGAGAGAAGAAAGATATACAGGAAGAAGCTATTTTTTTTCTTGAAATAAAATTTTATTTGATGTCTTGTATTTATATGTTATTGATTTTCCTGCTTGTCTATCTATCTGCCTGTTCATATGTTTGACTGTATGTATGTATATGTGTGTATATGTGTGTGTGTGTGTGTGTGTAAATTTGTATGCCTGTCTGCCTGTTTGCCTGTCTATGTCTGGCTGTCTGGCTGTCTGGCTGTCTGGCTGTCTGGCTGTGCCTGCCTGTCCATGTCTGTCTTTGCCTGTGTGAATATATGTGTGTGTGAGCATCTATAAAAAAAAAGATATTTATAAGTTCAAGTTTGTATCTTTTTTTGGATCATTTATCACACAAATCTACAATATTTAATAATAATGATGATAATAATAACCACATCAAATACAACAAAAAAAGGGGGGTAGACAGACAGACAGACATACATATACAAATGTATATATAGAGGCAGAGAGCAATCTAGGAAGCTTCTTTGCTTGTGCTATTTTGGCAGCCTGCAAATCTGATGTGCTTGAATAATAAGCTTTTTATTTTTATGTTTATTTTTATATTTTATTATGTATTGAATTATAGCTGTTAGACTACATCATGTTTGTTGGACAAGGATGCACATTGATAGCTAGCAAATAAGAAGGCGCTTTGCCATGGTGTGACCTACTGCCGCCACATATTCTTTTATGTTTTGTCTAAACTTCAACGATCTTTTCCACAGAATTGATGCTGTGACTGGAGCCAACTGACCCTTATCAGACAGAACATGTACATTCTTCAGGTCACTGTCTTTCAGGCTTTTTACATCTAGCCAGCCAGGAGGGGTATCTCCGGGCGTGTGCTCATCTGGGTCCGAGAAGACCACAAACCGGTGTTTGTCGAGTCTCTTTTGGCATTCCTGAATTGGAAACCAGGTATAGAGTTTTGGGTCCAGTAGATCTGAAGGCTGAAATTGTCCTTTGTAATTCATCTTTGGACATGTGTGAATATAGAATCCTAAAGAAAGAAAAGAAAAGAAAAGACAAAAAAAGGTAAACAGAGAGCTATGTATCTATGTATCTATACATCATATATATTATATATTATTTTATCAGCCATTCATTTCCTTTATATATATATACTTCTTTTGTTTGCTTGTTTGTTTGTTTGTTATTTACAGAAATATAATAATAGATTCTTTTTCTTTCTTTCTTTAACAAAGCCTCTTTTTCTTTTTCTTCTTTTGGTTCCTTAATGCTTGGTTTAATGTTGATACTGCGCAAAGAAAACAAGAAGAATACAGATGTGTATCGTGTTGATAATTTACCCATATAATACCACTTGAGTTCACTTGAAACCGTCTTTTGGAAATCCTGGACAAGGCTAATTTCCTTGAGAGCACTGTATTTACCCAAAGCAAGGAAAGCATATTGAGGGTCATAAAAGAAGTAGACTGAGGAGACACATTTGGGTAAGATATCCAAGACCGCAACAGCGATGAGTTTTCCGTCAAGAATGTACTTTTGGTGGAATGATCCAAAACCTTGGCCAGGTTTACTGTCTTCAAAAGGTTCCTCCTAATCCATTTTCCCCCCCAGATGCAAAATATAGTGTGAGTTTATGAGCTTAGTATTTATTTATTTATTTACAGTGCATCCAAGAACGGTTGACTGATTAGCTTACTGACTTGAGTGACTAATTAGATCTTGTACTTATATATACACA
This sequence comes from Phycomyces blakesleeanus NRRL 1555(-), assembly GCF_001638985.1. NCBI lineage: Eukaryota > Fungi > Mucoromycota > Mucoromycetes > Mucorales > Phycomycetaceae > Phycomyces > Phycomyces blakesleeanus. The sequence goes on along the minus strand of NW_017265135.1, from coordinate 2,170,797 downwards.
ATTCGTTCTGTTCAGCTCAGCTCAGTTCTGTTCAGCTCGCTCACTCACTTACTCGTCCACTCACTTACTCGCCCACACCCCTTTTTATTTCGATCCACTTCCACTTCCACTTCCCCTCCCCCATATCCGTGTCGATCTATTTGTGTAATGCAGTGTAGTGCAATGCAGTGCAGTGCAGTATAAGGTTTATTTTATTTACTTACCCTCAATGGCGATTCTACCAAGAATCGTTTAAATGATTCAGGTTTTAGTTCACTTGGCTCATCCTTGTGTATCTCAGTTTGGTATTTGCAGTAAAGATCGTACTTTTCTTTTGTAAACGAGCTTGGTTCAAGTAAAACCTGTCGAATCGATACTAACTGTGAGACTCTTTTTTTTCTTTTCTTTTTAAACAATAGCTGTATGTATGTATGTGTGCGTGTTTATGTGCTTACTTCAAGGGTGTGTTTTTGGCTGGGTTCTTTTGCATGATTTTTGCTTGCTTTCTTTTGATCACTCTCAGAGCTTAAAGATAATAATGATAATAATATATATAAAGCATGTACAGGCGCACGTACAAAGATAGATAGGAAGCATTTAGATAGAGCGCCTTTGTTTTATTTTTTATTTTTTACTGCTTACGTTGTATCCATTGAATTGGTATCTTTTGGAGCCCAATCTCCTTCCAGAAACCGGTTGAGTTTATTGACCACTTTACGCTGAGATTTGGTTTGTTTGTATTCTACAGCATTCAATCTAAAATGTGATATAGTATAATATGATCACAGACACACATATAATAATGATTAGAGTAGTAATAAACTATACAGAAATGTGTATATATCCAACTTTAACAAATTTAAGAATATTATTTACCTTATGGTGTATTGTGGACAGCAACTACGTTCGAGATTTGGTTTGTACAAATAGTGGCCTGACCTACGATAATAATAGCAATAATAGTAATAACAGTAATAAAAGAAAGAAGTGTGGTGCAGAGATACGCGTCAGTGGATGTGTTGGTTGACGTATGAATCTGAAATGTGATTTCATTTTACCTTCTCCATCCATGATCAATTAGTGTTTGATAATCCTACATTAATTTATAATTTTATATATTATATTATATTATATTATATTATATTATATTATATTATATTATATTATATTATATATATATATAATAATAGTAATAAATTAATGAATAAATGAATGAATGAATGAATCAAATGACTTACCTCGCATGTAAGGACATGAGCCCAAATTCCAAATGTGTGAGACGTGTCTTTTTGATGACAGTAACCACAATCCCCTTGGTTGCTACCCACAAGGGATACAAGAGAAAATCCGTTCTTTTTGCTCATTGTCAAAAAGCTATCTTAAAACCCCCCATATTATTATTATTATTATTATTTTAATTTTTAATTGTTAATTGTTAATTTTTAATTTTTATTACAAAAAAGGGATTTTGCTTGGCATGCAGGTGTACCTGTGTGTATGTATGTTATGTATGGTAGTGGCAGTGGTGGTGGCAGTGGCAGTGGCAGTGGTGGTGGTGGTGGTGGTGGTGGTGGTAATGAAATTAGTGGTATTAATGCATGGTTATGTCTGTGGGGGGTGAGAGTAAGATCTTGAGTTTATAATACAATTGTTACAGAAAGGATGTAATGTCACGTGAGCATTTTTTTTTCTTGAATTATGAAATCATTTTATTTGTAATTTGATGACGGTTGTCTTTTACATGAGGATTTAGATACTAACATTAATAGTAATACTTGATAGAATAGAATATAATTAAACTAAATTAAATTAAATGGAATTGAGTTGAGTTGAGTATAGCTGTGATTGACTAAACACAAGAACAGCCAAATCCAAATGTTAATAATTGAATAAGTACGGTGATTTATATTATTATACACTTCTTTTTTATTTGCAAGAACTCCTTTAAAAAAAATTAAAAAAAAAAATCTATTGATAGAGATCGACATTATCTAATGCTGAACATCAACCTTTTCTTCTATCAAAAATAATAATAGCATAGCTAAAGGATAGTCATACATGTACGATCACACCTTAATTTCTCATTTGTTAATTTAATAGCTGTAAGGCACAGCAAATAGGACAAACAAAGAAGAAGAAAGATTTGAAACTGTTGATATGAGCAGAACTATCAGTTGCAGTAGATTACAGTAAATAGAAACGCGTAGTAAAATGTACGATAAGTAATTGATCATATCTCGTTCTCTGTGTCTTTGTTTTTTTTGTGTGTCTAGTGTAGAGCAGATTGTGTACCGTATGAATTATAATAATATCAAATATCAAGATCAAGATCAAGATCAGGGTCAGGGTCAGGAACAATAGTGTTTATAACATTACTATTAGGATTGTGAAATTAACAGAGGTGGCTATTTACAAATGAAAATTCAATAAATAAATAAAAAAGGGTATAAAACAGAGCGCTTATTATGAGCTATCTAAATTTGATTGTGGAGGACGATATGCCATTTGGTCAACCGATTAAGATATAAGCATGGATTGCAGAAAAATAAAATAAAACTACCATTAATAATAGTAATTCATTCATTCATTCATTCATTCATAGATTCATTCAGTCAGTCAGTTAGTCAGTCAGTCAGTCACTCATTCCTTGAAAAGGAGAAAGAAAATCTTGGGTGAGAATGATTAATACAATATATCCTTCACTCACTTGCTCTCTTATAATTATAGTTATAGTTATATATAGCCTTTTTATTTTTCGGCAGACTTGATGGCAGGTGTGAGATCCTCAAAGCAGAAATTCTGTCCATGTCTATTTGTTTATATCTTTATTTGTACATTTACATGTTTAAAGTGCTTAGATTCTGATATCAGTACCAGTATCAGTGTCAGTGTCAGTGTCAGTACCAGTACCAGTACCAGTACCAGTACCGGTGTCAATATCAGTATAGATATCAGTAATAACATTAATAATCATAAAAGATAATAGATTATTTGCTACAGAATTCTTATTTTATTTCTTCTTAAAAAATAATAATACACCCTTTGTATATATTATTATTTTATGCACTCTTCTGCCGTCCTCAATTTTGCTTCGTTCTTTATATATATTATTAGAATCGCTATCAGTATTTATATAAAGTCTTTAATAAAACAGAAAAGAAAATATATACACATAAAATCCAGGGAGATATTTTATATACATGTATATTTTAATATATTGAACTTGGATAAATTATAGCCCCCAAAAAAAAAGAAAAAAAAATCCCAGTGATTTCTTGTATTTATTTATTCTTCCTTAACTCTCTATCTTTTTGGTTTTTTTTCTCCCCTCTCTTTCTCTCTTTCTCTCTCTCTATTCCATTTCATTTCATTTCATTTTATCTCATTTCATTTCATTTCAATTTCAATTTATTTTATTTTATTTTATTTTATTTTATTTTATTTTATTTATACATTTTATAATATTTTAATTCTGTCGGATGTCAAAGACTTTCATATGCCTTTTCTTCATATTCATCTCTAGTGTATCTGCTCAAGAAAGCACAACTGTAGAATATGGCACTGCAAAGTTTTGGGGTGAAATCGTAGCCATCATTAGTTTGGTAGGCATCAGTGGAATTGTAGCAGGTACATTAGGCACATTAGACACATAAAGCAAGATCAAATATTTCGAGCGGCTGTCTATCTATCTGTATACTAATTCACCTGGTTTATATCATCTTGACAGGGTTGACACTTGGATTGGTAAAGAAAACAAAACAAAAAAAAGAATAATGATAATGTTTTATATAATAAACTACAAGACCTTCATTTCATTCATTAAATATTTAATTATTTAATACTTTAAATGAAAAATAGAAAATATAGAAAAAAAGAAGATTTAGATAAATTATGCTATGGTATATTATACTATATTATATTATATTATATTATATTATATTATATCCCTTATTTTATATATATATATATATATAATTGATATTAAAGATTAAAGAATATTAAAACAATAATGGTAATAATAATGTAGATGTCTCTAGATGAGACAAACTTAGCGATCTTGGCTGTAGCTGGTTCAGAAAAACAAAGAGCTTGTGCGAGTCGTATCCTACCAATTCGAAAAAACAAACATATGCTTCTGACCGCCTTGGTCCTCACAAACACAGTAGTCAACGAAACCTTACCTGTCGTATTAAACGGAATTTTTGGAGAAGGTAATTGGTTTTTACTAATATTTTTGCTTTGCTTTGCTTTGCTTTGCTTTGGTGTGTCTTGTCTTGTCTTGTCTTGTCTTGTAGTCATGGTTACGATTGTTAAATACAAAAAAAAAACATGAAACACACGCACATATCACATCACATCACAATATGTTGATATTGCTATTTATTTACTTATTTTTTTTTAAAAAAAAGGTTATATTGCTGTCATTGCTTCTACCCTCTTACTCGTCATATTCTCCGAGATTATTCCTCAAGCAATCTGTACCAGACACGGTTTAGCTGTTGGTGCCCTGTTTGCCATCCCTGTCCGCGCCCTGATGATGCTTTGGTATATTCTTGCCTGGCCTATATCCAAATGTCTTGATCTTATGCTCGGCGAACATGAATCGCCAATCTACAGGGTCCAAGGCAAGTATATAAGTACAGGGTATTTGCATAAATGTGTGTGTGTGTGTGTGTGTGAGTTAATGAGTGAGTTTGTGAGTGAGTTAGTATTAGTAGATGATTGCCTAACGTACATTTGATCTGTTTATAGAATTGAATGAGTTGATTAGAATGCACGACAGCAGTTTGGCAAATGCAGGCAGCTTGAGCCATCGCACTGCGACAATAATTCAGGGCACCTTGAGTCTGCAAACAAAAACAACAGGAGATCTAGCGATACCACTTGACAACGTCTTTATGCTTAGTCACGACACATTACTCAGCAAAGATGTCATGCTCAAGATCTTTGAGTCTGGATACAGTCGGATTCCAGTCTATGAAACCCAGGCAGCTTCTACAGGAGATTCGGACATAAAGGCACTGCAGAATAAGTTTATTATCGGGTGTCTCAATACAAAGGTAAAAGTAAAAAGACAATAAGCTAAATCAGATTGACATATGAAACCTTGCCACTCACAAAAGTATTACCATTGATATTGCTATTGCTATTGCTATTGCTATTGCTATTGCTATTATATGATATTGTATTGTATTGCATTGTATTGTATTACATCGTATTGTTACATTACATTACATACATATCTGTACATACATATCTGTACATCTCCATATAGAGCCTTGCCATGATCAATCCAGAAGACGCAGTTTCTCTTTCTGACATTACTCTTGAACCAGTTCTTCATGTACCGACCTCTTACTCCGCAACCGATCTCTTGGCTGCATTGAGAAAATCATCTGGTACAGCAGAAACTTGGTCTTGTTACTAGTACACAACCATTGATTTTAAACATTTTTATTGCGTATTTGTATAGGTTATCTTGCAGTCATCTACTCCCCCGGCATTACTGAACCAAAAGTTCTCACATGCAAAAGCCAGACTGTTATATTTATTGACCAAGAACCATCCGAAAAGCTGGACTGTCCCGCATCGCCACCCAGGAACACGCCATCAACTCTAATGTCTCGTGTCAAGAATATGGTGGTTGGAATGAAAGTCTCCAAGAATCCTCAAGAAGCGAGTCTGCCATCCGAGAAGGCTGTCCAACCTTCTCAACAAAGTCGAGTGTCTAGTATGACTACCTCCATGACACTCGAGATATCAAGAAATACCAGCATCCAGAGTACCAATGCAATGGTTCCCAATGGCACTGGGTCTTTACTCGGCATCCTGACCCTCAGCGATCTATTTGATTACATGACTGACTCCATCGATCCAAGTTTAAAACCCAACGGCCCAAATGAGCCTGCTTCCCAAGCACCTCAAACGATTCCTATCCATCTAGCATAATCTTTTCTCTCTCTCGTTTTAATTACTTCTTTTTTTTTTGCTTTTGCTTTCCTCACTTCTCTTCTGTGCATGTTGTAGTTTATTAGTCTTTATATTCTTCTCTTATAAATATAATACATATTTATCTTTTTCATTTATTTATCTATTTATTACTATTACTACTATATATATTTATTTATTTATTTAAATATTAAAAAAAATGATTTGTTTCATTTTATTCATTTATTATTATTCATAGCAATAGTACTAATAGTACTAATAGTACTAATAGTAGTAATAGTAGTAATATTATACCTTTAATACACACCACATTATGCGTGCGTGTGCTTAGTGTGTACTTGTGTATTTGTGTATGTATGTATGTATTTGTGTGCGCACATGTATACAGTGGTTATACATACATATACATTCATTCAAAATAAAATCAAATAAAATAAACCGGATTTTCAATTAGCCAGGTCAATGGATTCCACCTTTTCTTTTTTGTCTTTTATCTTTTGTCTTTCCTTTTTTAATTTTAATTTTTTAATTTTTTAATTTTTTTTTAATTCTTGATTTCTTTGTGAAGAGCAATAAAGAAAAGATAAAGATAATAGAAACCATGTCAAATTTCACACTCATTAACCAAGGCACCTTGAGACAAGGGCTTGTCAAAGGAATCGAGTGCAATGGTTGGACAATTACTAGCAAACGAGCACCAATCTGTAATTCTGCTGAGATGGAGAGGTCAGAACAAATGCTTAAACAACATGCACGCGTTTGTGGTACCTTTATGTACAATTATTTAATTGTACTTCATTTGCAATTAGCATCCAAAAGAACTTTGGAATTCCACCACCAGAGATGGTGTTTGGAAACAATCATGTCACAATTAAGCATGGCGAAACAGAATTCACCTGGGGTGCCTATGATGCCCTGAAACTGGTTGATACCAGTTCGACCAGTAGTGAAAAGATTAAAGTAGCTTATTCTGAAGAATGGACTAAGAAAAGGTAATACATATGTATATGTATATGTAGATGTAGATGTACATAAACCAGATTGGATTTCTTGGTTTTTATTTGCTTAATACAAAATAATTAGCATTTGGAATATATATATATATATATATATATATATTGGAATCTATAGATAAATTCATTAATGTCTGTTACAAAAAAAAAAAGAAAAAAAAAATTGTTCTAAAAAATAAAAGAAAATAATTGTATAAAATAAATCAAGTGCTGCAAACCATACCGACATAAAGGACGTGATCAAACCTTACGACTGGACCTACTCAACACCTTACAAAGGAACCCTTATCTCCAGTCTTGACAACAGATCGTTTGAAAAGGCCGATACTCCAGTCGACTTCCAGCGCCTGATGAAGCCAGACCCAATTCTATTCTATGACGAGAATATACTGTATGAAGATGAACTGGCAGACAATGGAACAGCAATGCTGTCCATACGTTTGGTAAAGCAACAATATAATATAATACTAGTACCTTTATTCTTAGTATCTCTCTGTATGTGTGTAATTCTTAACTTTATTTTTTCTTGTTTAGCGTGTTATGCCAACCTGTTTCTTGATTCTGCAACGGTTCTTTATGAGAGTGGATGATGTACTGTTCAGAATCAATGACACTAGAGTCTATCATGAATTTGGATCAAAGTATCTGGTGAGAGAGTATACTTCCAAGGAAGATCATTACAACAACATTCGCAGGGTAAATATGAGGAATCAAATGCACGCTTTAGAGTATTCTTTGTTTACTGATTAGTACTTTAATAGAAATTGCCGATTGGAAATATGGACATTTCTTTATTGAATGATCCAAACTGGGTATCTCGAATGCTTCCTGATGAACCTGCCGTGTTCTCAAGAGAGAGTCTTATGGTTGATCATTGAACCAAAAAGAACAAGTATTTAAACATAAAAACATAATTATATATCTCAGAACTAATTCTCCCCACTCTTTTAAATAATACAGCTGTGCTATCAAACCTCCTGTTGTCTTTCTTTTTTGTTGTTGTTGTTGTTAATAAAATAAATTAAAGAACACCATAACAGTAACACTAAAAACAATGTCAACGATGGTTATGATGATAATGCTAATTCTATACTATTATTATTAAATACTTGAGATTATTATGAATATTATTTAATTAACGATTTTTATTATTTTCTTCATTTCTGGTTAGATTGAGGAACAATATATATATATATATATATAATTTAAAATTACTTCTTTTTGGGTTTTTGGGATAGAAATGCCACATAGGTCCATTCAGCATGATTGTCCTTTGCTTTCTGTATGAGCTTGGGCGTAGATGCTATGTATTCTTCAGCAGACATCCCAAGAGCTGGTCCTATCAAATATCCAAGCTTTTGAATAATATTTGTTGCCAAGGAAACAAACCGAATATTATTGTGATCGTCTTGACCTATATTTATATTTATATTTATATTTGTATATATATATTTATATATATATATAATATTAATAAAGTTTAATAATTAATTTTAATTAATAAAATAAAATAAAATTAAAAGCAATTAATCAATCGATATTCATTTATTTATTTGACTTGCCAAAATTCACAGATCTTTTATCTGTCAGGATGGTTGTGAAGCCTGCGTTCTTTAAAAGACCGGGCAAGACAGAAACAAGGTCAGGATACATCTTGTTAATTTTGTTGACCATGTACACTAAACAAGTAAGTTTATAACGTGATAAAAAAATGGCAGGAAATACAATAGCAATGCATCGAATTATTATACTTACAGGCTGTCAGGGATCCAGTAGCATCAAGGGTGTGATTCTATCATTCTGTTCTTAGATTTGTGGCTTGATAAATATGAATTTATACACACACACACACACACACACATACCGGATTCACTTTATTCTATTTCTCTTTTTAATTCTAACTCTAACATCTATATATTTATACATATAAAATAATATTAAAAAATAAATGGAGATATAAGGCTCACCATGGTATCAATTTCGAGATTCAGCATTAACGCTCCGGGTTTCATGACTCGATAGACTTCTTTGAGAAAAGGTGGCCACTCGACTTCCTTGAGATTTGAAGTCCAATGTCCAAGTCGAACATAGTCAAAATAGCTGTCCACAAATGGGAGACCGTCGATAACGTTGTGTAGCATAAAATGTGTATTATTAGGTGAAAGCGCGGGAAAATTGGAACTAATGTCGACACCATAGTAATCACAATTAGGATACTCTACAGATGTTTCCTTTATATGCGATAATAATAAATAGTGTTAATAATATTAATAATTGATATGATATATATATATATATATTACCAAAATCCAAGCTCCAGTTGCACAGCCAAGATCCAACACCTTTAAATTTGAGTTAAAGTCAAGGATTTCTTTTACTTTTGGTAAAAGTTGACTTTTTAGAAACGGAACAAAAAACAAAAGTCAATGATATACATATATATATATATATATGTGTGTGTGTGTGTGTGTGTGTTTAGTGTCGTGTACCTACCCGCTGTAAAGATGTTTGAGAGCAAAGTACATCTGTGTAGTGTGTTAAATATGTACACAAAATATGATTGTGATTGTGGTTGTTGTTCTTCTTCGTCTTTATACCTCGTTTAAACGATCTTGCTCTATATCATCATTCGGAAGCCAATAGGAAGACGCTTGGACATTATGGTGAATTCTCTTGCGTTCTTTTGTGCTCTCTGAGTCTGCATTTGACTTGAAGGTATCCTTTGGACGGAACGGCATTATCAAAGGATATTATTTATTTTACAGATAGATAAATATGAGTACGAGTACGAGTACGAGTATCAAACAAGACAAAGAAGAATATAAAGAAGAAGAGGAAAAGCAAGAGGAAAAGCAAGAATTTTTTTTACTGTCTGTGCGCGATTATTATTGTTATTATTATTATTATTTCCTCTTTACTTGGACTTAATATATAGGTTACATTTTGTCCACCCATGAGAGTCATAATAAGAAGAAAAAAAAATACAAGGTTAATTTACCGCACAAAGAATATATATAATATACATAATATACAATATAATACAAAAGGAAAAAAAAAGGCTTATATTTTCTCCTTCTCTTCCTTCTTCTTCCATGACTTTTATTGTACTACTGATTAAAGCCTCTTCATTTGGTTTCTATTATTGAGCTATAACCAAGAGTGTTTTTATATTTTTCTCTCTGTGTGTATGTGTGTGCGTCTGTGTGGTTTAATGGAACTGTATGATAAAACTAAAGAAGCGTATATATATATATATGATAAGAGTAAATGACCAAGAATATGAAACCTTGTAGGCAATTTGACTAGTTCGGATGATCTAAATTTTATTATTATTATTATTATTTATACAAGTGGGGATTAATTCTTTACTCTATTTTAAATATTTTATACTACTTGCTCCTAATGATCAGAAGCGCGCGCGCGTGTGTGTATGTGTGTGCAAAGTTTAAAACATCCTTCTTGAACTACGTGTAAACAGCCACAATTGTATAATTATATAAGCATATAAAAGTATGAATTCATTATAATAGCACATCCTAGTAAACTAATGGTAGGTATACAAACCTCATGCTTCTTTGTAGGCCACCTAAAAATAATAATAGTTAAGAGGTAATGATACAGCATATTATATTTTCTTTTATCTCATCATCTTTGCTATAGCATTAGTCGAGTCGAGTCGAATAGCATTGTATTGTGTGTTTTTTAAGGTTGTAGAATCGAGCAAGAATTTATAAATCTGGCATGTTTGTAATTAATACACATTCAACTGTATTTTGATATACTTTTTATTAAGTATTTTCGCAAAATTTATAATAGATATTCACGTATATAGACATACACCATTATCCCCATAATTATGTATATATATATACAGCTGCAAAAATAAAAGAACAAGAACAAGAATAAGAATCAGTGAGGTTGGACAAGCGATTGTGTTGTGTTATCATAAAGAGAACCCAGACAGTAACGTCAGCCAATGGGTTGTTTAAACCTTGACAGCATTTGATATCTTTATGCATTTTGTCACACTCTACTGATTACAAACATCTTGTACTCACACTCTTCCTTAAAAAATAATAATAGCCAAAGTTGATGATCTTTTGAAGAATATAAAGAATAGAAAGAAAGAAAGAAAGAAAAAAGATGCCTCGCCTTAATCTGCAGCATTCGTAGCATTTACAATATCTACATCATCTATATCATTCACAGTGTCTACAGTATCTACAGTATCTACAGCATCTACAGCATCTACAGCATCTACAGCATCTACAGCATCTGCAGTATCCATAGCCTCTGTGGTATCTATAGTATCTTCGGTATCTACAGGAACATCTGTAGCTTCTGATAACGCTTCTGTAGGTACTACTATAGTCCCATCCTCCCTATTTTCCTCATTCTCGTCATTCTCATCATCGACAGCCTTTTGAGTCTCTTGGTTTTCTTGTTCTTCCGGAAGACGCTTCTCAACTGATCTGATAAATCTTAGCAACATATTGCGTACCATGGGCTCCAACGATCCATTATCCTGTGGCTCAATCATTAGACATCTAGTTCAATATCTGATCTGTAAGACTTACACTCTCCACTATTTTCGCTTTAGTGAGTAACTCTTCAAGTTGGGCATCAGTTGCCTCATCTATGTACATCTTGTTAAGTGTATGACACATAGTTTTACGAGTTCCTGTTTTTTTTTAAAAAAAAGAATGATTAAGTAAAATGCATATCTCATAATGTTCTTCTTCTTTTTCTTCTTCTTCTTCTTCTTAGAATATGCTCTTACTTCCTGCTTGTTTAGAAATTATATCCAGTAATTCTAATGCCATGCCAACTTGCACTCTAATCCCATCTTCGTCTTCTTCATTTCTTCTGGTTCTAAATAAATTGTTGTTGTTTTTTTTTTTTGAAAATTTACATAAAGTATAAAATAACAGTTAATATTACTTGAATTATATTATTATGAGATCTAAAGGCTTTACTTACTTTGCTACCTTGCGTGGTTCAGTCCAGTCGGCCAACATGTCTGCAATTTGGCCTGGGGATGTCATCTTTTCATTCTCATCCAGATCATCAAAGGTACTACAAAGGTCTTCGAGTGCTTCAACCGCAACCTATTTAAAGTACATATATATATATTAAGTAATCTCAAACCAGAAACCAAAATAAAAACAACTATTAAGCTCAATCCAACCTAACCCAACCTAACAGCTATAACAATCTGTATATATATCCCCCCAAAAAAAAAGATCCTTACTTCTGCCATCATTCTTTGATTGACGGTAGACGAGTAACAAAAGGCAGGGAAGAAATAACTCAGGCATTGTTGAATGGTTATATTGTCAATGGTTGAAGGGAAAAAGTACAATAGAATCAAGAGTTTGAGAGTCTGAAACAAACAAGATCAGTATTGAGATAAGATGTTCTAAATTTAATATACTTGTGTGCATAACTACTTACATCTCGGTTCTGGTAAATGCGCGAGAGCATTAGTTTGGCTAGACCTTGGGCTGCAATTGCTTGCATATCCGGATCATCGTGATCAAGAGAACGTTCAAATATATCTTTTACTTCATCCAGCTATATAAACCATTAGAATAAATATATGTATATATGTATGTATGTCTAATACGTACACCGACTAATCCAGACACCATCCAGTCCAGACCATAGCATGTAAGCATATCAAACAGAATCTAGTAAGACAAAGTATTAATTGGGTATTGCCTTTTTGATACATTTCCGACAAGGTAAAGACAGCTTACCATTAAAGATTTTTGCTGAAGTTCCAAATGTCCTTTTTTTAACAGATGGGTGAGAAGAGGGAGGTTGTGCTGTCCAAGTGTCTGTCAATTATGTACATACATATACACACATAGTTTAGTATCAAGAGGCATTACTTTCATTCCACCCTTTCCTTACTACCAAACTTACTTTGTCCAAGCAGCAAAACAGGCCAAGACAGTGTAAACCTTCTTCCAGAAGCACGGTTTCATTGCTTTTAACTGAAGGAACAATAAGTTCATTCAACAAGCCATACAGAGTAGAGTTATTTTGTAAGGTCTATATATATACAGATCATGGTAGTTTAATATAAGCATATACATACAATTGATAGACTAATATAAGTATGAATTACCTCTTCACTTCTTTCTAATATGTGTTTACAAATCGTCAGGCATTTTAGTTGTGCAAGCTTCTTCCTTAAAATATCGGGTTCTCTGTCAAGATCTTCTTCAAGTTTTGGGGAAACACGGTTACTGAGCTTAATTTTCTTAAGGGGTGTGGTGTCGGTAACCTAAGAAGCAAAAAAGTATAAAAATAATAATAATATAATCAAGATTAGAAAAGGTACGGGTTCCGGTTGATGATTACTAACAGAATATGAACTTTCTTGTTCACCCAAGCCAGATACTTCTTGAATATCTGATATAATTTCCACCATAGTTCTATTCCATTAAAAACGTTAATTTCTATAAAATGTTTTGTGTCTATGTGAGTATGTGTATTATGCACAGAAGGTTACCTTGTAAAATCTCTTTCATCAAATGAGATGATCTTGAAAAGTTCAACCACACTTGCCAAATGATTGTCAGATATGTCTGGGACCATAATAAGCTCACCTATTTAATCCAACCACAGTACATACAGACAAACATGGAAATTGGATTCATTAGTATCATTATTAAAATAAGGAAATGATTAAGAGACTATTTCTTTGCTTGACATACGTAACAAATCAAACATCTTTCGTCTTCCTACTTCATCAGCATAATCTAAACACTTTGCAATATCTAGGAGTTGAGTAACAATAAACTCATAATCTCCCTTTGTTCCCTTTTCTGCTTCTCTCCACAATTGGGCATAATCTTGAGTAATAAAGGAGAGTCGGGTAACCTCGGGAAGAACGGCATCAAGCTTTTCATCGTACTTTTTTTTTGAAATAAAAATAAATTAAATAAGGTTAGTTGACGGTTATGGTTCCTTTATGAGTGTGACTAATGGAATAATTTACTTCTTTAGCCTGTAAGAATTGAATAAGAACTTTTGCAAGGAAAGAACTTTCGGGTGAAAGATTATTCCAAAATTGATCTAAATAATGCTTTTGATGAGTAAAGTGAATTTTGATATATAAATATATTTGTAATTTGTAATTTGTAGGCTCGTTTATCTAGTTGATTAGTTGGATCATTAGTTTGGTAGACTTTGTTCCTTACCGTCAAATTTAATTGAATTAACGATATCGATACGGGAAGAAAGGAATGCGGTAAGAATATCTTCGGCTGCATCGCCTTCCAAAATATCCATTCGTTCCAGAAACTTATATTACACACTCGTGAGCAATAGTTTATTTTGAACACTGATCAATTTGAGTAAGCTCTTACCTCGAGTAAGTTGTGGTCTGCATGTCTAATCCAATGCATTGAGATCATCTTACTGGCTGCCTTTTTTACCAATGGATCTCTACAGAAAGAAATAATACAGTCGTTAATATATTACATTGCATTATCATTATCATTATTATATTTATTATATTTACCTATCATTGAGTCCACATTTGAGAAGCAAGTGTCTTTCTTGGCAAGGTATCAGTCTGAAATCTTGTATCTCAGCCATTGGCTTCAAGTAGACCACTCGACGATTAGTGGCATCCGCATCTCGGGCTCTCTCGACAATATAAGGAATCGTTTCATAAGTCTGGTCCAGGTTGAACAAAACTACTCTCCGAACCTCACTTGATATTATTTTAATGCATTTTATACACACATTAGTAAGGTCAACGATCTCTTTATATATATATATATGTAACATACGCGCTAGGATCATGCCGAAGTGCCCAGACTAGTTTCTGTGTGATTGTCTTTCCATCTACTTCGTCTACTTCAGAATCTGCACCCTGGAGTCTAGAAAGAGCAGTAGCAGCCTGACTGCGAACACTGGCCTCCTTGTCTCTGATACGTTCAAACAAGGCTCGCTTCAAATCTTGGTAGATATCTTCACTACACACACACAAATTCAAATTTAATTTCTTAAGTTTCTATTTATTCAGACCTTTCTTCTTCCAATGAATCTCATTTAGTTTCATCGACACACATGTATTTTTTTTTTGTATAAAAATACATGTATTTCATTTTTCTTTTCTAGATACAAATAATGATAATATTGATTTTTTTTTTTGGTTTTTTGTTTTACGTACTCGATTTCTCCCAATGAATTTACACTGAGGGCTACAACTTGGCAACTTCTTAATCGCACCGTTTTATTCTTAGCCATCAAACCCTTGATGAGGTGACGCATAAGGTGTTCCACAAAACGGGATGATACAGTCTCCTCTCCTTCCATATCATCACCATCGTTTACTATTTCCTTTGGTTCTTTGCTCTCGTTGTCTTTATAGCGATGATATAAATGTATATTTATGAATAATTGTACGCAGAAATTACAACAACAATAATAATACTAATAGGAATAGTATATTGATTTATTGATTTATTTTCTAAGAAATATATATATATGCAGAGATGTATATATATACACACACATATAGTGATGTTTATTATTATTTACCTTGTTGCTGTGTGTATTGTAAAAAGGCTGCAATAAATCTAACAATTCTGTCTGCATGTGGTTCACGTTTCTTTACTGTGAGGATTTTATTGACATTTCGAAAGAACTCTTTATCAAATGCTTCTTCGCCTTCGTAATCAATGTCATGTGATTTGTCCTTGTCGATAGGCGAATTTAAACATAATTGGACCTGAAGTTTGCGAAGTGCAATCGAATACTTTCTGTGATTTGCATTGGGTTTCTGAGCATCATTGAAGATTTGTGGAATCGTTGTTCGTAAGGATGCCAATAAGTTTGACTTGCGAGCTGAGGTCATCTTTCTTTTTCGTTGAGATTGATTAAATACAAATTTATATTATTATTTTTCACACACTTGATACACTACACAGACTACCCAATCTTTTCTCTCTCTCTCTCTCTTTTTTTTTTTTCTTCTTTCGTTCTTTCTTTCCCAATACTCTTATACACAGGGCAGGCTATTGCGGTGATTCAATGGCCAACAAAGCAAAAAGGTCGAAACAAAAGTAGAAAAGCAGTCCTGAGGTTGGGTGGCCCAAATTGAACAAATAAATCATTTGATTCGATCTGATTTGCTTTGCTTTGCTTTGCTTTGAAATGCTAACGATTTATTTAAGCTGTTTACAAAGCACAGCTCCTGCTTGATATACTCTGGAAGAGATGCATTTTATAGAAAGAGAGCGATGAATTTGCTATATTTCTTAAGAATAACATAGCCAATGATTTTGGACACAAACATCTAGCCGTGGCTCTTTTTCTTCTTCTTCTTCTTTTTCTTCTTCTTCTTTTTCTTCTTCTTCTAACTGGATCCTTTTATTCAAGTGGAATATATATTGTATAAACAATCAACTTTATATTACAAAGAAAAGGCAACGATCAAGAGTATTAATACAATTAATGTTAATAGTTATATAGTAAAACAAGATACATTTATTTATATAGGTAATCTAATTGTTAACGGTAGCTAGCTGAGCTGGAGCATAACGCTCTCCGATAATATTAGCCTTATCGATCAATTCTCTCATCTCGGCCACTTCTTCGCTTGTCAATACAACATCTCCAGCCTTAACATTCTCCTCAAGATTCTTGACTCTTCTGGTACCAGGGATTACAAAAAACTCTGGGCCTTGGGCCAGAATCCAGGCCAGAACGTATTGTCCAGGTGTGACGCCCTTTTTGGTAGCAAGGGCAGTAATGTCATCAACAAGCTTGAGGTTCTTGTCAAAATTCTCGGGAGAGAAACGAGGCAGACCACGTCTGAAATCATCTTTATCAAAATCATCGAGACTTCTGATGGAACCTGTCATAAACCCACGGCCCAAAGGAGAGCTTTTGTTTGTTATGTGTGAATAAGGTTATTCTTTTTGATATATATATATATATGTATACTCACTAGGCAACAATTGAAATTCCCAACTCACGGGCAGTAGCAAGGATACCATTATTTTCGATGTTCAATGTCCAGGGAGAGTATTCCATCTGTACAGCGGTAATAGGATGCACCTTGTGAGCGCGACGAAGAGTCTCGGCCGAACATTCAGACAAACCTGAGGATTACTAATACATCAGCACGTCGAAAAACTTGATATATATATACATATATACTCATGTTACAAAATAACTTACCGAGGAAGCGGACACGGCCTTCCTTGACCAATTCAGCCATAGCTCTGACACTGTCTTCAATTGGGCTTTTTAAAAAAAAAAACAAGAAAAAATATTCGTTTGTAAGACTTCGTGCGATTGTATATGTGTATATCAAAACAAAGGAATGAATAGTTACACTTTAGGATCAACTCGATGCATATAGTACAGGTCAACTACATCAACACCGAGGTTCTTCTGACTCTTATCGAACGCTTCACGGACATGTTCTGGAGAGCCATCGAATCTACTGATTGCACCAGACTCATCACGTATGAATCCGAATTTTGTAGCCAGGAAAATCTTGTCTCTCTGTGTCTTTAATACACGGGACAGTAAACGCTCGTTGTGAGACTTGATTCCGTACACATTAGCAGTATCCCAGAATGTGGATCTATAGAATTACATGAGTTATTATCCGAGGAATTCATTGATTATTATTCCTTAGATATATATAAAAAGGGGGAAGAGACAGATGAGTATAGTAACTACCCTAATTCAATAGAACGCTCCAATGTCTTGATACTTTCTTCATCATCGGCAGAACCATAGGGTCCACTCAAGCTATAGATTACATAACATTAACATAGATTATATTAGATGTTGTTTTAATTGTATGGTCTTGTAGCTATATATCTATCTTTATGTTTAATTGAGTTACCTCATACAGCCAAAGCCAATAGCAGGCACCTTAACACCAGTCTTTCCAATTTCTTTGAGCTGGACCATGTTGGTTTTCTTTTGTTTAGGTGTTTGGTAGAGTTGTAGAATTAAAGAAAGAAAGAAAGAAAGAAAGAAAGAGATGTATGTATATATATATCGATTGTCCAAAAACGACTGATAAATGGCCCTTTTATAGATAATATATACATAGTCAGCCTATTCTTTTTATTAGATATTGCTACTATTACTGCTATTGTTACTGTTGGGATTTATATATATATATCACCAGCATGAATCGTTCTATAGTAGTGTGTGTGTACCTATCCTAATTAGGTGTGATTGGAGCGGATAGCAGGAGATTAAGCAAAGAAAAAAAAATTTTAAAAAATTTTAAAAAAAAAATGGAAAGAACGCGTAAGCTATTTCCTTTTAAGAGTGTTTTTAAAACTAGCTTTCTGCAGTAAACTAAGATTACACTCTATTTTCTCTTCTTCTTCCTCTTCTTTGTTGGGTTCATTCTTTGATTAAATTAACAGGACCAAGACCTTATATAGATATAAAGGATAATATGGTGTTATATTACTGGGAATGTACAAGAATGATTTCATTTTCGACTTATACAAATATCTCTCTCTCTCTCTCTTTGTGTGTGTGTGTGTGTGTAAAGAAACCATTTTGCTCTACTTGTAAATTTACCGACTTTGCGTTTTCTTTTTTGTACATTCTGTATTACCAAAAAAAGAAAAAAAAAGAAAATTACTGTGACTGTGAATATTTGTCTCGGACTTATTTGACAGCTCTTGTTTTGCTCCTATTATTAATCCAGCATTAGGATGCCCTGTGCTATGATGTAGAGTAATGCAAAATACTGTGATTTAGTGCTGACAAACCTGAGCTTAATACCATTCATTTTGCTCAATTACAACAATCATATGTTAATTTCACGTAAAATATAGCCAAGGATATTCCAAATTAAAATCATAGTCAAAAGCAAATTTTCAGCAACATTTACAAATCATCCCTTCTCAGTCCATAGATGACAGCTTTGCCCTCTTTACACACATAGCTTGTTTGGCTGACTAATTGAAGAGGGTTACCTAATGGTAACTCTATTTCACCAAAAAAAACACACACACACACACGCACAAATCTGTCGTCATTTATAACTTGATTTATAATCTAGATACCATTTATTACTAGTGGTAGTATTATCTCAAATATACTATGATCAATGTTATAGAAAATACAAAAACAACAATGAAAATAAAGCATCAAGATCCTAATTCTTATTTTCATTCTTCTCTTAGCATTTTGTGTGTAGTTATATTTATATTCATATTTATAATATTTGTATCTGTATGATTTTCTTCGACTTCTTGGTTATTTTGCTTGATGAATGTGAGTGTGGATGGAGTGTGAATGGAGTAAAGTTAGTGTAAATGAGTAAGCGAGTAAGCGAGTGAGTGAGTGAGTGATTGATTGATTGATTGATTGAGTGATTGATTGAGTGGTCAAGTGAAATTTAAGAAATGTAGCTTTGTGTCACAATGTTTCTGCTTTGAATCCTTAATAAACCAGCCACTACTACTACTACTACTACTACTACTACTACTGCTGCTGCTGCTACTAAAAACGACTTGAAACTACTTCTTTGCTCCTGGGGCAGGAGCCATTCTTCTGGCCGGATCCTCAACTCCACCATGCTCTTGCTGTCTTGCCATAGAAGGATCGGGATTACCTTGAACAGGAACATTTGGCCAATAGCCACCATGTCCACCAGGTTGTTGTTGCTGGTGTTGTTGTTGCTGTTGTTGATGATGGTGTTGCTGTTGAGGCATATAGTGCTGTTGGTTATTATAAAATGCGGGAGAAGGTATCTGACCATAGGGCTGCTGTTGTTGATGTTGTTGAGGCGAAGGTTGCTGGTGTTGATGGTGCTGTGCCTGGTTTTGCGAAGGATGCTGCTGCTGCTGTTGTTGTGGAGGTTGTTGCCCTGGGTGCTGCTGATAATGACCTGGTGGTGGTGCGTTCATATAACCGGCGTGACCGTAGTTACCATAAGCAGGCTGAGGTTGGTATGCCTGAGCAGGAGCAGAGTTTTGCTCTTGAGATGGAGGAAACGTAGGTGCCAATGGAGTGGAGGGTTCAACCTAAAAAACACACACACACACGCGATTCCTATTAATCACACGCCTTTCTCTCTCTCTCTCTCTCTCTCTCTCTCTTTGGGACTTTCTTTTGTTGTTGTTGATTTTAACTCTCTGAAAATATCTGCCTGTACGCACCTTTTTGTTGTAGGGCTCCTTTTCCTTGTAGGCAGCACGAGGCGACGGTTGGCCGTTACTGTAACCAGCATCACTCTACTCCAATTTGTGAGTTTGTGATGTTTAATTGTGAATCCAGAAACGCGCATGTATATAAATATAAATACTCACGGCTGCTTCCTCAGAGGCTGGATCAGGCGCATTCAAACAGGCTTGGATCAAATTCTTTCCTTCGGGTTTTGTTACCATTGGTTGCAGCTTAACGGTGGTGAATGTATATACTAATCCTGTCTCAGACACGACCAGCAACAACACCTGAGTCCCTGTCAGAGTACTCAATTCATACGCCTAAATACCACACACACGCATATAGATACATACATACATACATACATAAAGAATCATTCTTTTTTGATTAGTTTTCGCGTAATTAACCAATACATATCTCACACATGTATAAAATTCAATGCGTGTATTTTACTTCTTTGCGTCTTTGTATATAAATATATATTGCTGTTTTTGTTGTTGTTGTTTACTGTTTATTGTTTATTGTTTTTTTTTATATTTTTATTATTTTTTTGGGAGTTTATATATATACATACATACATATATATATATATGTAAAAACTTTTTTTAAGAAAATTGTTTGTACCTTTTTCATGATTCCTGCTTTTCTTTTAGAAAATGTAATGTGTCGTCTATTCTTGTCTTCAATGTATTCAATCTTGATCTTTCTGCGACCTGATCGTCGGGCAGGCTTATCTTCACCATCTTCCGAGTCATCACCCGAATCATCATCCTCAGGATTCTTCTTGGGTTTTCTGGTCTTCTTGGCATTGGGTGGGATAGAAGCTGTAGAGTCCAAACCAGTGGACTGTGCCAGGTGGGGGTCATTCTGGTGAACTGGATTCATGCCGTAATGGGATGGGTCGGTTAAGAAGTAAAAGGGAAAGGGGGGGGGGGGGGGGGAGGGTTCTTGGGGAAAGGGGGGGGGGGAAAAAAAAAAAGAGGGGGGGTTAAAAAAAAAACCTAAAGGGGGATCTTAGGATCTCCAAAAGGGGGGGGGGGAAAAAAAAAAAAAAAAAATT